>NC_088339.1:11177500-11515000 GCF_036884655.1 Musa acuminata AAA Group | reverse complement strand
TTAGTCCTTCCTCTACAAGAAATTTGCTAGTGGAAGTTGGAAGCCTCTTCGAAGAAGGCTTCGCAAGTGGATGTAGGTCATTTTGACCGAACCACTTTAAAAACTGCTGCGTTATCTGGTTTGCATCCTACTCTTGCCATTTACATACTGCAAACTTCTCTACTTAGTTACTATGCTTCCATATGTTTCTAAGTTATCAAGCTTCTAAAATCGGTTTCCATTGATATTGCTTTTCATCGTACGAAAGATTTATCAAAACCGAAGTTTTAATCCGCTACACTAATTCACCCCCCTCTTAGTACCGCTCTGATCCTAACAATTGGTATCAGAGCCACGTTTTTCTACTTTAGTTTAACACCCAAATAGAAATGGCTCATTACGGCTTTTAAGAGGGTCACTCTCTCATTTGTCCTCCCTCTTTCAATGGGACGGACTATACTTATTGGAAAACTCGAATGAGAGTTTTCTTACTTTCTTTGGATTTGAATTTATGGTACATAGTCGAAAATGGATTTGAAATGTCTTCTCTTCCAATGAACCATTGGAATGATTTGGAGAAGAAGATATTTTCTTTAAACGCAAAGGCTATGAATGTCTTATTTTACGCTTTGGACAAAAATGAGTTCAATCGGGTTTCTTTGTGCGAAACGGCTTTCGACATATGACACACTCTTGAAATCACACACGAAGGCACTTCGAGAGTTAAAGATTCGAAATTCAACATTTTAATGCATGATTTCGAGCTTTTTCGAATGAAGCCGAGCAAAACCATTGTTGACATGTACACCCGTTTTACGGATGTCGTCAATGGTTTACAAGCTCTTGGCAAATGTTTCTTGAATTTTGAACTTATTAGTAAAGTTTTACAATCACTTTCTAAAGCTTGGGAATCAAAAGTAACGGCAATACAAGAAACAAAAGATTTAAATATTTTTCCACTTGAAGAACTTATCGGCTCATTGATGATATATGAAATGGTGCGCAATGCACATGATGAACACAATAAACACTTGAACCACCTTCCAAAGAATAGGAAGGATTTGGAACTCCAGACAAATGAATACCACTTGAGCAATGACTCAAGTGATGAGGACAATGATGAACTTGAACTTTGAACACTAAATCTTAATAAGTTCATTAAACAAAAATCTAAAATAAATAATGAACTTGAACGGAGGAAGAGGCCAAAGAAGAGGAAGGTAACAAAGGATGAATCAAAAACTTCCAAAGGTGAAACGGCGAATTGGGCTTTGACGAGCTTCGACTACAAGGTAAGTAACTCAACTCTCTTGAATTATTTTGAAATTACTTGAAGTCTTTCATGGGTGCTTACTTTAGAATAGGAAATAAAAAATTATTTTTCAAAAATTATATCATGTTTTTCTTTTTAGCATCTTTGAAAAATTAAATTAAAAATTTGATCATGAAAAGTATATTGCTAAGGTTTTATGCATGTTATGTTTTGAAATATTGAATGATGTATGCAACATTAGGGATGATAATTATATGATATGTGATAGTGCTTAGGATTAATCCATGCATGTGTATCTTGATGATTTTACACTATTACATGCCTTAATAACATGTTGGAAATTATGTGTTTTGGATACAAAAATTTTCATGATCATGAGCATGTTTTAACTTCATGATTGAATTTGAAAATCTATGGTAAAACCATGTTCGAATGCATGAAAGTGTTAAATTTCATTTTCGGATTTTCTTGATCCTAATAATTTAACATAAATGAAAAAGCATGCTAACATGAAATCAATCACTTAAAATGAAATACATAAAAAAAAAGAAAAATATATTATCAATGAAATCATGAATCTACTTATGTTACGAATCTTGTGAACCATAAAAATGATTTTGGTGATTTGAATTTGAGATGAGTTTTATCAAAATCATGATCTTGATTTCTTAGAATAACATGATATTTCCCTTGTTGATCATCTCGATTATTTAAAAGGAGATTTTTCGAAATGATTCATGGAATTTTCGATTCATGACTTGATCCTTCATTTGTTTATAAGATGGTTGAAATTTGTGTACCTTTGAATTCTTCCCTTCTCATTTCGATTTTTGAATTCATGCATATTATATGTTGAAGATTTGAAACCATGTTTTGATATCATGCATACCCAAGAAATATTGATTTAATAAATTGAATGATTTGAAAATGAATGATGACTTTTCTTTTGAATGTAACTTGTGATATTCTTTATGAATCATCATCTTGATTTCTCGATAATCGATACATGAAATTTTATTATGAATCAAGATCTTGTTCTTTGAACTCCCATGTTTCTTCTTATTGTTTACTAAAGAAGAAAATTTCTGAAATGAATCATGATTTTTTTAGAATTATAATTTTTATGATTCATAAAGAATTGAGAGATTAAAAAATCTATCTATGTTTTTTTTTATGAATCTCTTGAAAATGATTTTGATTTGACGATTTGAATTTGAATAAGACTTATCTTGATTTTTTGAAATTTATAACTTATGACTTCTTATGCAAGAATCAAGGTACTATAACATTTGATCTCCTACATTTCTTTTTGATATTTATAAAAATAAAGGAGAACTATTGAAATAAATCATGTCGGTTGGTATTTAAATGGTCTTATCTTTGATGATATGATTTCTTTGTATCTATGATACAAATGCCTTGATATGATTGAATCACTGTTATAAAAGAAAAAGGAATTTGGTAGCTTGCTAATTGCAAAAATATACGCTAGCTTGAATGATAAAACATGAGATTGTCTATAGTGCAAATTTATTATTATCATGATGTGTAGATTGAAATAATGATTAGAATATTGATGTAATTATAAATGATGATTTTGTATTATGTATAAAATACTCTTGATATTATTTTGATGCATACAAATGAAAAGTTATGAACATGGTAGGATATAATTTGACAAAATTGATACCATCATTATTTGAAACATTTATGATTTGAAATTATGCACGCAATTGCTTTTTATTGTGATGATATATGCATATAATGTGTATCATGAATGCTCAAAATGATGAATGCTTGGTATCATGATCAAAATATTGATAAATGCTATGATTTATTTCCAAAATGATGTATCATGTATGATATGCTCATAATGTTGATTGATTTATTAAATATCGTGTATGAATGAAATATAAGGTTTTTGAAATAGTGCATGTTTTAATTTGAAAATATAATGATGCATAAATAATATTGATACTTACCTTTATCATAATTGATGTAAAGAGTCTTCCCTTCTTTTTGATAGTGACAAGGGGGAGATAGCTAGCTTGCACAAGTCAAGAATATGCAAAAACTTGATTGCTAGCTTGCCTATCTTAAGTAGCAAAGATTACTAACTTGCTTATTTCAAGAAGCAAAAGTTATCTTCTTAAACATCACTATCTTGCCTATCTCAAGAAGCAAGACTTGCAACCAGCACATTACAATAGGAAGCAAGAATCGATAGCTTACACACTTCAACAAGAAAGCTATCTTGTATTTGCTTTCAAAATTTTTGCTAGCTTGTATGTTGTAAAATTTCTCACTTTTTCAAACACTTTGCTAGCTTGCACTTTATAAAGGAAGCGAAAATAGCACTTCTCAAAAGAGAAGAAAGAACTTACTATCTTGAACATCACAAAAATTTGCTACCTTGCATGATGTAAAATTTGCTAAGATCACTATCTCAAAAGAGTTGCTATCTCAAAAAAAGCAAATGTGCTATCTTGCCTATCTCAAAATACAAAACATGCTAACTTGTTACGGAAGCAAAATTGCTAGCTCAAACATTGCAAAGGAAGCAAAAATTTGCTAGCTTGCAACTTGCATATCATGATAATTGCTAGCTTGTAGTCTAAAGAGAAGCAATTAGTTGTTATCTCAAGAAAAGCAAACATGCTAAACTTACACATCTTTAATTGCTAGATTGCATAATGATAAAATTTGATACTATGTTTTTCATGCAATGTATGGAACTTTTTATCTCTAAACACATAAGAGTAGGAACTTCTCCTTTTTGTTGATGACAAAGGGGGAGAAGTATGATGACATGACATGTTATGCATGTTGCTTGGATTCTTGAATCCAAGAGTTTCTATCAGCCATATTGATAGGGGGAGTTTGTTTAAACTCCGGGAGTTAAGGTTAACTCCATCATCAAGTGGTTGTCATCATAAAAAAGGGGGAGATTATTGAATCTCGTATTTTGATGATGAAACCACTTGATATGTGTTTATAATTTAAACTAGATTTTGAGTGATGCAGGTCTACTCGATCAAGATTAGACAGTTAACGCAGGAGGAATTGACATTGCGCCGGAGGAGATCACATCAAGATATTGGATGGCAGAAGGCTTCGAACGTCGGGCATCGAGCCAAGGAGAGCGAAATTGTGCCAAGGATATCGGGGTTATGGAGGTCAACCGCCGATTGGGCAACAAGCCGCAAGAGAGGACGATGCACCGAAGAATCGGACGAAGCACCAACCAATGACGTGCCGGGCAACAGAATGTCAATTCGCGTTATAATAATTGTCTAGATCGGAGTAGAGTTTTAGCTTGTGTTTGCAGGATTAACTACGATAATGACAAAAACATAAAGCAAAACAAAGTGTCGGAGTCAAGCACGAAGGATTCGTTGCGAGTTCGAGAGTTCGACGGAAGTCCGAAGGTTCATCGGGAATGCTGCCGGAACTAGCCGAGAATGAGTAGGGAGCTTGCCGAAGGGTTTTTCGGAAGCTCGCCGAAAGGTTCGTTGGAAGTTCGCGGAGCTCGCCGAGAAAGATCGGAGCTTGCCGAAGAAGCTCGTTGGAACTCATCAAGATCAAATCGTGAAGTCTAGGAGCTTGCCGGGAGTCCGTAGAATGGTTTCCGAGAGTTTATCGGAAAACCGTCGAAAGTTCGCCGGAAGCTCGCCGGAAGAAGTCTTGACTTACGAACTTTGTAATAGCTTAGAAAATGTCTTTAAATTCGTAGTTAGCATGTTACTTAGGGTTAGGATTAGGTGTTAATCCTATAAACCAAGTAGGGGCCAATTGGGCTCTAGTTCGGACTGGTTTGGGCCAATTTTGGAGCCCAACCAGTGAGCTGAAATAGTGTAGGCGGTGGCACCGCCAGATTTAGCGGTGGCACCACCTAGCACCCGAGAGCCAGGCGGTGGCACCGCCCAGCACCCGAGAGCTGGGTGGTGGCACCGCTTAGCTAGGCGGTGGCACCGCCAGCATCGGGAACCAAAGAGAATTCAAATTTTGGAGCCCAAATTTGAATCCTCTTGAGGCCTATAAATACCCCTCAAATCTCAACTGAGACAACAACCTTTTGTAAAGCAATAGTTTGAGTTAAGAGCCTTAGAATAGTCTTTGCAAGCCTTGTTTTTCATATTGCTTAAGTGTTCACCTCCTCCCATCTTGTTGAAAAGAATTGTAAGAGTGTGAACCATTTTTAAAGGTTGTAAGAGGGGTATTAGTCCTTCCCCTACAAGAAATTTGCTAGTGGAAGTTGGAAGCCTCTTCGAAGAAGGCTTCGCAAGTGGATGTATGTCATTTTGACCGAACCACTTTAAAAACTGCTGCGTTATCTGGTTTGCATCCTACTCTTGCCATTTACATACTGCAAACTTCTCTACTCAGTTACTACGCTTCCATACGTTTCTAAGTTAACAAGCTTCTAAAATCGGTTTCCATTGATATTGCTTTTCATCGTACGAAAGATTTATCAAAACCGAAGTTTTAATCCGCTACACTAATCACCCCCCCCTCTTAGTGCCGCTCCGATCCTAACAGGTCATAGGTTACTCGAGAGGGACATCGAGATAATCGGACAGACTGGTGTACTATATATCCATCCATATGATGGATGCAGCTGGTCTCATAGTTGCTTGTGTGGGGACACTAGGGATATAGTGCAAGTGCTCATTGGAGAATAAGTTCACTGATTGATCAGCTTACGAAATGCTGGATGGTTGATAATACCTTATTGTCAAATAGCAGTGTATCTAGTCCTTAGACTTGAGACACCAAGGATATCATGTGTGAGTACTTTATTCTTTGATATCAGACTTATAGGTCTGGAGCTTCCAGATCTAGTACAGTCGGTTATCGAGAGTGATAGACAAACTTACAAGGATTATTGAGTGTTGATAGAGGATCATCCACTCTCGGTATAATGAGAGGAATATCCCATGTGTTTTTGCTCAGACAAATCCTTGGCTAGAGTCATTTAGATTGAGAGAGAAAGAGTTCTTCGGGAGAATCTGATTAGAGCGAGACTTGAGTAGAAACCGTATGGGTCTAATAGCACCATGCCTGGTATATGGTGTCACGCCCATCTCGAATTTAATTTTCATTCAAGAGGTGTGAACCTAACTCAAAATTGATAATGTTATAATTCAACAAACAATCCAGGATCCAATTACACATTTGAGGTCACTAAGAAAATCATTCAAGTCATTCACCTTTACAATCCACAATTCACAAAACCTATGCAGTTTATAATCATACATAATGTCACTAGATGATTCTTAAAATCCAAAGGCAACTTAACTAAACCATAACCACATCATAAATCCATAGTTGTGAGAATCTATACATTTACAAAACCAACATGTACCACATGTTTATATCATTCATTACATAAATTTAACTTAACATTCCCAAAATCATAACATGAGAGGTACTTTTCAAATATTTACAGGATACATCAATCTAGATTTGTCATTGATACACACAAATGGAACTTATACAACATCAACATATCAAGTATGAAAGATTTGCCAAAAAACCTTTTAGCTTCCCACTGGCTCAACCCAAACTACATATTTTAGCAAGCGATAAGCCATCCTGAAAATTTTATATATCAACGAGGTGAGTATATAAAGCTCAGCAAGCGACTAACATATCCAAAGCAAAGAGAACAGTTTTTTTTCAAACAAATAAGATATCAAAAATACACAGCAGAGATACAAGATGAAATAAAAGCATGTGTTGTTTGAATGTAGAATTACGATGTCATTTCGTTCAAAGCATGTTTTGTTCATATAATCGAGGAAGGATAATTGGAGCATATCATTGACATAAGGAGCATATCCATGACATATGGTAATTTCAAGGTATAACAAAGACTTATAACATTTCGAAAAATATCAAAGAACAAAACATAAATAGAAGCTCAAATGTCACATGATGATGTATTCATTTCATTCTTATCCAAAGCATGCATAGAAACATAGCCAAAGCTTTGGATAACACATCAAACACATAGAAGGTAAAGTGGGATCATAACATAATATGGTCCATCCATTGCTGAATGACCACCAAACATAAGTCTCCCACGTCTGGGAGCTCCATCCACCCACGTCTGAGTGAAGTCATAGGAGGCCGGTAGAGCATCGCGGGCTCTAAGCATAACTCCCTTTACCATTTCTAGCAAAGGTTCATATTTATCTCACAAACACCAGAGTACAAAGGGACAGTATAAATAATAAAATTAGCATATATTGGAAGCACATGCGGAACAACGAAATGTACATATGCCTTTCGAGTTAATACGATACAAACATAATCTTTCACAAATGTATTCAGATTTGAAAGGAAATAAAAGCAAGAGCATACAAGGATTTCAAGAAATCACATATAGCTCAATTGAAATAAGAAAGTTAGATGAATTTAATGTCCAAAGAAATAAAACTGGAAGAGGCACATGTCAAAAGCAAATGCGGAACAATGGGATGCATGTGCCGAATCATTACGATGCAAACATGATCTTTAGATGATAGCTGCAGATGTACAAATAAATAAATGACAAAAGTATACAGAAATTTAAGGTAATAATGTAAAGCTTAACTGAAGTAAGAGTTTTTGCCGAAATCGATTTCCAAAGAGAAGAAACAAGGAAAGCCGAAATCGACCAAAGCTCGATTTTG
This sequence comes from Musa acuminata AAA Group, assembly GCF_036884655.1. Lineage (NCBI taxonomy): Eukaryota > Viridiplantae > Streptophyta > Magnoliopsida > Zingiberales > Musaceae > Musa > Musa acuminata. The sequence continues at coordinate 11,507,071 of NC_088339.1, read as the reverse complement.
ACAGAATTTGATAGGAATATTGTATGAACTATTTGTATAACCAATTATGCTCCAATTTATACAAAATTGGTGTCATTAGAAAGATTTATCTAGTTTTAGGCAAAAGAATTTTTTACAAGAATTGGAATTTATAACAGGGAGTTACAGATAATTTCGTAGCGAAAGGTCTGAAAATATTAGCTCTGTTTTACAAAATCCATAGGGTCGATGAAAGTAGATGTTTCAGTTAGCAATTATACTCCAAAAATTTCAAATCTGATATATACAGAAAGAATTTTGAGTCTAGCTTTGAATAAATCATACTTTGTAGGAATCTAAGTTCACAGCAGAAAGTTATAAGTAGTCAAGTAACAAGAGGTCAGAAATTTCAGTCCCTGTATTGCAGAATCTATAGGGTTAATTTAAATAGAAGTCTTAGTAGGCATTTAAACTCCAAATCATTCGATTTAGTATCAAAATAAAGATTTTTTTGTCTATTTTCAAATGGAATAGGTTTTGTCTAAATCAGAGTTTATTATAAAATGTTATGACCAAAACATTGCATAGAGGTCAGATTACCGAAAAATTATAGATTCATGACTTTGTATCAAAACGAAAAAAGGTCTGGTTCTTAGTTGAAATCTCTCAAATTTTGCAAAATAAAACTAGAAACAGAGATTAAGGTTACTGTGGGATGGGGTTAGAACACTTACCTTAAAATTATTTGAATCCCAAATATGAAAAAATTGATGAAAAAAACACAAGCTCTTCTTCTTCTTCTTCTTCTTCTTCCCTTCTCTTCTCTAACTCACGTTGGCTGCAACTCTTCAGGTTTGTTTTCTTTAACTTTTTAACTAATTCTTTTTTTGTAAAAGTTGCAAGGTGTCATGCATGCATGAAAGGGGCTATGTGTCATCTTTAGAGTAAACATAAGTGGCACCCTTAGGTTAGCTAGTGACACATGTCCACTATTTTTTTTTTTGACTTAAATCTAAATCTTTCATAAATTACAACAAACTTCTAATATTTACTCTTAGGTCCCTAGCCATAAATTTTTAATATAATATTACTTAATATAAAATAATTATTAAATAATCCTATTTTTACAAACAAACTTTTTACTAAATTTTCAAAAATGGGGGATGTTACACTCTCCCCTCCTTAAAGAAAAATTTAGTCCTCTAAATTTATCATATCTCATTTGATGAATAGATGAGGATAAGCTTTCATCATTTCTTTCTCAAGCTCTCAGGTTGTTTCCTCTCCAGAATGATATCTCTAGATCATTTTAACTAAAGGGGTAACCCGATTCCTCAAGATCTTTTCTTTTTTATCAATAATCTGAGTGGGCTCTTCCACATAAGATAAGTCTTTATCAATCACTATCGGCTTATACTTAATGATATGAGAGGGATCAGGTTTATACTTTCTGATCATTGAAACATGAAATATATCATTGATATGACACAATGATGGTGGCAAGGCAATCCTGTAAGCGACAAAACCAACCCTCTCAAGAATCTCAAAAGGTCTAATAAATCTTGGGCTTAACTTTCCTTTCTTCCCAAATCTTACAATGCCTTTAGAAGGGGAGACCTTTAGGAATACAAAATCCCCGATTTGAAACTCAATATTTCGTCTTCTGTTATCAGCATAACTCCTTTGACGACTCTGAGCAGTCTTTAACCTTTTTCTTATAAGTTGAATTTTCTTAGTAGTCCTTTGTACTTTTTCTAGTGCTAATAACTTTCTATTGCCAATTTCTTCCCAACATATAGGTGTTATGCACTTTCGCCCATATAAAGCTTCATAAGGAGCCATCTGAATGCTTGAATGATAACTATTATTGTAATTGAACTCAACAAGAGAAATATCTTTATCTCATTCACCTTTCCAATCCATAACATAGGCTCGAAGCAAATCCTCAAGTGTTTGAATGGTTCTTTCTGATTGACCATCAATTTGAGGGTGATAAGCAGTGCTAAACTTGACTTTAGTGCTAATAGATTCATGTAACCTTCTCCAAAATCTAGATAGAAATTTGGAGTCTCTGTCAGAGATGATCTCCTTTAGAATACCATGAAGTCTTACTATTTCATTGATATATAAATCTGCAAGCCTATCAAGAGAATAAGTCATATTGATCGGTAGGAAATATGCAGATTTCATTAACCTATCAATGATAACCCAAATAGCATCATGTTTTCTAGAAGCTCGGGATAGTCCATAGTAATACATTCCCATTTCCATTCAGGAATATCTAAAGGTTGCAACAAACCTCCAGGTTTTTAGTGTTCTGCTTTGATTTGCTAACAAGTCAAACACTTTGAAACATATATTGCAATCTCCTTCTTCATGCCTTCTCACCAATAATGACTTTAGAGATCTCTATACATCTTAGTGCTACCAGGATGCATGGTGTACTTTGAATTATGACCTTCCCTCATGATTTGATTTTTTGATATCTGAGTCATTTGGAACACATATTCTATCCTCAAATATCAATAGGCCATCATCTGAAACTCAAAAATTCAGTTTTAATCCCTTTTCTACTTCAATCCTTAAGTAGATCAAGTGTCGATCTCGTAGTTGTCCTTCTTTAATTTGTTGAATGAGATCATATTGCACTTAGATGGAGGCCACTAATATCATTGAGTCTTGCCCTTTTCTCATAACATTCAAATCATAACTCTCTTCTAATAACTTCAATTGCTTCACAACCAAAGTCGTCATAAAACTTGTAGATTTTCTACTAAGGGCATCTGTTACAACATTAGCTTTACCTAGTTGATAACGAATGGTACAATCATAATCCTTTAGAAGTTCTATCCATCTTCGTTGCCTTATGTTTAACTATTTTTGAGTAATAATATACTTTAAACTCTTATGATCAGTAAAGATTTCAAATGTTCGCCCATACAAGTAATGCCTCCAAATCTTTAGAGCACAAACAATTGCTGTCAATTCCAAATCATGAGTTGGATAATTCAATTTATAACTATTTAGTTGTCTAGAAGCATAAGTAATCACTTTTCCTTCTTGCATCAAAACACATCCAAGGCCCTTTCTTGAGGCATCAGTATAAACCATAAATCCCTCATCACCACTTGGAATAGTGAGAATAGGGGCACTAGTCAATCTCCTTTTTAACTTTTGAAAACTTTGCTCATAATCATCACCTCATACAAATTTCATATTCTTTTGAGTGAGTTTGGTGAGAGGTTGAGCGATTCGAGAAAATCCCTCCACAAATCTCCTATAATAACCTGCCATGCCTAAGAAGCTTCTAACTTCTATCATGTTTGTTGGTACTTCCCACTTAACAACAGCTTCCACTTTCTTTGGATCAACAGATATACCCTTCCCTGAAATCACATGGCCTAAGAAAGCAATTTCATTCAACCAAAATTCACATTTGCTGAACTTAGCATACAACTTCTTTTCTCTTAGTATGGATAATATATTTCTCAAGTGTTCCTCATGCTCCTGATTACTCCTTGAATATACTAATATGTCATCAATGAATACAATCACACAATCGTCCAAGAATGGCTGAAATATCCTATTCATCAGTTCCATAAAAGCTGCAGGGGCATTAGTTAAACCAAAAGGCATCACTAAGAATTCATAGTGACCATATCGAGTTCTAAAAGCTGTTTTTGGAATATCCTTCTTCATGATCTTCAACTAATAGTAACCTTACCTTAAATCAATCCTGGAGAATACTTATGCACCCTGCAATAGATCAAACAAATCATCAATTCTGGGTAGGGGATACTTGTTTTTGATGGTCACCTGATTCAATTGTCTATAATCAATACAAAGCCTTAATGTTCAATCCTTCTTCTTAACTAATAGCACCGGAGCACCCCATGAAACACTGGGTCGAATGAAACCCTTATCTAATAGTTCTTGTAATTGCTTTATCAATTCCTTTAGCTCAAGTGGTGCTATTCTGTAAGGAGGCTTAGATATTGGGGTTGTCCTAGGGACCAAATCAATAAAAAATTCATCCTCTCTATCTGGAGGTAAACAAGGCAAGTCATCTGAAAATACATCAGGCAAGGAGGTAAATCATGCCCAATACTCTCAAAATAAAAGAAGGGATGATCTAGTATGCAAAAAGTGATCATTTTGTATAATAATCTATACTGATATGATTGAAAGATAGTCAATTCATACTTAGTATAATATCAAAACTCCAAATATCTAGGAGAGCCAAATCAGCAAGAAGTTCGTGTTCTCCAATAGAAATCAAATAAGATGAAGTAGGAGGACTAAATGTCCTCGTCATCCTAGATTCCTAAAATGCATTAAAGAAAATTTTCCCCAATCACTATAGTTCACTAGACCTCAATATATTTTACACGTCAACATATCAAATATTTCTGTGATCCTCAAACCATGCTCTGATACCACTCTGTCACGCCCCCCTAAATTTAATTTTCATTCAGGAGGTGTGAACCTAACTCAAAATTGATAATATTATAATTCAACAAACAATCCAGGATCCAATCACACATTTGAGGTCACTAAGAAAAACATTCAAGTTATTCACCTTTACAATCCACAATTCACAAAACCCGTGCAGTTTATAATCATACATCATGTCACTAGATGATTCTTAAAATCTAAAGGCAACTTAACTAAACCATAACCACATCATAAATCCATAGTTGTGAGAATCTATACATTTACAAAACCAACATGTACCACATGTTTATATCATTCATAACATAAATTTAACTTAACATTCCCAAAATCATAACATGAGAGGTACTTTTCAAATATTTACAAGATACAACAATCTAGATTTGTCATTGATACACACAAAAGGAACTTATACAACATCAACATATCAAGTACAAAAGATTTGCCCCAAAATCTTCTAGCTTCCCACTGCCTCAACCCAAACTACATATTTTAGCGAGCGATAAGCTATCTTGAAATATTTATATATCAACGGGGTGAGCATATAAAGCTCAGCAAACGACTAACATATCCAAAGCAAAGAGGACAGTTTTTTTTCAAACAAATAAGGTATCAAAAATACAAAGTAGAGATACTAGATGAAATAAAAGCATGTGTTGTTTGAATGTAGAATTACGATGTCATTTCGTTCGAAGCATGTTTTGTTCCTATAATCGAGGAAGGATAATTGGAGCATATCATTGACATAAGGAGCATATCCATGGCATATGGTAATTTCAAGGTATAACAAAGACTTATAACATTTCGAAAATATATCAAAGAACAAAACATAAATAGAAGCTCAAATGTCACATGACGATGCATTCATTTCATTCTTATCCAAAGCATGCATAGAAAATTAGCCAAAGCTTTGGATAACATATCAAACACATAGAAGGTGAAGTGGGATCATAACATAATATGGTCCATCTATTACTGAATGACCACCAAACATAAGTCTCCCACGTCTGGAAGCTCTATCCACCCACGTCTGAGTGAAGTCATAGGGGGCCGGTAGAGCATCGCGGGCTCTAAGCATAACTCCCTTTACCATTTCTAGCAAAGGTTCATATTTATCCCACAAACACCAGAGTACAAAGGGACAGTATGAATAATGAAATTAGCATATATTGGAAGCACATGCGGAATAACGAAAATACATATGCCTTTCGAGTCAATACGATACAAACATAATCTTTCACAAATGTATTCAGATTTGAAAGGAAACAAAAGCAAAAGCATACAAGGATTTTAAGAAATTAAATATAGCTCAATTGAAATAAGAAAGTTAGATGAATTTAATGTCCAAAGAAATAAAACTGGAAGAGGTACATATCGAAAGCAAATGCGGAACAATGGGATGCATGTGCTGAATCATTACGATGCAAACATGATCTTTAGATGATAGTTGCAGACGTACAAATAAATAAAGGACAAAAGTATACAGGAATTTAAGGTAATAATATAAAGCTTAACTGAAGTAAGAGTTTTTGCCGAAATCGATTTCCAAAGAGAAGAAACAAGGAAAGCCGAAATCGACCAAAGCTCGATTCTGGCAGAATTTGATAGGAATATTGTATGAACTATTTGGATAACCAATTATGCTCCAATTTGTACAAAATAGGTGTCATTAGAAAGCTTTGTCAATCTAGGTTTAGGCAAATGATGTTTTACAAGAGTTGGAATTTACAACAGGGAGTTACAGATAATTTCATAGCGAAAGGTCTGAAAATATTAGCTCTGTTTTACTAAATCTATAGGGTCGATGAAAGTAGATGTTTCAGTTAGCAATTATACTCCAAAAATTTCAAATCTGGTATATACAGAAAGCATTTTGAGTCTAGCTTCGAATAAATCATACTTGTAGGAATCTGAGTTCACAGCAGAAAGTTATAAGTAGTTAAGTAACAAGAGGTCAGAAATTTCAGTCCCTGTATTGCAGAATCTATAGGGTTAATTTAAACAGAAGTCTTAGTAGGCATTTAAACTCCAAATCATTCGATTTTAGTATCAAAATAAAGATTTTTTTGCCTACTTTCAAATGGAATAGTTTTGTCTAAATCATAGTTTATTATAAAATGTTATGACTGAAATATTGTATAGAGGTCAGATTACCAAAAAATTATAGATTCATGGCTTTGTATCAAAACGAAAGAAGGTATGGTTTTCAGTTGAAATCTCTCAAATTTTGCAGAATAAAAATAGAAACAGAGATTAAGGTTACTGTGGGATGGGGTTAGAACACTTGCCTTAAAATTATTTGAATACCAAATGTGAAAAAATTGATGAAAAAAACTCAAGCTCTTCTTCTTCTTCTTTTTCTTCTTCTTCTTCTTCTTCTTCTTCTTCTCTAACTCACGTTGGCTGCAACTCTTCAGGTTTGTTTTCTTTAACCTTTTAACTAATTCTTTTTTTGTAAAAGTTACAAGGTGTCATGCATGCATGAAAGGAGCTAGGTGTCATCTTTAGAGTAAACATAATTGGCACCCTTAGGTTAGCTAGTGACACATGTCCACTATTTTTTTAAAAAACTTAAATCTAAATCTTTCATAAATTATATCAAACTTCTAATATTTACTCTTAGGTCCCTAGCCATAACTTTTAATATAATATCATTTAATATAAAATAATTATTAAATAATCCTTATTTTTACAAACAAACCTTTTACTAAATTTTTAAAAATGGGTGATGTTACATATGGTCTCTGGGATATTAGATGGATGAGGGACTATAGGCACATGGTAACTGAGAATAGATAGGTCCAATGGATTGGATTCCCCTATATCGTTTGAGGACTATGACGTAGTGGCATAGTACATCTGTAATCGACGAGTCAAGTGAATTATTATGGAGATAATAATCCATTGAGTCAAAAGGAGTTCTGATAGGTGCGACTCACAGCTAGCTCGATATTGAGCCTAGAGGGTCACACACATATGGTAGGCATTACGATGAGTAGAGGTTCAGATATAAGATATCCGTCGGAGCCCTTATCTTATTGGATACCCAATAAGCCTATGAATTATTAGATCCTATGGACGAGATCTAATAAGAGCTCATGAGAGATTATTGGATAGAGATCCACTAATCTAAGAGGTTTGGATAGTTGGATGGAGATTCAATACCCAATAGGGCAGGATCCATTAGGGTTAAATTGACATGGGACCTCTATAAATAAGAGAGAACTAATGGTTCATAAGCTAAAGCCTTTTGGTTGCCTCTCCTATTCTCCTCCCTCTCTCCACCTCAAATAGTAGACCTGGAGTTTTGCAGAGTGTCGTCGCAGCCCTACTATGTGGATCACCACTAGAGAGGAGGATGCTTGACCTCCTGCACTCTCTCTTAGAGATCTACAGGGATTTTGGGATATACGATCTCCCTAGGTAATACAATCTTTCATATACGCAATTTTAAGTTTCACGAATTTTTGTGCACTAATCTTTGCACGATGACGAATACATGTGAATTGAGGATTTTGTTTTCTGTTCTTCTATTGCGCATATGATGTCACCCCCAAGACTTCCCAAAAGCCAGGTATATGGTCTTTGGGATATTAGATGGATGAGGGACTATAGGTACACAGTAACTAAGGACAGATAGGTCCAAAGGATTGGATTCTCTTATATCATCCAGGGATTACGGTGTAGTGGCCTAGTATTATTAGGATCGGAGCGGCACTAAGAGGTGGGTGGGGGTGAATTAGTATAGCGGATTAAAACTTGTAAGTTTGAAATCGATTTTGTAAATGTGTAGAGATTTTGATTAGATGAAGGATGACTTAGCTAAAATAGCTCGAGTAAAGGTAGTCAAGAGTAGGGAGAGGAAAACCGAATGATTTGCAGCTAAGTAAAGAAATGGTTCAGAAAATTAAACACTCATAAATTCAAGAAACACCACGATATATAGTGGTTCGGTCAAATGACCTACATCCACTTTCGAAGCCTTCTTCGATGAGGCTCCCAACTTCCACTAGCTAATCACTTTGAAGGGGAATGACCAAATACTCCTCTTACAACCTTCTTACAAGTGGTTCACACTCTTACAGATTTTTCAAAGAGAAAGAGGGAGGTGAACACTTAAGCTATTGAAACAAGACTTTGCTAGAGCTTTTTCTCACTTTCTAACTTATCAAAAAGGTGTTTTCTCTGTTGAGAATTGAGGGGTATTTATAGGCCCCAAGAGGATTCAAATTTAGGCTCCAAATTTGAATTACTTTTGGGTTTCCAGGTGCTGGCGGTGCCACCGCTTGTTAGTGGCGGTGCTACTGCCTGTTAGTGTCTAATACTGACAGTGTACTGGCGGTGCCACCGCCCAGTCCAGCAGTGTACTGGTAGTGCCACCGCCGGACCTCTCGGGTTCTAGGCGGTGCCACCGCCTAGTCCGACAGTATACTGGTAGTGCCACCGCTAGATCTCTCGAGTTCTAGATGGTGCCATCGCCCAGTCCAGTAGTGCCATTGGCCAGTCAAGTGGTACCACTGCCTGGACTGTTCTAGCTCACTGGTTGGGCTCCAAACTTGGCCTAAACCAGTCTAAACTCAGGCTCAATTGGCCTCTAACCGGGTTATAGGATTAACCCTTAATCCTAACCCAAATTATATATAAACTATGAAATTAAGACATAGCTCTAAGCAAATTTTAACTGGCAACTTCAAGTTTCCTTCCAACGAACTTTCCGGCGAACTTCCGGCGTACTTCTGATACACCCTCGGATTTCTTCCGGTGGACTCCCAACAGGCTCCCGGTCTTGTGGCGAGTTCAACGAGTCTTTGGCAAGTATCTGAACCTTCTCGGTGATCTCCGTGAACCTCCGACTATCTTTCTGGTGGACTTTCGAAAGCTTCGGCAAGTCCCCGATTCTTTCTCAGTTGGTTTCGGCAGCACTTCCGACGATTCTTCGGATTTTCGGCAAACTCTCGAACACCCATCGAACTTGACTCTGGTAAACTTGCTTTATGTCTTCATGCTATCGTAGTTAATCTTGTACATGTAAAACACACTTCGATCTAGACAATTAATCCTAAGCATCTAATCAAGTTGTCCAGCATGTCATTTGGTCCCTCGACGCTTCGTCTGATTCTTCGACGTATCGTCCTCTCCTATGGCCTATTGCCCAATCGACTAGTTGACTTCGCAACTCCGATATCCTTGGCGCATTGTCCGCTCTTCTTGGCCCAATGCCCAAATCCATGGCTCGAAGCCTTCTGTCGATATGTCGATCGATCCACCGGCTTGACGTCCAATCTTCTGACATGAACCTCCGGCCCAACATGATTTTCCTGCTTTAATTGTCTCATCCTGATCGAAGCATCCTGTGTCACTCAAAACGTAGATTAAAACATAAACACATATTGATTAGTTTCATCATCAAAATCCGAGATTCAACAATCTCTCACTTTTTGATGATGACAACCAATCGACGATGGAGTTAACCTTAACTCCCGGAATTTAAACAAACTCCCCCTATCAATATACCATATTGATAAAAACTCTTAGATTTAGAAATCCAAGCAACATATCACAATAAAATCATGACATATAATCAACATACTTCTCTCCCTTTGTCATCAACAAAAAGGAGAAGTACCATAATCAAGTGTTTGTGATATATATGTTCAACTCATTGCATGAAAAACATAATATCCATTTTTATCATCATGCAAGTTTGCTATCATCATAGATATACATGGTAGTACGATAGCAAGTTTACACAAGCTACCAAAATTTTTTCAACATTTTAAGACACACAAGCTAGCAATTTTGAGATGTTCAAGAAAGCAACTTTTGCTTCTTGAAATATAAGTTTTGTTAGATGTACAAGTTAACTTTTTGCTTCTTGAGATAGGCAAGATAGCACTCCTTGGTGATGTTCAAGATAGCAATTTCTTCTTTTTTAAGAAGTGCAATTTTTGCTTTTTTTTTCTTGAATTGTGCGAGCTAGCAAATTAGCTTTCTAGCATGTTTTGCTCCCCTTTTGTCATTGTCAAAAAGAAGGGAAGACCCTTTATATTAATTTCTAAATTATGACAAAGGTAAATAGCATAGATGAAAATTCAAGTCTTGAATGTCAAAACAATTATTTTATCATGAATATTTCATCATTGCTTCAATCATCACTATAACTCATCATGCACAAAATGTAAAATCATCTAACATGATACAAACATCTATTTTCAAAATATTTATCACTATTTTCATATATGATAATAAAGTATTCATGATACCGAACATTAAATCAACATTTTTATGTATTTATCACTTCATGATTGTTAGTACGAAACATTTATCATTTAAAGCATTCATGATACACATCATATGCAATACATCACATACATCATCATAATCAAAAGCATATGCATCATTCCAAATCATAAATATTTCAAATCATCATGGTATTAATCTATCAAATTGCATCCTGCCATACATGATCATAACTTTTCCCATTTTAACATTGTAAACAAGAAAGAATAAGGGAAGAACAAAGTAGTGTAAAATATTTTAATTATTTCAAGGCATACAAGTCATAAATCCAATGGCATCATGTCATGAAAGATAAGATCTCTTGAATTACAAAAGACATGAATCATTTTATCAAATCTCTTCTTTTTATAAATAACAATAATTGTAGGTGAACAAAGAAGAGATCGTGATTAAAAAAAAATCTCAAGTAGTAAATCTAAGAAATCAAGATCATGATTTGAATACAAACTCATTCAAATTCAAATTATCAAATTCATCAAAATCTCAACATTACTTTCAAAAGATTCAAAATGGTATACATAGATTTATCATAATAATAATCAAGATCAATAAGATAGAGAAAAATAATTAAAAAAAATGTTTTCCTCTTTTTAGTTATTTCAATTCATATGATTTTATTTCATTTATGCCAAACAAAAATATGTATCATGTTTAAAACCAAAAGGGTAAGATTTTTTATAACAAAGATCAATAAGGCACTTTCATTATGGTAAAAATCAATAATCCATAAATCACAAGATTCATCATGCATAATTTCAAATTATAAAACCATTAAACATGATTTGAAATCAATATGCTCAAGTTTTTTGTATGAAAACATACATCATACTTAAAACTGAAAATGTAATATTTCATCATGATAAAAATTGATAATCTATAAATTACTTAAAAATCACAATGCATAATTTTGAAATTTATTAAGCATGATCATTATACATGATATTAAAACATGGTTTTAAATATTTAATATTTTCATTACATAATTTCATCATTATGCATCATCATATTTTCAAATTCAAACATGCACAATTTCAAAACTATACATTTCATTTTTCATGCATGATACAAATAAATCAATTATCATTATGAGCATATCATACATGATATTCAAGCATTAATGATACATCATTTTGGCAACATGATCATAGCTTTTCAATTGATGGTATTTAAATGTCAAAGTTCATTACATTCTATCATGCATGATCATTAACTTCTCATTTGTATTTCATGCATAATTTCATTTCATCATATTCAGAACATAAAGAAGAATTAATTGGGTGATGAGATAAATATTTCATGAATACGCGGAATTATATAAAAATCATAACATGAGTGTTTCATGCATTCATATTATCACATGAAGAATATAAAAAAGAATTTTGATCATGAGATGCATAAATAGTGAACATAAATTTTGAATATTAACAGACATATTATGATTCTTTTTTAATAACTCAAATAGTGAAAAGAAAGAATCATAATAGACAATCTTGATTTATAAAATAAATTTTCAAGTTATAATTTTCAGAAATCAAGATAAAAATCGTGGTTAGACGAAACTCATTCAAATCATCAAAATCATCAAAATCACTTTTAAGATGATCAAATAGATTCATTAAAGTCAATAATATAGAGAAAAAGAATTTTTAAGAAAAATACTTTCTCTTTTTACTTGTTTCAATTTATGTGATTAATTTTATATTAGCATGCTTAAATATTTGTTCTTATGTTAAAACCATGTATCAACATTTAGGGTCGAAAAATAAATTTCATCATGAAAACCACCAAGATCAATAAACCACAAAAATCATCATGTATAACTTTAAAATCTCATGCATAAAATTGTCAAATCATGGTATCAAAATTTTAATATTTTCATTACAACTTTATGCATCATTAAGTATACAATCGTCAAGCATGACACTTATACTATTTCATATAAGCATGCCCATTTTATTTTTGTTAAATCAAAACATACATCATTTTTTAAATCGAAAAAGTCACTTTTATTATCGTGAAAATTGATAATCCATAAATCAAAAAAATCATTATGCATTATTTCAAATCAAACATGATTTCATTTATTTTCAAAATATTCATCATGATAGGACATTCAAGGCAAAGAAATCATTAAACATAAAGCATATTCATCAATCGTGGTTTCGTTGAGCATAAGGTAATTTCAACCAAAATCATTTTGTTATTTATTATAGTCATGCATTTTTCTTTTTAGGTGAATCTATCTTTTCATGCTTAGTTTTCCATACAAAAGCCATGCATCATCATTAAGCATGATATTAAACTTCTTTATATTTTCATTAAGACATCAAGCATGGTTTCAATCAAAATCGAAAATCATCACGATACACTTTTTTTCTTCTTAAGAAAAACATACATATGATCATTAGATTTAAATTTAACATTTTATTCCATTAACATAAAACATGTAATTTTCATTATTATTTTCAAAATTACGATCATGATCATATTTTTGTATTTTCAATTTTTCAAACATGCAATTTTTAAGAAAAATAATTATTCTAAAAAAAAAACATCATGGAAAACAACAAGTAATTTCAAAATAAATTAATGGGTTTTTGATTACCTCATCATTGAAAGCAGTTAAGACGTAGTTTGCCATCTTGCGTTTTTTGATTTTCTCCTCGTCTTCGGAGGAGCTCGATTCATCCCAATTTTTGTTCTTCTTCTTGCATTCAAAGCAAGTAGTTCGATTCTTTTTGCTTTTTAATTTTTGTTTCATATGTAGTTTAAGTTCACCATCACTTAGCTTATGCTCGAGTGGTCTTCAAATGTTCTATGTCCCAAATCCTCCCTATTCTTTGGAAGGTTGTTCTCGAGTTCCCTTTTTGCCACATTGTTCATTTCGTAGGACATTAGAGACCCAATAAGTTCTTCGAGAGGAAATGTTTTAGGGTACTTGGCCTCTTGAATGGTCGTAACTTTTGGATCCCAACTCTTTAGAAGGGATCTTAAAATTTTAGTTACTAGTTCAAAGTTAGAAAAATCTGTACCAAGAGCTTTAAGTCCATTGATAACATCCGTGAAACGGGTGTATATGTCTCCAATGGACTCACTTGGTTCTATCCGAAAAAGTTTGTTAAAATGCACAAGAATTATGATTTTGGACTCTTTCACTTGGCTAGTGCCTTCATGAGTGACCTCAAGAGTTCTCTAAATATCAAAAGCTGAATCGCAAATCAAAACGCGATTGAATTCATTTTTGTCAAGTGCACAAAACAAGGCATTTATAGCCTGTGCGTTTAAAGCGAAAACCTTCTTCTCCGATTCATCCGATTCGCTCATCGGAAGAGAAGATTTTCAAAATCCATTTTCGACAATATTCCAAAGCTCAAAATCCATGGATATAAGAAAGATCATCATGCGAGTCTTCAACATAGGCGGATGTGTAATAGAGTGACCTTTTTACATGCTGGAGTAAACCATCTCTTTTTAGTATTAAACCAAATATGAGAGTGAGCCTTGCTCTGATACCAATTGTTTGGATCGAAAGCGACATTAAGGGGGGGGGGGGGGGTGGGGGGGTGAATTAGTGCAGCGGATTAAAACTCGTAAGTTTGAAATCGTTTCATAAATGTATAGAGATTTCGATTTGACAAAAGATGACTTAGCAAAAATAGCTCGAGTAAAGGTAGTCAAGAGTAGGGAGATGAAAACCAAACGATTTATAGCCAAGTAAAGAAATGATTCAGAAAATTAAACACTCACACATTCAAGGAACACCATGATCATAGTTTTTCAATTGATGGTATTTAAATGTCAAAGTTCATTACATTCTATCATGCATAATCATTAACTTCTCATTTGTATTTCATGCATAATTTCATTTCATCATATTAGGAACATAAAGAAGAATTAATTGGGTGATGAGATAAATATTTCATGAATACACGGAATTGTATAAAAATCATATCATGAGTGTTTCATGCATTCATATCAGCATATGAAGAATATCAAAAAGAATTTTGGTGATGAGATGCATAAATAGTGAACATAAATTTTGAATATTAAGAGACATATTATGATTCTTTTTGAATAACTTAAATAGTGAAAAAAAATAATCATAATAGACAATCTTGATTTATAAAATAAATTTTCAATTTATAATTTTCAAAAATCAAGATAAAAATCATGGTTAGATGGAACTCATTCAAATCATCAAAATCATAAAAATCACTTTTAAGATGATCAAATAGATTAATTAAAGTCAATAAGATAGAGAAAAAGAATTTTTTTAAAAATATATTTCTCTTTTTAGTTGTTTCAATTTATGTGATTGATTTTATATTAGCATGCTCAAATATTTGTTCTTATGTTAAAACCATGTATCAACATTTAGGATCAAAAAATAAATTTCATCATGAAAACCACCAAGATCAATAAACCACAAAAATCATCATGTATAACTTTAAAATCTCATGCATAAAATCGTCAAATCATGGTTTCAAAATTTTAATATTTTCATTACAACTTTATGCATCATTAAGTATACAATCGTCAAGCATGACACTTACACTATTTCATATAAGCATGCCTATTTTATTTATGTTAAATCAAAACATACATCATTTTTTAAACCGAAAAAACCACTTTTATTATCGTGAAAATCGATAATTCATAAATCACAAAAATCATTATGCATTATTTCAAATAAAAAATGATTTCATTTATTTTCAAAATATTCATCATGATAGGACATTCAAGGCAAAGAAATCATTAAACATAAAACATATTCATCAATCATGATTTCATTGAGCATAAGGTATTTTCAACCAAAATCATTTTGTTATTTGTTGTAGTCATGCATTTTTCTTTTTAGGTGAATATATCTTTTCATGCTTCGTTTTTCATGCAAAAGCCATGCATCATCATTAAGCATGATATTAAACTTCTTAATATTTTCATTAAGACATCAAGCATGGTTTCAATCAAAATCGAAAATCATCAAGATACACTTTTTTTTTTCTTAAGAAAAACATACATATGATCATTAGATTTAAATCTAACATTTTATTTCATTAATATAAAACATGTAATTTTCATTATTATTTTAAAAATTACAATCATGATCATATTTTTGCATTTTCAATTTTTCAAACTTGCAAATTTTAAGAAAAATAATTATTCTAAAAAAAATACATCATGGAAAATATCAAGTAATTTCGAAATAAATTAACGGGTTTTTTATTACCTCATCATTGAAAGCAGTTAAGGTGTAGTTTGCCACCTCGCCTTTTTGATTTTCTCCTCGTCTTCGGAGGAACTCGATTCATCCTAATTTTTATTCTTCTTCTTGCGTTCAAAGCAAGTAGTTTCGTTCTTTTTGCTTTTTAATTTTTGTTTCATTTGTAGTTTAAGTTCACCATCACTTGAGTTTATACTCGAGTGGTCTTCAAATGTTCTATGTCTCAAATCCTTCCTGTTCTTTGAAAGATTGTTCTCAAGTTCTCTTTTTGCCACATTGTTCATTTCATAGGTCATTAGAGACCCAATAAGTTCTTCGAAAGGAAATGTTTTAAGGTCCTTGGCCTCTTGAATGGTTGTAACTTTTGGATCCCAACTCTTTGGAAGGGATCTTAAAACTTTAGTTACTAGTTCAAAGTTAGAAAAATCTTTACCAAGAGCTTTGAGTCCATTGATGACATCCGTGAAACGGGTGTATATGTCTCCGATGGACTCACTTGGTTTCATCTGAAAAAGTTTGTATGAATGCACAAGAATTATGATTTTGGACTCTTTCACTCGGCTAGTGCCTTCATGAGTGACCTCAAGATTTCTCTAAATTTCAAAAGCCGAATCGCAAATCGAAACGCGATTAAATTCATTTTTGTCAAGTGCACAAAACAAGGCATCTTAGCCTTTACGTTTAAAGCAAAAACCTTCTTCTCCGTGTTGAATCTCGGATTTTGATGATAAAATCAATTGATGGGTTAATTGATCTAATCCATATTATTGAGTTAAGTGTGCAGGATTAACGACAATAACCAGAAAACATAAAGCAAGGATACCGGAGTCGAGCTCGATGGACGTTTAAGAGACCGAAGAATCATCGGAGATGCTGCCGGAACCAACCGAGAAGAAATCGGGAACGTGTCGGAAGTTCGCCGAAGAAATCGTCGGAGGCTCGCGAAGATCACCGAGAAGGCTTGGCTACTCGTTAAAGTCATCACAAAGATTGGGAGCTTACAGGGAGTCCGTCGGAAGGAATTCGTCGGAAAGCTCGCCGGAACAAGACTCGACGTTCGCGGTTGAAAACTTGCTTAGGATGTTTTTGTGTTATGTAGTTCACTTGTAATTAGGATTAGGATTAAGAGATAATCCTATATCCTGGTTAGGGGCCAACTGGGCCTAAAGTCAGATTTGGTTTGGGCTAAAATTAAGCCAAACCAATGAATCGGAGAGCCAGGCGGTGGCACCGCCTGGCTGGGCGGTGACACCTCCTTGGCTGGGCGGTTGCATCGTCCAGCACCCGAGCGCTGGGTGGTTGCACCGTCCAGCACCCGAGCGCTAGGCGGTGGCACCGCTTGGCTGGGCGGTGGCACCTCCAGCATCGGAAACCCTAAGAGAATTCAAATTTTGGAGCCCAAAATTTGAATCCTCTTGAGGCTTATAAATACCCCTCAAATCTCAGCTGAGATAACAACTTTTGAGAAGCATTTTGATTGAGAGAAAAGTCTTAGAAAGTCTTAGCAAGTCTTGTTTTCAATTTGCTAGAGAGTTCTCCTCCTTCTTTCTTATTGAAAATTTGTAAGAGGTTGAACTGCTTATAAAGGGTTGTAAGAGGGGTGTTTACCCTTCCATTTCAAGAGATTTGCTAGTGGAAGGTGGGAGCCTCATCGAAGAGGGGCATCGCAAGTGGAGTAGGTCATTTGACCGAACCACTCTAAAATCGGCGTAATCTCTGGTTTGCATTTTATTATTGTCATTTACATTACTACAAATCTTCTTACTGCTTTAGTTCCTTATTACCCTTGCTGCGTAACTTTAAGAATACGCTTTCAAGTTAAAATTTTCAAGTTCCGTTCTTATCGTACGAAAGATTTTTCTAAAATCGAAGTTTTAATCCGCTGCACTAATTCACCCCCCCTCTTAGTGCCGCTCCGATCCTAACAAGTGGTATCAGAGCCAGGTTATCTCTCATATTTGGTTTAATACCCAAGAGAGATGGCTTACTCCGGCATGCAAGAGGGCCATTCTATTGCACGACCACCTTTGTTTAATGGGTCGGATTACATATACTGGAAGACTCGCATGAGGATCTTCCTCATTTCTATGGACTTTGAGCTTTGGTCTATTGTCGAGAATGGATTTCAAAAATCTTCTCTTCCGATGAGCGAATGGGATGAATCGAAGAAGAAGGTTTTTGCTTTAAATGCAAAGGCTATGAATGCCTTGTTTTGTGCACTAGATAAAAACGAATTTAATCGTGTTTCAATATGTGATTCGGCTTTTGATATTTGGAGAACTCTTGAGGTCACTCATGAAGGCACTAGCCGAGTGAAAGAGTCCAAAATCAACATCCTTGTGCACTCTTACGAACTTTTCCGAATGAAACCAAGTGAGTCCATCGGAGACATGTACACCCGGTTTACGGATGTCATCAATGGACTCAAAGCTATTGGTAAAGATTTTACTAACTTTGAACTAGTAACTAAAATCTTAAGATCCCTCCCTAAAAGTTGGGATCCAAAAGTTACGGCCATTCAAGAGGCCAAAGACCTTAAAGCATTCCCTCTTGAAGAACTCATTGGGTCTCTAATGACCTATGAAATGACATGTCAAGCTCATGACGAGCTCGAGAACCCCCTTCCAAAGAACAGGAAGGATATGGCACTCAAATAACAAGAAGACCACTTGAAAGGAACATCAAGTGATGAGGACAGTGACAATGACATTGCACTTTTGACTCAAAAATTTAAAAAATATTTAAGAAATAACAAATTTAAAAATAATACAAAAAATAAATTTGAACAAAAGAAGGACCAAGTGATTTGCTATGAATGAAAAAAACCGGGTCACTATAAGAACGATTGTCCTCAAGCCAAAAAGAGAACATCAAAGAAGAAGGCGTTCAAGGCAACGTGGGATGATTCAAGCGCATCCGAAGAAGAGGAGTCCAACACCGAGCAAGTTGCTCATTACGCGCTAATGGCGTTAGGAGAAGAGGTATGTGATTTATTTAATGAAGATTTATCTTTTGAAGAAGTATCTATCGCTTTTCATGAATTATTTGATGAATGTTGAACTGTTAGCAAGAAGTTAAGTATCTTAAAGAAAGAGCATGCTTTGCTACAAGATAAGTTTGATAGTCTTCAAACTCCTCCATGCTCTAAGTGTGAGCACTTAGAAGCAATAAAAAATGAAAATTTGCTTCTTAAGGAAACCTTAAACAAGTTTAAGGTTGGTAGCAAAGGATTAGATATGATCCTTGCACACAAGGGTCACATCACAAATAGAAATGGAATTGGATTTGTAAAAGGATTACATCAAAATCCTACCACTTTCATAAAAGGACCTACATTACATGTTTCCTCTTATATGAAATGCAACTTTTGTTGTAAATCCGGACTTTTGTTACAAATGCCCATTTAGGAAAATTAGTTCACAAAAATTAATATGGGTTCCTAAAGGAACTATAAAGAATTCAATAATAAATAACAAAGTTAGTGGGTCAATTTTTGAGGCACCCAAAATCAAATGGGTACCTAAAAATCATCCTCTTTTATAGACAAACCCACAAGCTAGGAGCAAGAGATGGTATCTCGATAGTGGATGCTCAAGACATATGACTGGAGATCCATCTCATTTCTCTATGCTCACTAGCAAAGAAGAAGGGTACGTTACCTTCGGAGACAACAACAAAGGCAAAATCATTGGCAAGGGAACTATTGGTAACAAATTTAATTTTTCCATTGATGATGTCTTACTAGTTGATGGATTGAAACATAATCTCTTGAGTATTAGTCAACTATGCGATAAAGGTTACATCGTTATATTTGAATCAAATATGTGCATTATTGAAAAACCAAATCATAACATGACTATGATTGCTTTAAAACAAAATAATGTCTATACCATCAATCTTGATGAACTAAGTAATGAAATGTGTTTCTCCGCCGTAAATGATGATGCTTAGCTTTGGCATAGGAGATTAGGCCATGCAAGCATGAAAACAATATCTAAGATCTCATCTCAAGAATTAGTACGAGGAATTCCAAATATAAAGTTTATTAAGGACAAAGTATGCGATGCATGTCAACTAGGCAAACAAATAAAAACAAGCTTCAAACCAAAAAATCAAATTAGCACCACTAGACCATTACAATTGATCCATTTGGACTTATTTGGACCAATTGATACAACAAGTCTAGGTGGAAGCAAATATGCTTTTGTGATTGTGGATGACTACTCTAGATACACTTGGACCTATTTCTTAGCTTACAAAAGTAATTGCTTCAAGTGTTTCTCTAAATTTTGTAAACTCACTCAAAACGAAAAAGGCTTCATGATTTCATCAATTCGGAGTGATCACGGTGGTGAATTTCAAAACCATGACTTTCAAAATTTTTGCGAAGTTAATGGATACAATCATAACTTTTCAACTCCAAGAAATCCTCAACAAAATGGTGTAATTGAAAGAAAAAATAGAAACCTACAAGAAATGGCAAGAACTATGTTAAATGAACATAGTTTACCCAAATATTTTTGGGCCGAAGCCGTAAATACGGCTTGCTACATCATGAATAGGGTTCTAATAAGACCATCTCTATCAAAAACTCCCTATGAATTATGGAATAACAAAAAACCAAATATTTCTTATTTTAAAG
Source organism: Musa acuminata AAA Group (assembly GCF_036884655.1). Taxonomy (NCBI): domain Eukaryota; kingdom Viridiplantae; phylum Streptophyta; class Magnoliopsida; order Zingiberales; family Musaceae; genus Musa; species Musa acuminata. Next base: position 11,486,495 of record NC_088339.1, on the reverse strand, counting down.
TTTTCGGTTGTAAATGCTTTATTTTAAATGAAAAGGATGCCTTAGGTAAATTTGATGCTAAATCCGATGAAGGCATCTTTCTTGGCTACTCTTCCGTTTCTAAGGCTTTTCGGATTTTTAATAAAAGAACCTTAGTAATAGAAGAGTCTATTCATGTAGTTTTTAATGAAATTTCCAATTTAAAGAAAAATGATTTTGATGATGATCTTGGTTTTGATAATTTGAATTTAAATGAACCCTCTCCTCAAAATAGCCATTTGAATGCATCTTCTTCCGAAATTTCTTTACCAAAAGAATGGAAGTATGTAGATGCTCATCTAAACGAGCAAATTATAGGAGATACATCAAAAGGGGTTCAAACTCGTTCTTTTTTCAAAAATTTCTGTGCTAACGCCGCTTTCCTTTCTCAAATTGAACCTAAATGCATTGACGAAGCCTTAAAAGATGATTTTTGGGTCATTGCAATGCAAGAAGAATTGAACCAATTTGAGAGGAATGAGGTATGGAAGCTTGTTCCTAGACCAAGTGACCACTTAGTCATAGGTACTAAGTGGGTCTTTAGAAACAAGCAAGACGAAAATGGTATCGTGGTTAGAAACAAGGCTAGATTAGTGGCCAAAGATTTCAACCAAGAAGAAGGTATCGATTACGAAGAAACCTTCGCTCCCGTGGCTCGATTAGAAGCCATAAGGATGCTCCTTGCCTATACTAGTAGTAATAATTTTAAACTATTTCAAATGGATGTTAAAAGTGCTTTCTTGAATGATTTTATTTCCGAAGAAGTATATGTCGAACAACCTCCCGGATTTGAAAATTCTCTTCTTCCTAATCATGTATTCAAATTGACTAAGGCCCTCTATGGCTTGAAACAAGCTCCTAGAGCTTGGTATGAAAGGCTTAGTTCCTTTCTTATTTTAAATAATTTTACTAAAGGCAAGGTTGATACTACATTGTTTATTAAACATTTTGAAAATAATTTTCTTATTGTGCAAATTTATGTTGACGATATTATCTTTGGCTCTTCGGATGAATCACTATGTGAATCATTTGTCAAATGTATGAGTCTTGAATTTGAAATGAGTTTAATGGGTGAATTAACTTTCTTTTTGGGATTACAAATCAAACAACATAGTGATGGTATATTTCTTAACCAATCTAAATATACATTAGAATTGTTAAAACGATTTAACATGGATAATTCAAAAGCAATAAACACCCCTATGAGTACTGCGACTAAGTTAGATATAGATGAAAATGGTGAAAGTTTCGATCAAAAAACATATAGGGGAATGATAGGTAGTCTACTCTACCTCACCGCGATTAGACCGGATATTATGTTTAGTGTAGGACTTTGCGCTAGGTTTTAATCTAATCCTAAATTATCTCATCTTAAGAGTGTTAAAAGAATATTTAGGTATCTTAAAGGAACTCCAAATTTAGGATTGTGGTATCCAAAATCTGAAAAATTCGATCTAATAGCTTATGCAGATGCCGATTTTGGCGGATGCAGGATAGATAGAAAAAGTACATCCGGAACATGCCAATTTTTAGGACATGCACTTGTTTCTTGGACTTCCAATAAACAAAATTCAGTTGCACTATATACGGCAGAAGCCGAATACATTGCTGCAAGTGCATGTTGTGCACAAGTAATTTGGATGAAAAATATATTAGAAGACTATGGAATTCACTTTGAAAATATTCCCATAAAATGCGATAATACTAGTGCCATATGCCTTACTAAAAATCCAATTCAGCACTCTAGAACTAAGCACATTGACGTTAGGCATCATTTCATACGCGATCATGTCCTTAACAATGATGTTGTTCTAGAATTCATTGACACAAAGCATCAATTAGCAGATATATTTACAAAAGCTTTGAATGAAGACCAATTTGAATTCATCCGAAGGGAATTAGGCATGCTAAATTGTCCCTAAAATGAACTTCACAAAAAGGACTCGTTCTTTTCCCTTCGTTTATGAATTTGAATTCTTCCTTCTTCTTCAATTCAAAATGATCCATTAAAGTATAACTTATGATCTTGAGGGAAGAAGCTAAACAAAAGGAAGGAAGAAAATTTTTTTTTCTTTCCTCCGCGTGATGCCAGTGGTGGCACCGCCTGGCGCTCGGGCGCCAGGCGGTGACACCGACCGGTTTGGCGGTGACACCGACCGAGTAACTCTTTTAACCCGAGGGGTTAGGGCCGGCGGTGACACCGCCCCCAACCCGAAGAAAAACCTCTCAAAAACCCTCTCACATTCCCTCTAACCCTCATTCTAACTCTTAGAAACATTGGAGAATGATTCTTGGTGGTTCAAGCTTTCCATCTCTCAACATAATCTCCACAAGGTAACACTTGAAATCCCTCTTTTCTTTTCTCTTTCTCTTGCTTATTTTTCACAATTTCATCATCATCTTGTCTAGAAAATGGCTCCTAAGAGATCAAAAGGAATAAGGATCGAAGGAGATTCATATAACCATAACCTATTTAGATCAAAAGAGGTAGCCCTTAGCTTTCCAAAATTTGAAACACGATGTGTCCATAAGGGAAAATACGTTGATTTGGATGAACTAGAGGACTTAGATCCCATTAGGTGGTTTGCACACCTAGAAGCTCTACCTCTACTACAAATAGAGGAACCAATCTATCCACGGTTAGTGAGATTGTTCCATGCCAACCTATATGAGGACAATGATAGCCTAAGCACTTACCTTCTAGGAACACCCATTAGAATATTTGACAGCACCATTTGTGAGCTAATTGGCATAACTGAAAAAGATAGGGGATGCTATTTTAAAGGTAAATGGGACGTCAAAACAATAGGAGCAACCTATACCGAAGCCGTGAAAACAATTTTTGCAAATCCTAACCTTGACTTCCTACCCAAGAGCTGTGAACACTTACTGCCTTTCAACTCTAAAATTCTTCATCACATTATCACAAGCATCATATTCCCCAAACAATTTCATCTTGACGAAATAAGTCAAATAGAAATAGGAACCATGTATTGGATTATGACCGGTCAGCATAATTGTTTTGGGTACTTAATTCGCCAACACATGCAGGATATTATGACTAAAGATACTATATTGCCATATGGGAGGTTAATCACTAGAATTCTTCATGCCTATGACATTTGCATTCCACCCGATGAAGAATCTATTCAAAATGATCGATATAACATAATAAATAAAAACCTGCTGAAAAGAATTAGGTGCACTTTTAGCAATGGCATATGGGTTAGGCAGCCTAAAAGGACGGATCCAATTCCTCCACCAATAGAACAACCCGAAACACCAATTCTTATGGGAAATGAATCTCCTCCTCCTAGTCCCTTTGGCGCAGCACCTTCAGCTCCTGTTTCCTCCTCTGAAGATATCATTATGGCGGAGCTATCTTAGATCAAATCACAGCAAGAACAAATTCAGAATCAACAAGTTGAAATTTTGAAGACACTACGACAGATGAATGAAAAAATAGATATCATGTATCAGCACTGTGGATTACCTCCTAAGGATTAAATTGATGTATCTTTTTATTCTGTTATGTTTGCTTTTAACAACAAGTTCAAGTTTGTCATCGAGTGAATGATAACTGATCTTTCCTTTTAGATAACTACTGTTTTAATCTGCATAAATGATGATATCTTTTGGATAAACTATTTCTGGCAAATTTGAATGATGAACTTTGATAAATGCTAAACCTTTTTCTATGATCATCAATTAGCTAGCTTGTCTCTTTTTGTTGATGACAAAGGGGGAGAAGTGATGACTAAGTGATGACTTACACCATAACGATAGCATGACTAATATGAATTACAAAAACTTGTGTGATATGAATGTCTTATATGCCTTGCAAATCCTTGAAAATATCACAAGATTGATATCATGAAATTTATATTGAAAATCTTTATCTTCTGTCGTAGCAAAATTTGTCCCTTATCATTTAACTTATGATTTTCATCGAAGTTTCGTACTTACTATTGTGTAATGAGGATAACGATAAGTTCTACGATTAGAACTTATCGGGTTATGCTTGAATCCAATAGGATGGAATTCAAGTGTTTTTTATCTTCTCATAATATGGCATATAGATAGGGGGAGTTATGTTTAGCTCCGTCATCAATTAATTGTCATCATCAAAAAGGGGGAGATTGTTGAATCTCGGATTTTGATGATAAAATCAATTGATGGGTTAATTGATCTAATCCATATTATTGAGTTAAGTGTGCAGGATTAACTACGATAACCAGAAAACATAAAGCAAGGATACCGGAGTCGAGCTCGATGGACGTTTAAGAGACCGAAGAATCATCGGAGATGTTGCCGGAACCAACCGAGAAGAAATCGGGAACGTGTCGGAAGTTCACCGAAGAAATCGTCGGAGGCTCGCGGAGATCACCGAGAAGGCTCGGCTACTAGTTAAAGTCATCACAAAGATTGGGAGCTTACAGGGAGTCCGTCAGAAGGAATTCGTCGGAAAGCTCGCCGGAACAAGACTCGACGTTCGCGGTTGAAAACTTGCTTAGGATGTTTTTGTGTTATGTAGTTCACTTGTAATTAGGATTAGGATTAAGAGATAATCCTATATCCTGGTTAGGGGCCAACTAGGCCTAAAGTCAGATTTGGTTTGGGCTAAAATTAAGCCAAACCAATGAATCGGAGAGCCAGGCGGTGGCACCGCCTGGCTGGGCGGTGGAACCGCCCAGCACCCGAGTGCTGGGCGGTGACACCTCCTTGGCTGGGCGGTTGCACCGTCCAGCACCCGAGCGCTGGGCGGTGGCACCGCTTGGCTGGGCGGTGGCACCTCCAGCATCGGAAACCCTAAGAGAATTCAAATTTTGGAGCCCAAAATTTGAATCCTCTTGAGGCTTATAAATACCCCTCAAATCTCAGCTGAGATAACAACTTTTGAGAAGCATTTTGATTGAGAGAAAAGTCTTAGAAAGTCTTAGCAAGTCTTGTTTTCAATTTGCTAGAGAGTTCTCCTCCTTCTTTCTTATTGAAAATTTGTAAGAGGTTGAACTGCTTGTAAAGGGTTGTAAGAGGGGTGTTTACCCTTCCATTTCAAGAGATTTGCTAGTGGAAGGTGGGAGCCTCATCGAAGAGGGGCATCGCAAGTGGAGTAGGTCATTTGACCGAACCACTCTAAAATCGGCGTAATCTCTGGTTTGCATTTTATTATTGTCATTTACATTACTGCAAATCTTCTTACTGCTTTAGTTCCTTATTACCCTTGCTGCGCAACTTTAAGAATACGCTTTCAAGTTAAAATTTTCAAGTTCCGTTCTTATCGTACGAAAGATTTTTCTAAAATCGAAGTTTTAATCCGCTGCACTAATTCACCCCCCCCTCTTAGTGCCGCTCCGATCCTAACACTCCGATTCATCCCATTTACTCATCGGAAGAGAAGATTTTTTAAATCCATTTTCGACAAAATTCCAAAGCTCAAAATCCATGGAAATCAGGAAGATCCTCATACGAGTCTTCAAATACATGTAATTTGACCCATTAAACATAGGCGAATGTGTAATAGAGTGACCCTTTTGCATGCCGGAGTAAGCCATCTCTTTTGGGTCTTAAACCAAATATGAGAGTGAGCCTTGCTCTGATACCAATTGTTAGGATCGAAGCGATACTAAGAGGGGGGGTTTAATTTGTGCAGCGGATTAAAACTCGTAAGTTTGAAATTGATTTCGTAAATGTGTAGAGATTTCGATTTGATAAAGGATGACTTAGCTAAAATAGCTCGTGTAAAGATAGTCAAGAGTAGGGAGACGAAAACCAAACGATTTGCAGCTAAGTAAAGAAATGGTTCAGAAAATTAAACACTCACACATTCAAGGAACACCATGATCATAGCTTTTCAATTGATGGTTTTAAATGTTAAAGTTCATTACATTCTATCATGCATGATCATTAACTTCTCATTTGTATTTCATGCATAATTTCATTTCATCATATTAGGAACATAAAGAAGAATTAATTGGGTGATGAGATAAATATTTTATGAATACACGGAATTGTATAAAAATCATAACATGAGTATTTCATGCATTCATATCATCACATGAAGAATATCAAAAAAATTTTGGTGATGAGATGCATAAATAGTGAACATAAATTTTGAATATTAAGAGACATATTATGATTCTTTTTGAATAACTCAAATATTGAAAAGAAAGAATCATAATAGACAATCTTGATTTATAAAATAAATTTTCAAGTTATAATTTTTAGAAATCAAGATAAAAATCATGGTTAGATGAAACTCATTCAAATCATCAAAATCACTTTTAAAATGATCAAATAGATTCATTAAAGTCAATAAGATAGAGAAAACAAATTTTTAAGAAAAATACTTTTCTCTTTTTAGTTGTTTCAATTTATGTGATTGATTTTATATTAGCATGCTTAAATATTTGTTATTATGTTAAAACCATATATCAACATTTAGGATCGAAAAATAAATTTCATCATGAAAACCAACAAGATCAATAAACCACAAAATTCATCATGTATAACTTTAAAATCTCATGCATAAAATCGTCAAATCATGGTATCAAAATTTTAATATTTTCATTACAACTTTATGCATCATTAAGTATACAATCGTTAAGCATGACACTTACACTATTTCATATAAGCATGCCTATTTTATTTATGTTAAATCAAATCATACATCATTTTTAAAACCGAAAAAGTCACTTTTATTATCGTGAAAATCAATAATCCATAAATCACAAAAATCATTATGCATTATTTCAAATCAAACATGATTTCATTTATTTTCAAAATATTCATCATGATAGGATATTCAAGGTAAAGAAATCATTAAATATAAAGCATATTCATCAATCATGGTTTCATTGAGCATAAGGTATTTTCAACCAAAATCATTTTGTTATTTGTTATAGTCATGCATTTTTCTTTTTAGGTGAATCTATCTTTTCATGCTTAGTTTTCCATACAAAAGCCATGCATCATCATTAAGCATGATATTAAACTTCTTAATATTTTCATTAAGGTATCAAGCATGGTTTCAATCAAAATCGAAAATCATCAAGATACACTTTTTTTCTTCTTAAGAAAAACATACATATGATCATTAGATTTAAATTTAACATTTTATTCCGTTAACATAAAACATGTAATTTTCATTATTATTTTCAAAATTATGATCATGATCATATTTTTTGTATTTTCAATTTTTCAAACATGCAATTTTTAAGAAAAATAATTATTGTAAAAAAAAATACATCATGGAAAACATATAGTCATTTCAAAATAAATTAACGGGTTTTTGATTACCTCATCATTGAAAGCAGTTAAGGCGTAGTTTGTCACCTCACCTTTTTTAATTTTCTCCTCATCTTCGGAGGAGCTCGATTCATCCTAATTTTTGTTCTTCTTCTTGCGTTCAAAGCAAGTAGTTCAGTCCTTTTTGCTATTTAATTTTTGTTTCATTTGTAGTTTAAGTTCACCATCACTTGAGCTTATGCTCGAGTGGTCTTCAAATGTTTTATGTCCCAAATCCTTCCTGTTCTTTGGAAGGTTGTTCTCGAGTTCCCTTTTTGCCACATTGTTCATTTCGTAGGTCATTAAAGACCCAATAAGTTCTTCGAGAGGAAATATTTTAAGGTTATTGGCCTCTTGAATGGTCGTAACTTTTGGATCCCAACTCTTTGGAAGGGATCTTAAAATTTTAGTTACTAGTTCAAAATTAGAAAAATCTTTACCAAGAGCTTTGAGTCCAATGATGACATCCGTGAAACGGGTGTACATGTCTCTGATGGACTCACACGTTGAAAATTTTGAAATCTGACGATCTGCCTGAATTAAATAGATGACAACTGATATACGTTAGGTTGAACATTTATATACAACCTAAAAGTTTAAATTTCTTATATTCTGAGTTTACTCTTCCAAGTTTCCTCAACATGGTATTAATTTTTAGTCCCTTTACAATCTTGGTCACGTGTGACACCAACATCAGCGGCATTATGGCAAAATTGCCCTTCACAAATACTTGTCCTCACTCATCACCCTACTATCTTTCTCTTCCGCACACCAAGAGAATGGATGGGTTCGTATACAATTCTAAGGAAGAGGGAGAAGAAAAAGGCAATTCGAGATTCTGATAAGTTTTGATAACATTTCACCGGCATGCCTTTGCCTTTTGTTCTACGCCTCTCGCGTTAACATCCCGGAGAGTGACGCCTCCGTGATACCCCATGCTTGAAAGAGAAATGTATCCAATCTAATTCTATAGCAAAACAGTGGTAATCGACCACCTTACAACTGCATCATTCGTCAGTATGGTCTAGCCGTCGCCATCGATGAACAGATGGCAAATTTAGATATAGCGTATGCCGTCTCTCTCTTCTTCACTGTCTCCTCTCAGATGCTCACTAGGGATATGGATGCTCAAAGTGGCCACGCAAGGCGAGACTTGCGAGAGAAGTAGCGGCAAGTGCGGCGGCGCGCGCAACGGCCGGCGCGGCACCGCTGAAATCGTCGCCGAGGATCAGCATCGGGCACCCGCCGTCGTCGCTCGAGTGCTGCCTGCCGGTCGCATCCGGGTTCTGGGCGGTGGACTTCTGACTGCCGGAACATAACCACCAACAGATCGTCAAGCATTGTGAGCGTGTGGGATTGCGCAACGTAATGCAAATATTGTATTTACAGCAGGAGTTCGACGAAAGCAATAGCAAATGGTGATGTCAGATGTCGTAGCCTGTCAAGTTCGACTTGGCCGACGAGAGCGACACAGCACGCCATTATATCGTGCTGTGTGTGTAAATGTGCGTTCAATCTATGCATTAGCTTCTGCGCCACAGCTAAAAGAGGTGACGTCTCCGTTCGAGTGGTTACCTGGTGGTGCTGGGGCAGAAGGTGATGAGGTAGTCGGCAGAGGAGCAGGTGAAGGTGGAGGTGGCGTCGTCGAACGCGTAGCTGTACGCCCTCGGGCAGGCGTTCTTGAAGAGTTGGGAGTAGGGCGACGGCGTGCAGGTGGCGGGGTTGCTGTAGACGCCGCTGCAGCAGTACTGCGGCGACCCGAAGGCCTCGCACGCGCTCTTACACGCCACGCCCTCACCGGCCCCGGCGCTCGACCGCGCTACCACCTTCAGGTCCGATGGGCACACCCCGTTGAGGTCCATCACGCACCCCGTGGAGCCGCAATCCCCGCCGGAGCCGCCCTGCGGCGCCACCAGCATCGGCAGGTTGTAGCCGTCCACCAGGCTCACGTCGTAATAGTCCATTCCACCCCCGCCACCGCCCAGGGTGAACTCGGCCAGCGTGGCTGGAGGAGCCGCGCCGCCGCCGGAGCACTCCAACTCACCGGACCCGCAGTCGCCGGTCCCGCAGCTGAACCTACCGGCGGAGTCAGTGGAGCAGAGGTTGCGACCCCAGAAGCGGCCCGACCACGTTGCCGGCGCGTCGAGGCTCTTCGACTGTCCCGTCTCCAAGGCGAATCCCGTCGTGGCGAGCGCCGCATCGCCGGCGCTCGAGAGCACCCCGGGCCACACCGTATAGTCGCAGTTGTTCGCCAACGTAAATGTAGCAGCCAAGCACTCTAATCAACACACAAACACAAACAACGAGATCTCAACTGCTGAATCAAAGAAAACAGAGGAAAACAGATCTCCCACTGAGACTAACACCTTGAAACAACAAGGAAACCAGCACCAGAACATACAATCTAATCATAAATCCAGCCATCGCCAGTATGTTCTGTAACGCGACGGAGGTAAAGGTAGCAATCGCGTAACGTAAGAGTATGGGGTACAAGGATTTGGGAACCCAAGAGGCGAGTTCCCAGAACTGTGATGGTCCTTTGGCAGTTATATATAGTAGTAGAGGGAAGAGTCGGCGGAAGTGTAAACGCAACCAAGAGAATGATGACTTGGTTTCGTGTTTGGACTTCTTGACCCTTGCAACATCATATATATATATATATATATATAATGAATTGATACACTTCCATTCAATGAATTGATGATACATCACATAGCAAGTTAACTGCTATGTGACGTAACTGCCAAAAGGATTTTGTCCAGCTATATTACCCCTCTATTCACTCATACACCATAAGGCCACTCGTGGAACACAAGAAAACTGCAAATTGAATTGAACATAATAGGAGTAAGTAAAGGAACAATTAGGAGGTGCATTATCACAGGTAAAACAACCGGAAAAAATTAAGCTTTTTTGGTTGTAGTTTCAGCAAGAGTTTATCGTAGTTAAAAATAATTCTTTAAATTCTATGCGGTATGGCCATGTATATAATATATTGCACTGATTGTGTACATATATGATGTAGCCTGTTCCTGAACAGGTCATATATATAACCATGTCATTTGTTCATTGAAATGGCAAGTGAGAGTTGGAAGAGTGAAGCCAAAAGTGCAGCGTGTGAAATATGGCATGCACAAGCAAATCGTTTGGACAGGCGGCGGTGACCACCCCTGTTGGCCATGGAACAGCTTTGTTCGGATTCAATCATTAGGCGGAGACTAAAAGAGCCATGCAAAATTCTTAAACTGTGTGATTCAAAGCAGCGAGACCAAAGACTCTATACTTCCGCAAAAAAAGAACAATGGGGAATAAGGAAAAGGAGTTGGCAGATCCAATCATTCATCGCAAAAAGACGCGAAAAGTTGCTATCAGATTCTGCATAGAATACATGCTTTCTTTTTATCATTTGGAATCTGTTGTTGCTTGCGGGTCATACCTTCTATTGCGAGAAAAATGATTCCTGCAGAAAGCTGAGCCCCAGAGAGTCGTCACTTTTCTTATCCATTACATAGGCAATCTCACTATACATAGTTACAATTAAATGCTTGAGTTGCCGAAAGATGACAGCGACAGAAGCTTTCTCTTTCATCATTCATGTGGAAGAGTGTTTAGTTTACATTTGAGCAGCCCATATGTTCAGCCTAAGACTTTATCAGCTCACAGCTTATTTTTTTTATTTAATTTTATATTAAAAATTAAGAGGTATAGGGGCTATATTTTTAAGACAGAAAAAAGGATAGCAACGAGGGAAAATCTTTGCAATAGCATCTTGATTCAAAAAGGATGAGAAAAAGATAGAAAACAAGAGAAAGAAAAGGAAGAAAATAAGGATAACACAGAGAGACTATTCACAATCATCTAGACAATGTTCTCATCTCAAGTTAGATCAAATCTACAGTTTACTCTTACTGTGATTACTTGTGGAGGATTTAGATATTGTGCACAGTGACGTGATTCTTGTATCGCAATTATTCTTTTGTGATTGTTGCTAGGGTTTTGGGCAAGAGATTGAAATTTGTATATGTTGAATCTCGGATTTTGATGATGAAAATAATTAATTGTGTTTAGACGTTTAACTGCATTTTGAGTGATACAGGTCTACTCGATCAGGTTTAGACAGTTAACGCAGGAGGAATTGACATTGCGCCGGAGGAGATCACGTTAGGATATTGGATGGCAGAAGGCTTCGGACGTCGGGTATCGGGCCAAGAGCAGAATTGCGCCAAGGATATCGGGGTTGTGGAGGTCAACCGTCGATTGGGCAACAAGCCGCAAGAGAGGATGATGCGCCGATGAATCGGACGAAGCACCAACCAATGATGTGCCGGGCAACAGAATGTCAATTCGCTTTGTAATAATTATCTAGTTCGGAGTAGAGTTTTGGCTTGTGTGTGCAGGATTAATTACGATAACGACGAAGACATAAAGCAAAACAAAGTGTCGGAGTCAAGCGCGAAGGATTTGTTGTGAGTTCGAGAGTTCGACGAAAGTCCGAAGGTTCATCGGGAATGCTGCCGGAACTAGCCAAGAATGAGTAGGGAGCTTGCCGAAGGGTTTTTCGGAAGCTCGCCGGAAGGTTCGTTGGAAGTTCGTAGAGCTCGCCGAGAAAGATCGGAGCTTGCCGAAGAAGCTCATTGGAACTCGCCAAGATCAAATTTGTGAAGTCTAGGAGCTTGCCGGGAGTTCATAAAATGGTTTCCGAGAGTTCATCGGAAGACCGTCGGAAGTTCGCCGGAAAAGTCTTGACTTGCGGACTTTGTAATAGCTTAGAAAATATCTTTAAATTCGTAGTTAGCATGTTAATTAGGGTTACGATTAGGTGTTAATCCTATAACTCAAGTAGGGGCCAATTGGGCCCGAGTTCGGACTGGTTTGGGCCAAGTTTGGAGCCCAACTAGTGAGCTAAAATAGTGTAGGCGGTGGCACCGCCTAGAACCCGAGAACCAAGCGGTGGCACTGCTTGGCTGGGCGGTGGCACCGCCCAGCACCCGAGAGCCAGCCGGTGGCACCACTTGGCTGGGCGGTGGCACCGCCAGTACACTATTAGTGTCAAACACTGATAGGCGGTGGCACCGCCAGCATCGGGAACCAAAGAGAATTCAAATTTTGGAGCCCAAATTTGAATCCTCTTGAGGCCTATAAATACCCCTCAATTCTCAATTGAGAATACAACCTTTGAGAAAACAATAGATCGAGATAAAAGTCTTAGAGAAGTCTTTAGCAAATCTTGTTTTCAATTGCTTGAGTGTTCACCTCCTTCTTTCTCTTCAAAAATTGTAAGAGTGTGAACCATTTGTAAAATGTTGTAAGAGGGGTATTTGTCCTTCCCCTTTAAAGAGATTTGCTAGTGGAAGTTGGGAGCCTAATTGAAGAAGGCTTCGCAAGTGGATGTAGGTCATTTGACCGAACCACTTTAAATTGGCGTGTTCTCTGGTTTGCATTTACTTATTGTCATTTATATTACTGCAAACCATCTGCACTTTGATGCTCTACTTCTTTATCTCCTTCTTACGTATCCCTTCAAGTTAAAATGCAATCGAAACGGTTTCAAACGAAACGTTGCTTTTATCGTACGAAGTTTCCGAAAGTGTTTAAATCGTCAAAAGATTATCGTACTTTACCGCTGCACTAATTCACCCCCCCCCCTCTTAGTGCTGCTCCGATCCTAACAGTATATTCATTATTCTTATAGTGGATTATCTCTAGTTTGCCCCGTGGTTTTTACCCTTCACATTGAAGGGGTTTTTCACGTAAATCTTGGTATTCTATTTGATTCTGCTGCGTGTTATGATATGCTAGTATTTGTTCATATACAAAAGTTTTATTTCGCTTTATATCTCGATATCATAGCAGGGTTTTGGTGATTTAATTTTGTATTTGAACATGAAACCAGTAGTGTTTCTCACATGATTAGTTTGAATGGAAACAATTGAATGATATGGAAACCAAGAATGGAAAATCTCTTGTATTGCAAAGACTTGTATGGACCTTTGCAGGGGGATAATGTGAAACCCACAACTATGATAGATGATGAGTGGAAGAGGTTAGATCGAAAAATAGTTGGGTTTATTCGACAATGACTTGATGATAGTGTCTTTCACCATATTTCTATTGAAAGTTATGCATATTTTCTTTGAAAAAAGTTAGAAGGTCTCTATGAAAGAAAAACAGTTGGCAACAAAGCTTTTTTGATCAGAAAACTTGTGAGCCTAAAATATAGAGAGAGTGCTTCTACTGTTAAGCATTTGAATGAAATGCAGAGTATTACTAACCAGTTATCCTCCATGAAAATGTTTCTTGATAATGAGTTGCAAGCATTATTACTTCTCAGTTTATTACCAGAAAGTTGGGAGACACTAGTGGTTTCCCTTAATAATTCTGCGCTAGATGGTGTTGTCACTATGAGTTAAGTAACAAGCAGTTTGTTGAATAAGGAGTTGAGAAGAAAGAATTCAGCAACATCTCAAAATGATTCACAGACACTTATCTCAGAGAACAGAGGAAGGTCAAAGTCTAGAAGCAGTCCATGCATGGGTAGAAACAAGTTAAGATCAAGAAAAGATATTATTTGCTATAACTGTGGTGAGAAAGGACATCATAAGAATCAATGTAAGCAACCAAAGAAGAATAAGAAAAAGGAAAAAGAAGTGGAGTCTATAGAGTCAAAAGATAATATCACAACTATAGTGCAGGGTGGTGATTATTTGATTTTGTCTCATTCTGATGATATTTTTTCTTGTGTGTGTCAGAATCTTGAGTGGGTGATTGACACAGGTGCTTCTTATCATGCTACACCACAGAGAGAGTTTTTTGTTACATATAGTTCTAAATATTTTGATGTTATCAAGATGGGCAACTATGGCACGATAGACATCATTGGCATGGGTGATATCCATATAAAGACCAACTTTGACTACAAGTTGGTGCTTAAGGATGTGAGGCATATGGTTAACTTGAGGTTGAATTTAATTTCAGTTGGAAAGCTAGATGATGAAGACTATAATAGTAGATTTCACAAAGGGCAATGAAAGCTCAGTAAGGGTTCTCTTATTGTGGCTAGCGAAAAGAAATGTCATACTTTATACAGGTTGCAGGCTAAAGCTTATGGTGAGCAGTTGAATGCTATAGAGAAAGACTTTAACATTGAGTTATGGCATATGGGACTGGGGAACATGAATAAGAAGGGGCTGCAAGCTCTTTCCAAGAGAGAGGTATTGCCAGACCTTAGAGGTACACATTTGAACCCTTGTATTGATTATTTGGCAGGTAAACAACATAGAGTTTTATTTGCTAGTCCTACTATGTCTAGAAAAATGTATGCCTGATACTGTGTTTATACAGATAGTCCTTCTTTGAGGATCAAACCTTTGAGGATAAAAATTCTTGGTGGATTTATTGATGTTCCTAGTATAAGTGGTGCACTTTATTTTATCACTTTTATAGATAATTTTTCTAGGAAAGTTTAAGCCTATGCTTTGAAGACCAAAGATCAAGTTATTAATGTCTTCAAAGAGTTTCATACCAGAGTTTAAAAGGAGATAGAAAGACAATTGAAATGCATAAGATAAGATAATGGTGGTGAGTACACAGGATTATTTAATAATTATTGCAGGTCATATAGAATCCAACATGAGATGACAATTCCTAGTACACCTCAGAATAATGCTATTGTAGAGAGGATGAACCGCATCATCATGGAAAAGATCAGATGTATGCTTTCATAAGCAAAGCTACCCAAAAGATTTTGGGATGAGGCTTTGAGGACTACAGTTGATGTGATAAACTTGTCACCATGTACAATCGTAGATGGTGATGTTGCAAAGCATGTATGGTCAGGGAAAGATGTTTCCTCCAAGCATTTGAAAGTATTTGGTTATCGTGCATTTGCTCATGTTCCAAACAATGAGAGGTTCAAGCTGGATGGTAAGACTAAAGAATATATTTTTCTTGGCTACTCATATGATCAGTTTGGTTACAGGCTTTGAGATAAAAAAATGCATAAGGTGTTCAAAAGCAGAGATGTTGTCTTCTTTGATGATCAAACCTTTGAGGATTTGAAGAAAAAGGCACCAGCCAAGACTTCTGCAGAAGGATTAGCATATTGTGACCCAATTACTCCTCCTCTAGTATATCAGGGTGATGGGGGAGATATATAGGAAGATGGTATAGAGCTTGATGTTGATCTAGTTGCAGGACATGTTGAGCAAAAAGAAGTTGGAGAGCAACTTCCCCTAGAACCTCAATTGAGAAGATCTTCTAGACAACGTCAACCTTCTAAAAGATACTCTACAGATGAGTATATAATGCTTACTAATGCAAGTGAACCAGAGAGTTACCAGGAAGCAGTTGAAAGTGAACAGAAAGAAAAGTGGTTAGTTGCTACGTAGGAAGAAATGGATGCTCTTCAGAAGAACCACGCTTATGATTTGGTACTACTACTAAATGGAATGAAGGCCTTGAAGAATAAGTGGGATTTTAAGTTAAAGACTCAAGAATATTGTTCTCAACCAAAGTACAAAGCTAGATTGGTTATGAAAGGCTTTGGTCAAAAGAAATGTATTGACTTTGAAGAGATATTTTCTCATATTGTTAAAATATCTTCTATTCGTGTTGCTCTTAGTATTGCTGCCAGTCAGGACTTGGAGGTTGAGCAGTTAAATGTGAAGACAGCTTTCCTTCATGGTGATTTAGAGGAGGAAATTTATATAGAGCAATCAGAAGGCTTCAAAGTCAAAGATAAAGAGAACTTTATCTGCAAGCTGAATAAGAGCTTGTATGGGCTAAAGCAAGCTCTAAGACAATGATACAAAAAGTTTGATTAATTTATGATAGAAAATGGATACAAAAGAATTGTGAGAATTTTATTATTCTCTTACTTTATGTTGATGACATGCTTATTCTTGGGAAAGATATGTCTAAATTTGACAAGTTGAAGAAAGAATTAAGTGAGTTTTTTACAATGAAGGATATGGTATCAGCAAACCAAATACTAGGCATACAAATTTCCCATGATAGAAAAACCAAGATGATTTGGTTGTCATAGGAGAAATATATCGAGAAGGTATTGGAAAGGTTCAGTATGAGTAATACAAAACCAGTTGGTTCTCTTCTTACAGGTCACTTTAAGTTATGCTTAGAATAGAGTCCATCAAGTGATAAGGAGAAGGAGAAAATGCAAAAGGTTCCTTATGCTTCAGTATATGTAATGGTATGTACGAGGCCGGACATCACATATGCAGTTGGTGTTACTAGTAGATTTCTTGCAAATCCAGGCAAAAAGAACTAGACAACTGTGAAGTGGATTTTTAGATATCTCAAAAGGAGCTCTAATGTTTGTTTAAGCTTTGGAGGTAGATCACCTATATTGATAGGTTACACAGATACATATATAACAAGAGATATATATACGAGGAAGTCCACATCAGGTTATGTACTTACTTTTGCAGGGGGAGCTATGTTATGGCAATCCAGATTGCAAAGGTGTATTGCTCTCTCCACTACAAAGGTAGAATATATTGCTGCTACAGAGGTTTGAAAAGAAATGTTATGGAGGAAAGAATTCTTACAAGAATTGAGGTTGAAACAGGAAAATTATGTTGTGCATTATGACAACTACAGTGTCATCCATTTGTGTAAGAACCCAATGTTTTATTTCAAGTCAAAGCATATAGATGTCAGATACCACTAGATTCAAAATGTATTTGAAGAGAAGCAGTTGCAGCTTCAAAAAATTCATATAGATGATAATGGAGCAGATATGTTGACAATGACTTTACCAAAAGAAAGATAGGAGATATGCCGACGGTTGGTCGGCATGACTTCACATTAAGGAGTTATGGGACAACCTCCCTTATGGGCTGAAGGGGGAGGAAGTTGGGCTGATAGCCCATAGGTTTAGCCCAAGGTGGGCTTTATCAGCCCACAGCCCACCCCCTTTAACCTAACCCTAGATCAAAAGTTAGGGGGTGCGAAGGCTATGTTTTTAAGGCAAAAAATGGGTAGCAACGAGGTAGAAAACTGTAGCAACGAGGGGAGATCTTTACAGCAACATCTTGATTCAAAAAAGATAGAAAACAAGAGAAAGAAAATGAAGAAAATAAGAACAATGCAGAGAAGCTGTTCATAATCATCTAGGTAGTATTCTCATCTTAGGTTAGATTAAATCTATAGTAGACTCTTGCTGTGATTACTTGGGGAGGTTTTAGATATTATGTACAATGACGTGATCCTTATATCCCAGTTATTCTTTTATGATTGTTGTTAGGGTTTTGGGTAAAAGATTGAGATTTGTATATTCATTATTCTTATAGCGGATTATCTCTAGTTTGCCTCGTGATTTTTATCCTTCATATTGGAGGGGTTTTCTATGTAAATCTTGGTATTCTATTTGATTATGATTCTATTTAATTCCGCTGCATGTTATGGTCTGCTAGTATTTATTTATATACAAAAATTTAGTTTCACTTTATATCCCATCACTGAGCAAGATAATTATAATCAGCTATATATTCCAATGTTCTCACTATATCCATCAGTAATATGACAAACATCAGAAGGAAAGCAACAAGCTGCTTCTGAAATCGAAATCTAAACCTGGTTTTCTGGTAAACCTCAACAATGACTGGCAGTCCTGTGGCCATCAAAAGATGAGATTAGTAAGTGGCATCCAAAAACCAATCATTTTTTGCTTTGAGCTAGTCAACGTTAAATCTCTATCTCACCCCACTTTTGTCTATCAGAAGACCTTCTTGAATTCCTTATACACCTTCTCGTTGATAGTTTTGTTTAGTATGCGATTCACAGCATCAGAGTAAAGTTGCCCAAAAACTCTCCTCATTTATCTACATTTTACAAGATGACAAACTAATGATAAATCAAATCAGCAGAAGTCTTGGTTGATGGGATATAAAGAGAGATAAACTTTTGTATATAAAAAAATACTAGCAGGTCATAACATGTAGTAAAATTAAATGGAATCATAATCAAATAGAACACCAAAATATATATGGAAAACTTCTCCAATGTGAAGGGTAAAAATCACGAGGCAAACTAGAGATACTCCACTATAAGAATAATGAATATACAAATCTCAATCTCTTACCTAAAATCCTAGCAACAATCACAAAAGAATAACTAGGATACAAGGATCACATCACTGTGCACAAAATTCTAAATTCTCCCTAATTCTCCCCAAGTAATCATAGTAAGAATCTATTATAGATTTGATCAAACCTGAGATGAGAACACTGTTGGATGATTAAGAACAGCCTCTCTATGTTATCCTTGTTTTCTTCCCTTTCTTTCTCCTTAGATTTCTATCCTTTTCTCCTCCTTTTGGCTGTTGCAAAGAGCTCATCTGTTGCCCTCGTTGCTGTCTTATTTATGCACTAAAAAATGTAGCCCCCACACCACCCCTTTAACTTTGATCTAGGGTTAGGTCAAAGGGGTGGGCTGTGGGCTAATAAAGCTCACATTGGATTGAACAAATAGGTTGTTAGCCTAACAACCTCCCCCTTTAGCCCATAAGGGAGGCTATCCCAAGACTCATCAATGTGAAGCCATGCCGATCAACTGTCGACCTATCTCGTCTTTCTTTTGGTAAGGTCTTTGCTAACATATCTGCTCCATTATCATCTGTGTGAATTTTCTGAAGCTGCAATTGCTTTTCTTCAAATATATTTCGAATCTAGTGGTATTTGATATCTATATGCTTTGACTTGGAATGAAACAATTGGTTTTTACACAAATAAATAGATAGCAATCTGACAATCACAATGCACCACATAGTTTTCCTATTTCAACCCCAATTCTTGTAAGAATTCTTTTATCTATAATATTTCTTTGTAAACCTCTATAGCAGCAATATATTCTGCCTCTATCGTGGAGAGAACAATACACCTTTGCAATCTGGATTGCCATGACACAGCTCCCCCTGTAAAAGTAAGTATATAACCTGATGTGGACTTCCTCGTATCTATATCTCTTACCATATCTGTATTTGTGTAACCTGTTAACAGAGGTAGTCCACCTCCAAAACTTAAACAAACTTTAGAGTTCCTTCTGAGATATCTAAAAATCCACTTCACTGCTGCCTAGTGCTCTTTACCTGGATTTGCTAGAAATCTGCTAGTAATAGTCACTATATATGTGATGTCTGACCTCGTATATACTATCGCATACATTAAACTTCCAACTGCTGAAGCATAAGGAACCTTTTGCATTTTCTCCTTCTCCTTATCACTTGATGGACTCTGTTCTGAGCATAACTTAAAGCGAACTGTAAGAGGAGAATCAACTGGCTTTGCATTACTCATACTGAACCTTTCTAATACATTCTCAATGTATTTCTCCTGTGACAACTAAATCTTCTTGGTTTTTCTATCACGGGAAATCTGCATGCCTAGTATTTGTTTTGCTGGCCCCATGTCCTTCATTACAAAAAACTCATTTTGTTCATTCTTCAACTTGTCAATTGTAGATATATCTTTCCCAATAATAAGTATTTCATTAACATAAAGTAAGAGAATAATAAAATTCTCACCAAACCATTTGATGTACACAATGATCTGAAGCCATTCTTTTGTATCCATTTTCTGTCACAAATGAATCAAACTTTCTATACCACTGTCTTGGAGCTTACTTTAGCCCATACAAGCTCTTTCTCAACTTGCAAACAAAGTTCTCTTTACCTTTGACTTTGAATCCTTCTGGTCACTCCATATAAATTTCCTCCTCCAAATCACCATGAAGGAAAGCTGTCTTCACATATAACTGCTCAACCTCCAAGTCCTGACTAGCAACAATACCAAGAGCAACATGAATAGAAGACATTTTAACAACAGAAGAAAATATCTCTTCAAAGTTAATACATTTCTTTTGACTAAAGTCTTTCACAACCAATCTAGCTTTGTACTTTGGTTGAGAATAATATTCTTGAGTTTTCAACTTAAAAACCCACTTGTTCTTTAAGGCCTTCATTCTATTTAGTAGTAGTACTAAATCATAAGTGTGGTTCTTTTGAAGAGCATCCATCTCTTTCTGCATAGTAACTAACCACTTCTCTTTCTGCTCACTTTCAACTACTTCCTGATAATTCTCTAGTTCACTTGTATTAGTAAGCATCACATACTCATCTGTAGAGTATTTTTTGGAAGGTTGACATTATCTAGAAGATCTTCTCAACTGAGGTTCTGCGGGAAGTTGCTCTCCAACTTCTTCTTGCTCAACATGTTCTGCAGGTAGATCAATATCAGGCTCTACACCATCTTCCTGCATATCTCCCCCATCACCCTGATATACTAGAGGAGTAACTGGGTCACAATCTGCTAATCCTTTAGTAGAAGTCTTGGTTGGTGCCTTCTTCTTCCAATCCTCAAAGGTTTGATCCTAAAAAAAGACTACATCTCTGCTTCTAAACACCTTCTGTTTTTTTGGATCCCAAAGCCTATAACCAAAATGATCATGTGAGTAGCCAAGAAAAATATATTCTTTAGTCTTACCATCCAGCTTGGACCTCTCATTATCTGAAATATGTGCAAATGCATGACAACCAAACACTATTAAATGCTTATAGGAAACATCTTTTCCTGACCATACATGCTTTGTAATATCACCATCTACGGCTGTACATGGTGATAAGTTGATCAAATCAACTACAGTTCTCAAAGTCTCATCCTAAAACCTTTTAGATAGTTTGGCTTGTGAAAGCATACATCTGATCTTTTTTATAATGGTGCGGTTCATCCTCTCTACAATAGCATTATGCTGATGGGTACCAGGAACTATCATCTCATATTGGATACCATGTGACTGGCAATAATCATTAAATAATCCACCATTATATGATCTTATGCATTTCAATTGCCTTTCTGTCTCATTTTCAACTCTAGCATGAAACTCTTTGAAGACATTTATAACCTGATCTTTGATCTTCAAAACATAGGCCCAAACTTTCGTAGAAAAATCATCTATAAAAGTGATAAAATAAAGTGTACCACTTATACTAGGAACATTAACAGATCCAACAGGAGTTTTTGTCCTCAAAGGACCACGTACATTTGTATAAACACGGTCTAAGGTATGTATTTTTCTAGACAAAGTAGGACTAGCAAATGAAACTCTATATTGTTTACCAACCAAACAATCAATACAAGGGTTTAAATGTGTACCTCTAAGGTCTGGCAATACCTCTCTCTTGGAAAGAGCTCGCAGTCCCTTCTCGCTCATATGTCCTAGTCGCCTATGCCATAACTCCATACTAAAGTCTTTCTCTGTAGCATTTAACTGCTCACCATAAGCTTTAGCTTGTAACATGTACAAAGTATGACATTTCTTTCCACTAACCACAATAAGAGAACTCTTATTAAGCTTCCATTGCCCTCTATGCTATTATAGTCTTCATCATCTAGCCTTCCAACTGAAATTAAATTCAGCCTCAAGTTAACCACATGCCTCATATCCTTAAGCACCAACTTGTAGCCAAAGTTGGTCTCTAAATGGATATCACCTATGCCAATGATGTCTACCGTGTCATAATTACTCATCTTAACAATACCAAAATTTTCAGACCTGTATGTAGCAAAAAACTCCTTCCGTGATATAGCATGATAAGAAGCACCTATGTCAATCACCCACTTAAGATCCTAACATGCACAAGAAAAAATATCATCAGGAGATAAAATCAAATAATCACCACCCTGCACTGTAGCTATGATATTTATCTTTTGACTCTATAGACTCCACTTTTTTCCCCTTTTTCTTGCTCTTCTTAGGTTGCTTGCATTGGTTCTTGTAATGTTCTTTCTCACCACAATTATAGCAAATAATATCTTTTCTTGATCTTGACTTGCTTCTACCCATGCGTGAACTGCTTCTAGACTTTGATCTTGTTAGGATCAAGGGCGCACTAAGAGGGGGGGTGAATTAGTGCAGTGTTAAAATCATCTTCAAAAATTTCGTTGCGATAAAACTGGTTTACATTGAAAACCGTTTCGTAAAGTTTTTAACTTTGAAAGCATACGAAAATGAATTGAAGGTAGTAAGTACTTAAAGATGTTTGTAGTAATGTAATAGCAAGAATAAAATGTAAACCAAAGAACACGGCAGTTTTAGAGTGGTTCGATCAACGTGACCTACATCCACTTTCGGGTTCCTCCTCCGACGAGATCACCAGTGTCCACTAGAAGCCTTCCTTCAATAGGCGAAGGCCAATCACCTTTTACACCCCTTTTCTCCTTTTCACGGATTTAGGAGATAACCCTTACAAGCACTCACACTCCTCTTAAACTATTCTAATACTTAGACTCAAAGAGGAGGATTCTCAAGGGATTTAGTAGCGTTTCTTTACTTTTCGGCTCTTTGTGCTTATATGCTTTAACCAAGGATGAGAGGGGTATTTATAGGCTTTAAGTTGATTCAAACTTGGAGCTTAAAACTTTTCCATCCTGGGTTCCCCGGGCACAGGCGGTACCACCGCCTAGTGTCAGTCTAACACTAACATTGCCCTGGGTTGTACCACCGCCTAGGTCTAGTGGTACCACCACCTAGGAGGTAGTGCTGGGCGGTACCACCACCCAGATTGGTGGT
Source organism: Musa acuminata AAA Group (assembly GCF_036884655.1). Lineage (NCBI taxonomy): Eukaryota > Viridiplantae > Streptophyta > Magnoliopsida > Zingiberales > Musaceae > Musa > Musa acuminata. The sequence continues at coordinate 11,463,608 of NC_088339.1, read as the reverse complement.
ACCATCGCCTGGCACCCTGCTAGGGATGGTACAACTACCCAAACTAATGGTACCATTGCCTGACATAATCTCGAAGACTATGCCACAATGGTGAGACTTCTTGGGATACTATTTGGGCCTCTTATTGGCCCAACATAGTCCTTACATGGGCCTAGCTGGCCCCTAATTAGGTTGGCCTAAATCCAAACCCAATTACGTGCTAACTACAAAATCTAAGACAATCTCAGCTAAACAATTTTGTAAGTCTATTCTTCTGGCGAGCTTCCGGCGATCTTCCGGCGAACTTTCGACGATCTCTCAGCAATGTTCTAGCGGACTCCCAGCAAGCTCCTAGACTTCACGACGATCTTCTTAGTGAGTTCCGACGAGCTTCTCTGGCAAGCTCCGAGACTTCTCGGCTGGTTCTGCTAGAACTTCCGACGAACTGTCACGGACTTAGCTGGTTTTGCCTAAGTCATGCGGCACCCTTGCATGTCCGTCCGCAAAGGTCAGCCTCCCCGAAGCCTCCAATTGTCTCTTAGGACCAACAAAAGAGAGAATGGGTTAAAGAGAACACCTCAATCGGGATCCACAAGCAAACATCTCTGAAAAAACACTTCATAGACAATGCAAATTATAAAAAGATTTTACAAGCTCTGAACAGTTGCACAACAAAGGGTAAAATGGTCCATTATAGACCAAAAATCTCTCATACGTGTCCACATAACACAACCTTTATTTACAAGCCTAAAGAGGCCTCCAACTTAACTAAAATGGGACTATTACGCCTTCGGTTGTCCCTCTACGTACTGTACAAGGCATGAACATGCCAAAAGATACGGACATACATAAGAATTACATCAAACATTTGTTAGGATCGGAGCGGTACTAAGAGGGGGGGGGGTGAATTAGTGTAGCGGATTAAAATTTTGGTTTCGACAAATCTTTTGATACGACAAAAACCGAACTTGAAAAGCTTAACTTGAACGCGTGTTCGTAAAGGTATGCAGCAAAGGTAATGAGGAAATAAAGCATGTAAGAAGGTTTGCAGTAATGTAAATAACAATAATAAAATGCAAACCAGAGATCATGTCGATTTTAAAGTGGTTCGGTCAAATGACCGACATCCACTTGCGAGGCCCTCTTCGATGAGGCTCCCACCTTCCACTAGCAAATCTCTTGAAGGGGAAGGGCAAATACCCCTCTTACAACTTTTTACAAGCGGTTCACACTCTTACAAATTTTCAGCAAGAAAGAAGGAGGTGAACACTCTAGCAAATTGAAAACAAGACTTACTAAGACTTTTCTAAGACCTTCTCTCAATCAATTGCTTCTCAAAAAGTTGTAATCTCAGCTGAGAATTGAGGGGTATTTATATGCCTCAAGAGGATTCAAATTTGGGCTCCAAAATTTGAATTCTCTTTGGTTCCCGATGCTGGCGGTGCCACCGCCTGTCAGTGGCGGTGCCACCGCCTGTCAGTGTCTGACACTAATAGTGTACTGGCGGTGCCACCATCCAGTCTGGCGGTGCCATCGCCAGACCCTTCGGTTCACAGGTTGAGCTTTAATTTCAACCCAAACCAAGTCTAATTTTGGGCCCAGTTGGCCCCTAACCAGGATATAGGATTAACTTTTAATCCTAATCCTAATTACATGTGAACTACATAACTAAAAACATCCCAAGCAAGTTTTCAACGTCGAGTCTTGTTCCGACGAGCTTTCCAACGAACTTCCGGCGGACTTCCGATATGCTCTCGGGTTTCTTTCGACGGACTCCCAGCAAGCTCCCGATCTTGTGACGACTTCAACGAGTAGCCGAGCCTTCTTGATGATCTCCGCGAACCTCCGACAATCTCTTCGGTGAACTTCCGAAAATTCCAACAGGTTCCCGATTTCTTCTCGGTTGGTTCCGACAGCATCTCCGACGATTCTTCGGACTCTTAAACGTCCATTGAAATTGACTCCGGTATTCTTGCTTTATGTTTTCTGGTTATCGTAGTTAATCCTGCACACTTAACTCAATAATATGGATTAGATCAATTAACCCATCAATTGATTTTATCATCAAAATCCGAGATTCAATAATCTCCCCCTTTTTAATGATGACAATCAATTGATGACGGAGTTAAACATAACTCCCCCTATCTATATGCCATATTATGAGAAGATAAAAATACTTGAAATTCATCCCATTGAATTCAAGCATAAACCGATAAGTTCTAACCGTTGAACTTATCGTTATTCTCATTAAGCATAAGTAAATACGAAACTTCGATGAAAATCATTTTCAGGTCGAATGATAAGAGACAATTTTTACTACGACAGGAGATAAAGATTTTCAACATGAATTTCATGATATAAATGTAAGGCATGATTTCATATGATCAACCAATCTAAAAACTTGCGATATACTCAAGGATTTTGCAAGGCATATAAGATATTTGTATTATACAAGCTCTTGTAATTCATATAAGTCATGTTATCGATGCGCATAAGACATTTTCATTAAGTCATGCTATCGAAATGGTATAAGTCATCACTTAGTCATCACTTCTCCCCCTTTGTCATCAATAAAAAGGAAATGAGACTTGAAGCACATAATTTGCGATTATAACATCAGGAATTCAGTATGATCATACAAAAATTCATCATTCAAAATTAAGTATGCTAAAATATTTACGCAGAGTTCTGTTGAATCTCGGATTTTGATGATAAAATCAATTGATGGGTTATTTGATCTAATCCATATTATTGAGTTAAGTGTGCAGGATTAACTACGATAACCAGAAAACATAAAGCAAGGATACCGGAGTCGAGCTCGATGGACGTTTAAGAGACCGAAGAATCATCGGAGATGCTGCCGGAACCGTCCGAGAAGAAATCGGGAACGTGTCGGAAGTTCGCCGAAGAAATCGTCGGAGGCTCGCGGAGATCACCAAGAAGGCTCGGCTACTCGTTAAAGTCATCACAAAGATTGGGAGCTTGCAGGGAGTCCGTCGGAAGAAGTTCGTCGGAAAGCTCGCCGGAACAAGACTCGACGTTCGCGGTTAAAAAACTTGCTTAGGATGTTTTTTTTATGTAGTTCACCTGTAATTAGGATTAGGATTAAGAGATAATCCTATATCCTGGTTAGGGGCCAACTGGGCCCAAAGTCAAATTTGGTTTGGGCGAAAAATAAGCCAAACCAATGAATCGGAAAGCCAGGCGGTGGAACCGCCTGGCTGGGCGGTGGCACCGCCCAGCACCCGAGTGCTGGGCGGTGACACCTCCTTGGCTGGGCGGTTGCACCGTCCAGCACCCGAGCGCTGGGCGGTGGCACCGCCTGGCTGGGCGGTGGAACCGCCAGCACCGGGAACCCTAAGAGAATTCAAATTTTGGAGCCCAAAATTTGAATCCTCTTGAGGCCTATAAATACCCCTCAAATCTCAGCTGAGGTTACAACTTTTGAGAAGCATTTTGATTGAGAGAAAAGTCTTAGAAAGTCTTAGCAAGTCTTGTTTTCAATTTGCTAGAGAGTTCTCCTCCTTCTTTCTTATTGAAAATTTGTAAGAGGTTGAGCTGCTTGTAAAAGGTTGTAAGAGGGGTGTTTACCCTTCCATTTCAAGAGACTTGCTAGTGGAAGGTGGGAGCCTCATCGAAGAGGGGCCTCGCAAGTGGAGTAGGTCATTTGACCGAACCACTCTAAAAATCGGCGTAATCTCTGGTTTGCTTTTTATTATTGTCATTTACATTACTGCAAATCTTCTTACTGCTTTAGTTCCTTATTGCTCTTGCTGCGCAACTTTAAGAACACGCCTTCAAGTTAAATTTCTCAAGTTTCGTTCTTAACGTACGAAAGATTTTGGTTAAAATCGAAGTTTTAATCCGCTGCACTAATTCACCCCCCCTCTTAGTGCCGCTCCGATCCTAACAAGTGGTATCAGAGCAAGGTTATCTCTCATATTTGGTTTAATACCCAAGAGAGATGACTTACTCCGGCATGCAAGAGGGCCATTCTATTGCACGACCACCTTTGTTTAATGGGTCGGATTACACATATTGGAAGACTCGCATGAGAATCTTCCTCATTTCTATGGACTTTGAGCTTTGGTCTATTGTCGAGAATGGATTTCAAAAATCTTCTCTTCCGATGAGCGAATGGAATGAATCGGAGAAGAAGGTTTTTGCTTTAAATGCAAAGGCTATGAATGCCTTGTTTTGTGCACTAGACAAAAACGAATTTAATCGTGTTTCAATGTGTGATTCGGCTTTTGATATTTGGAGAACTCTTGAGGTCACTCATGAAGGCACTAGCCGAGTGAAAGAGTCCAAAATCAACATCCTTGTGCACTCTTACGAACTTTTCCGAATGAAACCAAGTGAGTCCATTGGAGACATGTACACCCGGTTTACGGATGTCATCAATGGACTCAAAGCTCTTGGTAAAGATTTTACTAACTTTGAACTAGTAACTAAAATCTTAAGATCCCTCCCTAAAAGTTGGGATCCAAAAGTTACGGCCATTCAAGAGGCCAAAGACCTTAAAGCATTCCCTCTTGAAGAACTCATTGGGTCTCTAATGACCTACGAAATGACATGTCAAGCTCATGACGAGCTCGAGAACCCCCTTCCAAAGAACAGGAAGGATATGGCACTCAAATCACAAGAAGACCACTTGAAAGGAACATCAAGTGATGAGGACAGTGACAATGACATTGCACTTTTGACTCAAAAGTTTAAAAAATATTTAAGAAAGAACAGATTTAAAAATAATACAAAAAATAAATTTGAACAAAAGAAGGACCAAGTGATTTGCTATGAATGCAAAAAACCGGGACACTACAAGAACGATTGTCCTCAAGCCAAAAAGAGGACATCAAAGAAGAAGGCGTTCAAGGCAACGTGGGATGATTCAAGCACATCCGAAGAAGAGGAGTCCAACACCGAGCAAGTTGCTCATTACGCGCTAATGGCTTTAGGAGAAGAGGTATGTGATTTACTTAATGAAGATTTATCTTTTGAAGAACTCTCTATCGCTTTTCATGAATTATTTGATGAATGTAGAACTGTTAGCAAGAAGTTAAGTATCTTAAAGAAAGAGCATGCTTTGCTACAAGATAAGTTTGATAATATTCAAACTCCTCCATGCTCTAAGTGTGAGCACTTAGAAGCAATAAAAAATGAAAATTTGCTTCTTAAGGAAACCTTAAACAAGTTTAAGGTTGGTAGCAAAGGATTAGATATGATCCTTGCACACAAGGGTCACATCGCAAATAGAAATGGAATTGGATTTGTAAAAGGATTGCATCAAAATCCTACCACTTTCATAAAAGGACCTACATTACATGTTTCCTCTTATATGAAATGCAACTTTTGTTGCAAATCCGGACATATTGCCTACAAATGCCCATTTAGGAAGATTAGTTCACAAAAATTAATATGGGTTCCTAAAGGAACTATAAAGAATTCAATCATAAATAACAAAGTTAGTGGGTCAATTTTTGAGGCACCCAAAATCAAATGGGTACCTAAAAATCATCCTCTTTTGTAGACAAACCCACAAGCTAGGAGCAAGAGATGGTATCTCGATAGTGGATGCTCAAGACATATGACTGGAGATCCATCTCATTTCTCTATGCTCACTAGCAAAGAAGAAGGGTACGTTACCTTCGGAGACAACAACAAGGGCAAAATCATTGGCAAGGGAACTATTGGTAACAAATTTAATTTTTCCATTGATGATGTCTTACTAGTTGATGGATTGAAACATAATCTCTTGAGTATTAGTCAACTATGCGATAAAGGTTACATCATTAGATTTGAATCAAATATGTGCATTATTGAAAAACCAAATCATAACATGACTATGATTGCTTTAAAACAAAATAATGTCTATACCATCAATCTTGATGAACTAAGTAATGAAATGTGCTTCTCCGTCGTAAATGATGATGCTTGGCTTTGGCATAGGAGATTAGGCCATGCAAGCATGAAAACAATATCTAAGATCTCATCTCAAGAATTAGTACGAGGAATTCCAAATTTAAAGTTTATTAAGGACAAAGTATGCGATGCATGTCAACTAGGCAAACAAATAAAAACAAGCTTCAAACCAAAAAATCAAATTAGCACTACTAGACCATTACAATTGATCCATTTGGACTTATTTGGACCAATTGATACAACAAGTCTAGGTGGAAGCAAATATGCTTTTGTGATTGTGGATGACTACTCTAGATATACTTGGACCTATTTCTTAGCTCACAAAAGTGATTGCTTCAAGTGTTTCTCTAAATTTTGTAAACTCACTCAAAACGAAAAAGGCTTCATGATTTCATCAATTCGGAGTGATCACGGTGGTGAATTCCAAAACCGTGAATTTCAAAATTTTTGCGAAAGTAATGGGTACAATCACAACTTCTCAACTCCAAGAAATCCTCAACAAAATGGAGTAGTTGAAAGGAAAAATAGAAACCTACAAGAAATGGCAAGAACTATGTTGAATGAACAAAGTTTACCTAAGTACTTTTGGGCCGAAGCTGTAAATACGGCTTGCTACATCATGAATAGAGTCCTAATAAGACCATCCTTATCCAAAACTCCCTATGAATTATGGAATAACAAAAAACCAAACATCTCCTATTTTAAAGTTTTTGGTTGTAAATGCTTTATTTTAAATGAAAGGGATGCTTTAGGAAAATTTGATGCTAAATCCGATGAAGGCATCTTTCTTGGTTACTCTTCCGTTTCTAAAGCTTTTCGGGTTTTTAATAAAAGAACTTTAGTAATTGAAGAGTCTATTCATGTAGTTTTTAATGAAATTTCCGATTTAAAGAAAAATGATTTTGATGATGATCTTGGTTTTGATAATTTGAATTTAAATGAACCCTCTCCTCAAAATAGCCATTTGAATGCATCTTCTTCCGAAATTTCTTTACCAAAAGAATGGAAGTATGTAGATGCTCATCCAAAAGAGCAAATTATAGGAGATACATCAAAAGGGGTTCAAACTCGTTCTTCTTTCAAAAATTTTTGTGCTAACGCCGCCTTCCTTTCTCAAATTGAACCTAAATGCATTGACGAAGCCTTAAAAGATGATTTTTGGATCATTGCAATGCAAGAAGAATTGAACCAATTTGAGAGGAATGAGGTATGGAAGCTTGTTCCTAGACCAAGTGACCACTTAGTCATAGGTACTAAGTGGGTCTTTAGAAACAAGCAAGACGAAAATAGTATTGTGGTTAGAAACAAGGCTAGATTAGTGGCCAAAGGTTTCAACCAAGAAGAAGGTATCGATTACGAAGAAACCTTCGCTCCCGTGGCTCGATTAGAAGCCATAAGGATGCTCCTTGCTTATGCTAGTAGTAATAATTTTAAACTATTTCAAATGGATGTTAAAAGTGCTTTCTTGAATGGTTTTATTTCCGAAGAAGTATTTGTCGAACAACCTCCCGGATTTGAAAATTCTCTTCTTCCTAATCATGTATTCAAATTGACTAAAGCTCTCTATGGCTTAAAACAAGCTCCTAGAGCTTGGTATGAAAGGCTTAGTTCCTTTCTTATTTTAAATAATTTTACCAAAGGCAAGGTTGATACTACATTGTTTATTAAACATTTTGAAAATAATTTTCTTATTGTGCAAATTTATGTTGATGATATTGTGTTTGGCTCTTCGGATGAATCACTATGTGAATCATTTGCCAAATGTATGAGTCTTGAATTTGAAATGAGTTTAATGGGTGAATTAACTTTCTTTTTAGGATTACAAATCAAACAACTTAAGGATGGTATATTTATTAACCAATCTAAATACACATTAGAATTGTTAAAACGATTTAACATGGATAATTCAAAAGCAATAAACACCCCTATGAGTACTGCGACTAAGTTAGATATGGATGAAAATGGTGAAAGTTTCGATCAAAAAACATATAGGGGAATGATAGGTAGTCTACTCTACCTCACTGCGACTAGACCGGATATTATGTTTAGTGTAGGACTTTGCGCTAGGTTTCAATCTAATCCTAAATTATCTCATCTTAAAAGTGTTAAAAGAATATTTAGGTATCTTAAAGGAACTTCAAATTTAGGATTGTGGTATCCAAAATCTGAAAATTTTGATTTAATAGCCTATGCGGATGCCGATTTTGGCGGATGCAGAATAGATAGAAAAAGTACATCCGGAACATGCCAATTTTTAGGACATGCACTTGTTTCTTGGACTTCCAAGAAACAAAATTCAGTTGCACTATCTACGGCAGAAGCCGAATACATAGCTGCAAGTGCATGTTGTGCACAAGTCATTTGGATGAAAAATACATTAGAAGACTATGGAATTCACTTTAAAAATATTCCCATAAAATGTGATAATACTAGTGCCATATGCCTTACTAAAAATCCAATTCAGCATTCTAGAACTAAGCACATCGACGTTAGGCATCATTTCATACGCGATCATGTCCTTAACAATAATGTTGTTCTAGAATTCATTGACACAAAGCATCAATTAGCAGATATATTCACAAAAGCTCTGAACGAAGATCAATTTGAATTCATTAGAAGGGAATTAGGCATGTTAAATTGTCCCTAAAATGAGCTTCACGAAAAATGACTCGTTCTTTTCCTTTCCTTTATGGATTTGATTTCTTCTTCAATTCAAAATGATCCATTAAAGTATAATCTATTATCTTGAGGGAAGCAAACAAAAAAGGGGAGGGTGAGGAAGAAAATTTTTTTCCTCCACGGGATGCCAGCGGTGGCACCGCCAGATTTGGCGGTTGCACCGCCTGAGCGCTCGGGCGCCAGGCGGTGACACCGCTCGGTTTGGCGGTGGCACCGACCGAGCGACCCTTATTAACCCAAGGGGTTAGGGCCGGCGGTGACACCGCCCCCAACCCGAAGAGAGAGTTCTCAAAACCCACTCCCATTTCCTCTAACCCTCATTCTAACTCTTAGACACATTGGAGAAGGATTCTTGGTGGTCCAAGCCTTCCATCTCTCAACATAATCTCCACGAGGTAACTCTTGAAATCCCTCCTTTCTTTTCTCTTTCTCTTGCTTATTTTTAACAATTGGTATCATCATCCTGTCTAGAAAATGGCTCCAAAGAGATCAAAAGGAATAAGGATTCAAGGAGATTCATATAACTATGACCTTTTTAGATCAAAAGAGGTAGCCCTTAGCTTTCCAAAATTTGAAATACGATGTGTCCATAAGGGAAAATACATTGATTTGGATGAACTAGAAGACTTAGATCCAATTAAATGGTTTGCTCAACTAGAAGCTCTACCTCTACTACAAATAGATGAACCAATCTATCCACGGTTAGTGAGATTGTTCTATACCAACCTATATGAAGACAATGATAGCCTAAGCACTTACATTCTAGGAACACCCATTAGAATTTTTGACAGCACCATTTGTGAGCTAATTGGCATAACTGAAAAAGATAGGGGATGCTATTTTAAAGGTAAATGGGACGTCAAAAAAATAGGAGCAACCTATTCCGAAGCCGTGAAAACAATTTTTGCAAATCCAAACCTTGACTTCCTACCCAAGAGCTGTGAACACTTAATGCCTTTCAACTCTAAAATTCTTCATCACATTATCACGAGCATCATATTCCCCAAACAATTTCATCTTGACGAAGTAAGTCAGTTAGAGATAGGAACCATGTATTGGATTATGACCGGTCAGCATAATTGTTTCGGGTACTTGATTCGCCAACACATGCAGGAAATTATGACTAAGGATACTATATTGCCATATGGGAGGTTAATCACTAGAATTCTTCATGCCTATGACATTTGCATTACACCCAATGAAGAATCTATTCAAAATGATCGATATAACATAATAAATAAAAACCTGCTAAAAAAACTTAGGTGCACTTTTAGCAATGGCATATGGGTTAGGCAGCCTAGAAGAACGGATCCAATTCCTACACAAATAGAACAACCCGAAACACCAATTCTTATGGGAAATGAATCTCCTCCTCCTAGTCCCTTTGGAGCAGCACCTTCAGCTCCTGTTTCCTCCTCTGAAGATATCATTATGGCGGAGCTATCTCAGATCAAATCACAGCAAGAACAAATTCAGAATCAACAAGTTGAAATTTTGAAGACACTACGACAGATGAATGAAAAAATAGATATCATGTATCAGCACTGTGGATTACCTCCTAAGGATTAAATTGATGTATCTTTTTATTCTGTCCTGTTTGCTGTTCAAAAACAAGTTCATGTTTGTCATCGATTGTACGATAACTGATCTTTCCTTTAGATAACTACTGTCTTAATCTGCATAGATGATGATGTCTTTTGGACAAACTATTTCTGGAAAATTTGAATGAAGAACTTTGATAAATGCTAAACCTTTTTCTATGATCATCAATTAGCTGGCTTGTCTCTTTTTGTTGATGACAAAGGGGGAGAAGTGATGACTTACACCAGAACGATAGCATGGCTAATATGAATTTGTGATATGAATGTCTTATATAACTTGCAAATCCCTGAAAATATCACAAGATTGATATCATGAAATTTATATTGAAAATCTTTATCTTCTATCGTGGCAAAACTCGTCCCGTATCATTTAACTTATGATTTTCATCAAAGTTTCGCATTTACATTATGCTTAATGAGAATAACGATAAGTTCTACGGTTAGAGCTTATAGGTTTATACTTGAATTCAATGATGAAATTCAAGTGTTTTATCTTCTCATAATATGGCATATAGATAGGGGGAGTTACGTTTAACTCCGTCATCAATTGATTGTCATCATCAAAAAGGGGGAGATTGTTGAATCTCGGATTTTGATGATAAAATCAATTGATGGGTTATTTGATCTAATCCATATTATTGAGTTAAGTGTGCAGGATTAACTACGATAACCAGAAAACATAAAGCAAGGATACCGGAGTCGAGCTCGATGGACGTTTAAGAGACCGAAGAATCATCGGAGATGCTGCCGGAACCGTCCGAGAAGAAATCGGGAACGTGTCGGAAGTTCGCCGAAGAAATCGTCGGAGGCTCGCGGAGATCACCAAGAAGGCTCGGCTACTCGTTAAAGTCATCACAAAGATTGGGAGCTTGCAGGGAGTCCGTCGGAAGAAGTTCGTCGGAAAGCTCGCCGGAACAAGACTCGACGTTCGCGGTTAAAAAACTTGCTTAGGATGTTTTTTTTATGTAGTTCACCTGTAATTAGGATTAGGATTAAGAGATAATCCTATATCCTGGTTAGGGGCCAACTAGGCCCAAAGTCAAATTTGGTTTGGGCGAAAAATAAGCCAAACCAATGAATCGGAAAGCCAGGCGGTGGCACCGCCCAGCACCCGAGTGCTGGGCGGTGACACCTCCTTGGCTGGGCGGTTGCACCGTCCAGCACCCGAGCGCTGGGCGGTGGCACCGCCTGGCTGGGCGGTGGAACCGCCAGCACCGGGAACCCTAAGAGAATTCAAATTTTGGAGCCCAAAATTTGAATCCTCTTGAGGCCTATAAATACCCCTCAAATCTCAGCTGAGGTTACAACTTTTGAGAAGCATTTTGATTGAGAGAAAAGTCTTAGAAAGTCTTAGCAAGTCTTGTTTTCAATTTGCTAGAGAGTTCTCCTCCTTCTTTCTTATTGAAAATTTGTAAGAGGTTGAGCTGCTTGTAAAAGGTTGTAAGAGGGGTGTTTACCCTTCCATTTCAAGAGACTTGCTAGTGGAAGGTGGGAGCCTCATCGAAGAGGGGCCTCGCAAGTGGAGTAGGTCATTTGACCGAACCACTCTAAAAATCGGCGTAATCTCTGGTTTGCTTTTTATTATTGTCATTTACATTACTGCAAATCTTCTTACTGCTTTAGTTCCTTATTGCTCTTGCTGCGCAACTTTAAGAACACGCCTTCAAGTTAAATTTCTCAAGTTTCGTTCTTAACGTACGAAAGATTTTGGTTAAAATCGAAGTTTTAATCCGCTGCACTAATTCACCCCCCCTCTTAGTGCCGCTCCGATCCTAACAAGTTCATCATTAAGGAAAATTTAGCATTCATCCATTTTATCAAATCTCTTCTTTCTATAAATAACAAAAATTGTAGGTGTACAAAGAAGAGATTGTGATTAAAAAAAAAAATTCAACTAGTAACTCCAATAAGTCAAGATCCTAATTCGAATACAAACTCATTCAAATTCAAATTGTCAACTTTAAACTCATAATCAAGCCATCAAAATCAATTTTGAGATTCACAAAATATCATAAAATCATTAATCTTGATCAGATAGGAGCAGTGTTTGACTCAAGATAGGATAAGGTAATTTAACGTGTCATTTAGAATCGAAAGAGAATGATCAAATTCACCGAGGAACGGAGAGAGGATGAAAAACTTTACGGAAAATCCATTCAAACAAGTTTATTCTTAGGGACAATTTAACATACCTAATTCCCTTCTAATGAATTCAAATTGGTCTTCATTCAAAGCTTTTGTAAATATATCTGCTAATTGATGCTTTGTGTCAATGAATTCTAGAACAACATTATTGTTAAGGACATGATCGCGTATGAAATGATGCCTAACGTCGATGTGCTTAATTCTAGAGTGCTGAATTGGATTTTTAGTAAGACATATGGCACTACTATTATCACATTTTATGGGAACGTTTTTAAAGTGAATTCCATAGTCTTCTAAAGTATTTTTCATCCAAACAACTTGTGCACAGCATGCACTTGCAGTAATGTATTCGGCTTCTGCCGTAGATAGTGCAACTGAATTTTGTTTCTTGGAAGTCCAAGAAACAAGTGCATGTCCTAAAAATTGGCATATTCCGGATGTACTTTTTCTATCTATCCTACATCCGCCAAAATCGGCATCTGCATAAGCTATTAAATCAAATTTTTTAGATTTTGGATACCACAATCCTAGATTTGGAGTTCCTTTAAGATACCTAAATATTCTTTTAACACTCTTAAGATGAGATAATTTAGGATTAGATTAAAACCTAGCACAAAGTCCTACACTAAACATAATATCCGGTCTAGTCGCGGTGAGGTAGAGTAGACTACCTATCATTCCCCTATATGTTTTTTGATCGAAATTTTCACTATTTTCATCCATATCTAACTTAGTCGAAGTACTCATAGGGGTGTTTATTGCTTTTAAATTATCCATGTTAAATCATTTTAACAATTCTAATGTATATTTAGATTGGTTAAGAAATATACCATCACTAAGTTGTTTGATTTGTAATCCTAAAAAGAAGGTTAATTCACCCATTAAACTCATTTCAAATTCATGACTCATACATTTGGCAAATGATTCACATAGTGATTCATCCGAAGAGCCAAAAAATAATATCGTCAACATAAATTTACACAATAAGAAAATTATTTCAAAATATTTGATAAACAATGTAGTATCAACCTTATCTTTGGTAACATTGTTTAAAATAAGAAAGGAACTAAGCCTTTCATACCAAGCTCTAGGAGCTTGTTTCAAACCATAGAGAGCCTTAATCAATTTGAATACATGATTAGGAAGAAGAGAATTTTCAAATCTGGGAGGTTGTTCGACATATACTTCTTCGGAAATAAAACCATTCAAGAAGGCACTTTTGACATCCATTTGAAATAGTTTAAAATTATTACTACTAGCATAGGCAAGGAGCATCCTAATGGCTTCTAATCTTGCCACAGGAGCGAAGGTTTCTTCGTAGTCGATACCTTCTTCTTGGTTGAAACATTTGACCACTAATCTAGCCTTGTTTCTAACCTCGATACCATTTTCGTCTTGCTTGTTTCTAAAGACCCATTTAGTACCAATGACTAAATGGTCACTGGGTCTAAGAACAAGCTTCCATACCTTATTCCTCTCAAATTGATTTAATTCCTCTTGCATTGCAATAACCCAAAAATCATCTTTGAAGGCCTCATCAATGCATTTAGGTTCGATTTGAGAAAGGAAGGCGGTGTTAGCACAAAAATTCTTGAAAGAGGAATGAGTTTGAACCCCTTTTGATGTATCTCCTATAATTAGCTCCTTTGGATGAGCATCTATATACTTTCATTCCTTAGGTAAGGAAATTTCGGAAGAAGGTGCATCCAAGTTGCTATTTTGAGGAGGGGGTTCATTTAAATTCAAATTATCAAAACCAAGATCATCATCAAAATCATTTTTATTTAAATTAGAAATTTCATTAAAAACTACATGAATAGACTCTTCTATTACTAAGGTTCTTTTGTTAAAAACCCGAAAAGTCTTAGAAACAGAAAAGTAACCAAGAAAGATGTCTTCATCGGATTTAGCATCAAATTTTTCTAAGGCTTCCCTTTTATTCAAAATAAAGCATTTACAACCGAAAACTTTAAAATATGAAACATTTGGTTTTTTGTTATTCAATAATTCATAGGGAGTTTTTGATAGGGACGATCTTATTAGAACCCTATTCATGATGTAGCAAGCCGTATTCACAGCTTCGGCCCAAAAATACTTGGGTAGACTATGTTCATTTAACATCGTTCTTGCCATTTCTTATAGGTTTCTATTTTTTTTCTTTCAACTACTCCATTTTGTTGAGGATTTCTTGGAGTGGAGAAGTTGTGATTGTATCCATTAACTTCACAAAAATTTTGAAAGTTATGGTTTTGAAATTCGCCACCGTGATCACTCCGAATTGATGAAATCATGAAGCCTTTTTCGTTTTGAGTGAGTTTACAAAATTTAGAGAAACACTTGAAGTAATCACTTTTGTGAGCTAAGAAATAGGTCCAAGTGTATCTAGTATAGTCATGCATAATTACAAACACATATTTGCTTCCTCCTAGACTTGTCGTGTCAATTGGTCCAAATAAGTCCAAATGAATCAATTGTAATGGTTTAGTGGTGCTAATTTGAATTTTTGGTTCGAAACTAGTTTTTATTTGTTTACCTAGTTGACATGCATCGCATACTTTGTCCTTAATAAACTTCATATTTGGAATTTCTCATACTAATTCTCTAGATGAGATCTTAGATATTAGTTTCATGCTTGCATTACCTAGTCTCCTATGCCAAAGCCAAGCATCATCATTTAAAGCGGAGAAGCACATTTCATTACTTAGTTCATCAAGGTTGATGGTGTAGGCATTATTTTGTTTTAATGTAATCATAGTTATGTTATGGTTTGATTTTTCAATAATACAGACATTTGATTCAAATCTAACGATATAGCCTTTATCGCATAATTGACTAACACTCAAGAGATTATGTTTCAATCCATCAACTAATAAGACATCATCAATAGAAAATTTTAATTTGTTACCTATGGTTCCCTTGCCAATGATTTTGCCTTGGTTGTTGTCTCCGAAGGTGACGTACCCTTCTTCTTTGCTAGTGAGCATAGAGAAATGAGATGGATCTCCAGTCATATGTCTTGAGCATCCACTATTGAGATACCATCTCTTACTCCTAGCTTATGATGGTGTATGTTTCTATAAGAAAGGATTATTTTTAGGTACCGATTTTCTTTTGGGTGCCTTAAAAACTGATCTGACTTGTTCATCATATTGCATAGAATTGATCATAGTTCTTTTAGGAACCCAAATTAGTTTGTTCAGACTAATTTTTTTGAATGGGCATTTATAAGTTTTATGTCCATATTTGTAACAAAAGTTGCAATTGCTTTGGTGCCGAACATGTAAGATAGGGCCTTTAATGAAGGTGGTTGGATTTTGGCGAGGACTTCTCACAAATCCGATTCCACTTCTTTTAGGAACGTGACCCTTATTTGTAAGGATCATGTTTAAAGACTTACTACCAACCTCAAATTTCTTCAAGGTGTCCTTAAGTAGCAAGTTCTCCTTTTGGAGAGTTTCTAGATCATGGCATTTTATACATGGAGCTAAACTATCATGATATTCAGTCTTTAATTTATCGAAATTACAAGTGAGACTATCATGCTCCTTTTTTAGTAATTTATATTTTCAACTAATTGTCTTACATTCATCAAATAACTCATGAAAGGCATTTAATAATTCATGATATGGTAAATCTGCATTAATTAGATCCGTTACCTCTTCCCCGATGGCCATTAGGGCGTAATGAGCAACTTTCTCGGTGTTGGACTTCTCTTCTTCGGACGCGCTTGAATCATCCCACATTGCCTTGAGCGCCTTCTTCTTTGATGTTCTCTTTTTGGCTTGAGGACAATCGTTCTTGTAGTGTCCCGGTTTTTTGCACTCATAGCAAATCACTTTGTCCTTCTTGTGTTCAAATTTATTTTTTGTATTATTTTTAAATTTGTTCTTTCTTAAATATTTTTAAAATTTTTGAGTCAAAAGTGCAATGTCATTGTCATTGTCCTCATCACTTGATGTTCCATTTAAGTGATCTTCTTGTGATGTGAGTGTCATATCCTTCCTGTTCTTTGGAAGGGGGTTCTCGAGCTCGTCATGAGCTTGACATTTCATTTCATAGGTCATTAGAGACCCAATAAATTCTTCAAGAGGGAATGTTTTAAGGTCTTTGGCCTCTTGAATGGCCGTAACTTTTGGATCATAACTTTTAGGGAAGGATCTTAAGATTTTAGTTACTAGTTCAAAGTTAGTAAAATCTTTACCAAGAGCTTTGAGTCCATTGATGACATCCGTGAACTGGGTGTACATGTTTCCGATGAACTCACTTGGTTTCATTCGGAAAAGTTCGTAAGAGTGCACAAGGATGTTGATTTTGGACTCTTTCACTCGGCTAGTGCCTTCATGAGTGACCTCAAGAGTTCTCCAAATATCAAAAGCCGAATCACAAATTGAAACACGATTAAATTCATTTTTGTCTAGTGCACAAAACAAGGCATTCATAGCCTTTGCATTTAAAGCAACAACCTTCTTCTCCGATTCATTCCATTCGCTCATCGGAAGAGAAGATTTTTGAAATTCATTTTCAACAATAGTCCAAAGCTCGAAATCTATGGAAATAAGGAAAATCCTCATACAAGTCTTCCAATAAGTATAATCTGACCCATTAAACATGGGTGGACGTGTGATAGAATGACCCTCATGTATGCCAGAGTAAGCCATCTCTTTGGGGTATCAAACCAAATATTAGAGTGAGCCTCGCTCTGATACCAATTGTTAGGATCGGAGCGACACTAAGAGGGGGGGGGGGGGGGTGAATTAGTGCAGCAGATTAAAATTTTTGGTTTCGACAAATCTTTTGATACGATAAAAACTGAACTTGAAAAGCTTAACTTGAACGCGTGTTCGTAAAGGCATACAACAAAGGTAATGAGGAAATAAAGCACATAAGAAGGTTTGTAGTAATGTAAATAGCAATAATAAAATGCAAACCAGAGATCACGCCGATTTTAAAGTGGTTTGGTCAAATGACGTACATCCACTTGTGAGGCCCTCTTCGATGAGGCTCCTACCTTCCACTAGCAAATCTATTGAAGGGCAAGGGCAAATACCCCTCTTACAACTTTTTATAAGCGGTTCACACTCTTACAAATTTTCAGCAAGAAAGAAGGAGGTGAACACTAGCAAATTGAAAACAAGACTTGCTAAGACTTTTCTAAGACCTTTCTCTTAATCAGTTGCTTCTCAAAAAGTTGTAATCTCAGCTGAGAATTAAGGGGTATTTATAGGCCTCAAGAGGATTCAAATTTGGGCTCCAAAATTTGAATTCTCTTTGGTTCCCGATGCTGGCGGTGCCACCGCCTATCAGTGGTGGTGCCACCGCCTATCAGTGGTGGTGCCACCGCCTATCAGTGGTGGTGCCACCACCTGGCTCTCGGGTGCTGGGCAGTGCCACCGCCCAGTCTGGCGATGCCACCGCCAGACCCTTCGGTTCACAGGTTGGGCTTTAATTTCAGCCCAAACCAAGTCTAATTTTGGGCCTAGTTGGCCTCTAACCAGGATATAGGATTATCTTTTAATCCTAATCCTAATTACATGTGAACTACATAACTAAAAACATACCAAGCAAGTTTTCAACGTCGAGTCTTGTTCCGGCGAGCTTTCCGACGAACTTCCGGTGGACTTCCGATATGCTCTCGGGTTTCTTCCGACGGACTCCCAGCAAGCTCCCGATCTTGTGATGACTTCAACGAGTAGCCGAGCCTTCTTGGTGATCTCCGTGAACCTCTGACGATCTCTTCGGCGAACTTCCAAAAATTCCGACAGGTTCCCGATTTCTTCTCGGTTGGTTCCGGCAGCATCTCCGACGATTCTTCAGACTCTTAAACGTCCATTGAACTTGACTCCGGTATTATTGCTTTATGTTTTCTGGTTATCATAGTTAATCCTGCACACCTAACTCAATAATATGTATTAGATCAATTAACCCATCAATTGATTTTATCATCAAAATCCGAGATTCAACAACATCTTGTTTAGAAGTTTGTCCATGACATTCTCCCCCACTTATTCCTTCGTCGTCCTCGTTGAAGCCTTTGTCGACACTGCAACTCCTCGCCTTTGCTGACTCTTCAATCTTCTGCTCTAGCTACAATGCGCCTCTTGGCTCCTAGCTGCTCTCCGCTACTGTTTTTGAGTAATCAAACCTTTGATCCGCCATGCTGCTTCAACTCACCAATGACTCTGACTCTGGTGTGGGGTTGGCTGAGTTGTGTTGATCATTGTTGATTCCTGCGGATCCCCCAGATGAAGGAAAAGACTATCCTTACTGCGCTAGTCTCTCAAATTCCTCATGCTGCTTGAACTGGGTGGATGCTTGTTGGAGCTTTAACGAGCATCGTCTCACAAACTTCTGAAGTTTTGGGTCATTCCTCCACAAAATTTGCTCATTGACTCTTCTTTCACTTAGTTGTCACATCCAAGTAGGTTCGCATCACTTCCACTTTCGATTGGTATTTTGTTGGGAAATGAAGTGGACAATCTACTCTCAGTAGCACTGATCACCGTTGGTGAGGATTTGACAACTATTATCTTTCATTATCTTCGAAGGGTCTTTGAACTTGTGCAGAGCTCCTTTGCTGGATAGATAAGAGAATTGGGGTACTCGGTTTTGCCCATTCTCTTAAGGGTTAAGAAGGCAAAGGTTACTTGACTTCGCCCGCCTCCTCCAGGTTGTACTCCATGCATCGAGCTGGTTACTAGCCTTCGCCTGCTCGTTGCTCACACTTCTGAAGCACTTGAAGTGTTTGCACTCCTTGCTTTGAGTTAGTTATTATGATTCACCTTCTCAATGCCATCGAACTTCTGGAATGCAAGAAGTTTTCACCCCAACTTGGAGTAATTCTCTCATAGGTTTGGTCGCCTCTAGGATTATACCATCTTCTCCATCAATCCTGTCGCCTACTCCACTGAGTAGCAAAGGTACAGCACTGCGTACTGCCTGCTTCGTTCCTCGGTTATGCACTCTTGCATGACCCGAAGTCCTTCACTTTTGGCTATCTTGATGAGAAGCTCATTGACACCGGTCTTACGAAGTTCCTCGGCCTCTGCCCTTCAGCCTTGTCTCGGTACTTGGAGATTGCCTTTGCATGCTCCACCTCCTCGGCCCCTTTCACGACCAAGCGCTCTCCCTCTATGAGAGCAAGGGATCAATGACTTTCACGGAAGTCCCACCTCTACGGTACCATGGCGCTGCCATGCCCATGGCACTACTATCCGTCACCTCGCATCTGCATCCCTTTTCTTCACAATCAGTAGATATGCCTCTGTGGCACTCCTCTGAGTCCACCTCCATTCTAACTGATGCTTGATTTTGGGTAGCTAAGTCCCTCTGGACTCGTCGTCGCATCCTCGCTCCTTTCGACCCCCTGCTTCAACACCTCTGTGTTCTCCAAGCAGTCTGTTTAGTCGATAGAAAGACAGACTGCAACTCCCATGCATGGCCTCTGCCATCACGTTGTAGGGTTTGCACCGATTTTATTCTCCTTAGCTTCCTTGGTAGCAACGTTCGGTTACTCGACCTTGTCCTCTGACTTGCCGGGCTCCCTTAAGCGAATATGAGCTCTGGAGTAGTCCAACTCTCCAGCTGCTTCGATCATACCTCTGCATGATCAAGTCCCTCCCATGGGGCTCACTGGTACTTGCATTCGAACTTTTCCCTTGGTGGAACACAGCCCCCCCATATGCTGATGACCAAGGTTTTCATCCGATGCAAAATTCGATACACGCCCGGAAGACCCGCCTCTATGGTACCATGGCCTTCACTCCTTGAATCCATAGCCTTTCTTGTCGTCGTATTGTTCACCGAAGTGGAGCTTCTAGTAGCTCCCGATCATACCTCCATATGATCTAATCCCTCACAGGACTAGATCGTGTGTATTGCATTTGCCACGAACTGTTCCACCACGATCCGCTGCACCATGTCGCCTCCTGGTGACATCTCTATTGCATTCTGATCCATTGTGGATTGAACTCGAATTGTGAACCCTCCATATGTGGCCTCTGCTAATACATCGTAGGGTCTCTTCCACATTTGATTTTGTTCGCTCCTTTGGCAATCGTCCTTCATCCACCCACTCTTGGGTCACACCTAGATGAAGCACCGCTCTAGGACAGTCCGTCGCCTAGTAGCTCCCGAAGTCCACTGACTTCACTATAATTTGTGCACCATTGTCTGGATCCTAGGCCTCTGCCCCTACCAGCATAATCTCCGCTGTGCACCACTTCCTTCATGGCAACTTGAATGGCAATACTGTGGCATATTCTTCAAGAGTACCCACCTTTGAGTCCTCTTGCCCCGTGCTAAGGCCTTCTGAACCTAATTTCGCCTCCGCAAATTGAGTCGCCTTAGTTCCTCCATCAAATGCTTCTCCGAGATAAGGTGCATATGCCCAGAAGCTCCCTTCATCTTCAGCACCATGCAAGATGAGTCCGCTCCGTCAGAATGAAGGACCCATGGAACAACATGATCCTACTCTTGCCTCTGCAAGAGTTCATGTCCTTGACCTTTGTCTAAGGAAAGCATTGTGCCTCCGCTCCATGTTCCAACTTCTATGCTGGCTCTCTTCATGCAGCTTGGGTACTTCGCCAAGTTACACCCAAGTTACTCCGCTCCTCGTTTTTGCATTGAGTCGATGGTGGCCCTCGCGCCCACCATTCCATGGGTCAGCCCTCCCTTGAGTTTGATCTCCATATCGACTCTAAGTATGCCTTCATTTGAGTTACTTTGGGTTGCTCCCCCACTTGATCTCGCAATGCATCCACCAATGCATTCTCTCGAGCGAGATCATGCAACGACTCCTCGCCGCTTGCTCAGTCCATTGAGCTTCATGGAGTTATTATTTGTTGAGGTACTCCTCCTCAACTTATGAGGTTTGTCCCACATGATTCTCTCTCTGGAGAGCCGGGACTTATCCCTCCTGGATAACTGTCCCATTGGAGCAACATCTCTCTTCATTTCGGAGACCACCATCCCCTTGGACTACTCCGATCTGCTGAACAAACTGTGCATTGTTCTGCCTCCTGCAAACGCACTTGCTAGATTGCGACTCCACGTCAATACAACCCCCGCTGCACCACTCAAGGCCTAGCAACATGCTGAACTCGTTGCACACTTCAGCCTCCTATGGACATATCCTTCACATGCCAAAGAGAAAGTTTTAATGCTCCATGGCGCCGAGTTTCGGTCGCCTTGGGATGGCCGTGAACATTCCATCGTCCGCATACAAGCCCATGCATGAGTACCGAATTCTTTGAGTTAGCAATTCCCCTCACCTCTGTGAGCTTTGCACAACTCTTTCGATCGCAAAGTAACTCATTCCACCTTGCATGGTCTCATTCTTACCAAGCGCATCGCTTGCCTTGAGCCCATCAAGTATAGTTGTCAACGTTAAGCCGTAGCTCAAACTCAGCCATCCCAACCTTTGTGCGCTCCACATTCTTCCAAGCTTGCCTATTCTCGTGGTGCCTCTTGCGCGAAGGGTTGGCCATTCCTCTGAATGCCAATGTCAGATGCCCGCTCCTCCAAGCGACTCCTTTTCCCTACATCTCCATGCCCGTTTTCCCCCAAACGATCGAGCATGTGCTGACTGCCCTCAACGCTGCCCCGCTAGGTCCCCCACATTTGCATGCTAAGTGTTTCTATGAGTGCTTGTCCCGCTCTGATACTATATGTCACGGACTTAGTTGGTTTTGCCTAAGTTGTGCGGCACCCTTACGTGTCCGTCCGCAAAGATCAACCTCCCCGAAGCCTCCAATTGTCCCTTAGGACCAACAAAAGAGAGAACGGGTTAAAGAGAATGCCTCAATCGGGATCCACAAGCAAACATCTCTAAAAAACACTTCATAGACAATGCAAATTACAAACAGACTTTATAAGCTCTGAACAGTTGCACAACAAAGGGTAAAATGGTCCATTACAGATCGAAAATCTCTCATACGTGTCCACATAACACAACCTTTATTTACAAGCCTAAAGAGGCCACCAACTTAACTAAAATGAGACTATTATGCCTTCGGCTGTCCCTCTACGTGTTGTACAAGGCATGAACATGCCAAAAGACACGAACATAGATAAGTATTACATCAAACATCTTGTTTAGAAGTTTGTCCGTGACAGAACGTCCATACTTCTGACAAACTCTCGAACTCCCAACAAAGTCGCATCCTTGACTCCGGGACTTCATTTTGCTTCATGCCTTACTATTGTAGTTAATCATGCACATGTAAAAACATACTTCGATCTAGACAATTAATACTAAGCATTAATCATGTTGTCCGGCATGTCATTGGTCCTTTGACGCTTCGTCCGATTCTTCGGCGCATCGTCCTTTCTTGTAGCCTATTGCCTAATCGGTCAATTGACTCCGCAACTCCGATATCCTTGGCGTAATATTCGCTCTTCTTACATGTTTTCCACCGGCACAACATGATTCATTCTGCTTTAATTGTCTCATCCTGATCATAGCATCCTGTGTCACTCAAAACGTAGATTAAAATATAAACACTTATCAATTGGTTTCATCAATAAAATCCGAGATTCAACAATCTCCCCCTTTTTGATGATGACAATCAATCGACGACGGAGTTAACCTTAACTCCCGGAGTTTAAACAAACTCCCCCTATCAATATGCTGTATTGATAGAGACTCTTGGGTTCAAAAATCCAAGCAAACATATCATGATAAAATCATGCATAACATCAACATACTTCTCCCCCTTTGTCATCAACAAAAAGGAGAAGTACCAACTATCAAATATTTGGAAATACAAGTTCAAACATTGCATTTATCATCATGTAATTTGTAAACTAGAAAATTTAGCAAGTGTTACATCATGCAAGCTAGCAAATTTAAAGATGTGCAAGTTGACATATTTGTTTTTTTTTACGATGTTCAAACTAGCAAGTTTTTGAAATATACAAGATAGCATAATTTTTGCATCTTCTTGAGATTTCAAGCTAGCAATTCTCAGTGATGATCAAGATCGTAATTTTTTCCTTTTGAGAAGTACGATTATGTTTGCTTCCTTTGCACAAACGCAAGCTAACAAAATGTTACATTATTTTACAACATGGAAGTTAACAATTTGAGATGTTCAAGAAGCAAGTTCTTTCTTCTCTTTTGAGAAGTGCAATTTTTGCTTTCTTCTTGAATTGAGCGAGCTTGCATCTTTTATCTCCCCCTTTGTTATTGTCAAAAAAAAGGGAAGACCCTTTATATCAATTTTCATATTATGACAAAGGTAAAGTATTAATCCTTTTTTAATATGTTTGTGCATTATCCTAGTTTTAAATTAAAACATGCACAATTCCAAAACTTTATATTTGTATCCTTTCTTCATGCATTATACAAATAAATTAATCACTATGGGCATATCATACATGATATTCAAGTATACATGATACATCATTTTGGTAACAAATCATAGCATTTATCAACATTTTGATCATGATACCAAGCATTCAGCATGTAGAGCATTTATGATACACATTATATGCAATACATCATTAAAATAAAAAAGCATAAGTATTGCATGCATCATTTCAAATCATAAATATTTCATATCATGATGGTGCCAATTTTATCAAAATTCATTGCATCCTATCATGCATGATCATTAACTTCTCATTTGTATATCATGCATAATTTCATTTCATCACATTCAAAATATCAAGAGAATTTTGGTGATGAGATAAACATTTCATGAATACAAGGAATTTAACATAATAAAATTCAAGTCATAAATTATCAAGATGTCAAGTGGCATATCATGGTTAATTTGAATACATCATTTTTAGTGAATACCAAGAAGAATCATAGTATGAAAAATCTTGATTCATAGAAAAATCTCATATATCAAATATCAAGAAATCAAAATAATGATTCATATAAAAATATCATGATTTATATTCAAAAGAAAAATTATCATTCATTTTCAACTCTTTCAATTTGTCAAATCAACATTTCTTAGATATGCATGATACCAAGACATAGTTTCATATAACATGCATAATTTCAAACCATTTTCAAGATCATCGAAGAGAGTAAATATTTTGATTCTCATGAAAGATAGTTCAAGTAGAGAAGTCAAAAAGAAAGTTCATGATTTGGTTAGAAAATTTTTCATTCAAATCAAAATCACTTTTCGAGAGATTCAAAATGACTTAAACAACTTTATCAATCTCTTAGTTAAAAATCGATAAGATAAAGAAAAAATTTTAAGGAGAAAGCTCTCCTCTTTTTAGTGTTTCAATTCATATGATTGATTTCATACATGCATATTCTTTGTCTTTTTATGCCAAACAAAAATATGCATCATCATTTAAAATGAAAGTGCAAGATTTATCATAAAAATCATCAAGATCAATAAATCATAAAAATCATCATGTATAACTTACTTTAAAATCTCATACATAGAATAAAATCATCAATCGTGGTATCAAAACTTTTAATGTTTTCATCATTTTGCATCATTAAATCATTAAGCATGATTTCATTAAACATGAAGCATCTTCAATCAAAATCAAGAAATAATATGGAAATCAATATGATACACATTAATGCTTCTTAAAAACATTTATAGGATTTATCTTAAGCATTAGATTTTAGTCTAACATTTTGTTCCTTTATCATGCAATTTTTATAATCATTTTCAAAAAAATTACTAGAAGGATAAGCATGATTTCAAATTTTTTGCATTTTCATTACACATGCAATTTTCAAGAAAAATAATTATTCTAAATAAAAAAATACATCATGAAAAATATCATGTAATTTTGAAATAAATTAAGGGAATTTCAATTACCTCATCGTTGAAAGCCATTAAGGCGTAGTTTGCCACCTCGCCTTTGTTTATTTTCTCCTCATCTTCGGAGGAGCTCGATTCATCTTTTGGCAACTTTTTCTTGCGTTCAAAGCAAGTAGTTATGTTCTTTTTATTCTTTAATTTTTGTTTTATGAACTTTTTAAATTTACTATTGAGGAGTTCAAGTTCACCATCACTTGAGCTTATGCTTAAGTGGTCTTCGATTGTTCTTAGTCCAAAATCCTTCCTATTATTTGGAAGGTTGTTCTTAAGTTCTTTACGTACATTGCACGTCATTTCATAGGTCATCAAAGACCCTATTAGTTCTTCAATCGGAAATGTATTCAAATTTTTTAATTCTTGAATTACCGTTACTTTTGAATCCAAACTTTTATTAAGAGAACGCAAAATCTTGTTTACAAGTTCAAAATCTGAAAAATATTTGCCAAGAGCTTTTAAACCATTGACGACATCCGAAAAATGGGCGTATATGTCAACAATGGTTTCGCTAGGCTTCATTCGAAAAAGTTCAAAATCATGCATTAAAAAATTAATTTTTGAATCTTTAACTTTGCTAGTCCCTTCATGTGTGATTTCAAGAATGCACCAAATATCGAACGTCGTTTCGCAAGTAGAAACCCGATTAAACCTAGTTTTATCTAAAGCGTAAAACAAGACATTCATAGCCTTTGCATTTAGAGAAAAAGTCTTCTTCTCCAAATTTTTCCAATGGTTTATTGGAAGAGAAGACATTTGAAATCTATTTTTGACCATATTCCATAAATTTAAATCAATCGAAAGCAAGAAAACTCTCATTCGAGTTTTCCAATAAGTGTAGTCCGTCCCATTGAAAAAGAGAGGACGAATGAGAGAGTGACCCTCTTGAAAGCCGAAAAGAGCCATTTCAATTTGGGTGTTAAACCAAATATGAAGAACACGAGGCTTTGATACCTATTGTTATGATCAAGAGCACACTAAGAGGGGGGGTGAATTAGTATAGTCGTAAAATCATCTTCAAAAATTTCGTTGCAATAAAACTGGTTTACGTTGAAAACCATTTCGTAAAGTTCTAAACTTTGAAAGCCTACGAAAATGAATTGAAGGCAGTAAGCACTTAAAGATGTTTGCAGTAAGATAACAGCAAGAATAAAATGTAAACTAGAGAACACGACAGTTTTAGAGTGGTTCGGTCAACGTGACCTATATCCACTTTCAGCTTCCTCTTCCGACGGGGTCATCGGCATCCACTAGAGGCCTTCCTTCAATAGGCGAAGGTCAATCACCTTTTACACCCCTCTTCTCCTTTTCACGGGTTTAGGCGATAACCCTTACAAGCACTCACACTCCTCTTAAACTATTCTAACACTTAGACTCAAAGAGGAGGATTCTCAGGGGATTGTAGCAACATTTCTTTACTTTTAGGCTCTATGTGCTTATATGCTTTAACCAGGGATGAGAGGGGTATTTATAGGCTTCAAATTGATTCAAACTTGGAGCCTAAAACTTTCCCATCCTGGGTTCCCCGAGCATGGGCGGTACCACCGCCTACGTTGGGCGGTACCACCGCCTAGTGTCAGTCTGACACTAACACTGCCCTAGGAAGTACCACCGCCTAGGGGGCAGTACCCTATCAGGGGTAGTACAACCGCCCAGATTGTCGGTACCACCGCTTGACATAGTCTCGAAGACTGTGCCATGACGGTGAGACTTCTTAGGGCACTATTTGGGCCTCTTATTAGGCTCAACATAGTCCTTATATGGGCCTAACTGGCTCCTAATTGGGTTGGTCCAAATCCAAAGCCAATTACGTACTATCTACAAAATCTAAGACATAATCTCAGCTAAACAAGTCCATAAGTCTATTCTTCCGGCAAGCTTCCAATGATCTTCCGGCGAACTTCCGACGATCTCTTAGCAATGTTCCGGTGGACTCCTGACTAGCTCTTGGACTTCACAATGATCTTCTTGGCGAGTTTTGATGATCCAATACCCAATAGGGCAGGATACATTAGGGTTAAGTTGACAGGGGACCTCTATAAATAGGAGGGAATTAATGGTTCATAGGCTAGACCCTTTTTGGTTGCCTCTCATATTCTCCTCCCTCTCTCCTCCTCAGAGCAAGCTTGGAGTTTTGAGGAGCGTCAATGTAGCCCTGCTATATGGATCATTGCTAGAGAGGAGGGCGCTTGACCTCCTTTACCCTCTCTTAGAAATCTATAGGGATTAAGGGATATATGATCTCCCTAGGTAACACAATCTATCTTATACGCAATTTTAAGTTTTGTAAGTTTTTGTGCACCAATATTTGCATAACGACGAACACATATTTGGGAAATTAAAAATTTTGTTTTAATGTTCTTCAACTATGCATGTGATGTCACCCCCTAGATTTCCCAATATCGGTGCATCGTGCTTTCCTTCAGCATGTTGACTCTTGTAATATCTGATCATAACGCAATGTCCAATCCTTTCGACCCGATGCCCAGTCTCTAACTCCGGCCCAATGTCTGATTCTATTGCTTTAATCGATTTTCCTTTTTATGATCGAAGTTAGTCTTGCATCACTTTTCTTAAACACTAATTAAATCTTAAACTCATCAATTGATTTCATCATCAAAATCTGAGATCAATAATCTCTCCCTTTTTGATGATAACAACCAATTGATGATGAAGTTTTAACTAAACTCCCCTTATCTATATGTCATATCGAAATAAACTTGAATTCAGAAGATGATAACCTTAGAGTCGAAATGATTTTAATCATGAATTATAGTGATCATATGTAATACATCATATCAAAATAATCATTAATTTATATGCATATCATTGTATACATCATCATCGTAAGTTAAAGTATTGTATGCATAATTTCAAATCATCAAGGTACATTACACCATGTATAATTCCAAAACATAAAATTTTAAATCATCATCACTTTGGGCATAACTTCAAATCAATATACATGATTTGAAAATATTAAAATTTTAAATCATCATTACTTCTCCCCATTTGTTATCAACTAAAAAGAAATAAGTGCAACTAGCAAGTTTTTGAAACATGCAAGCTGGTAAGTTAGCAAGTTTTACTTCACTATGGAATATACAAGCTAGTAAGTTTTTGAGATGTGCAAGTTAGCAATTTTTTTGTTTCTCTTGAAATGTGCAAGATAGTAGTTTTTGCTTCTCTTGAGATATGCAAGCTAGCACTTTTTACTTCTCTTAAAATGTACAATATAGTACTTCTCTTTTTCTCCTTTGTTATTATCAAAGAAAAAAAAGAAGGGAAGGATACAATGGTAAAAAATTAATGTTCCAATCTTAACATGAAAGATATAAAAAATAAGTTCAAATCGTGAAAGATCAAGTCGTGAATACTGAAAAATCATTATTCAGTTTGACAAATAGTGAAAAGAATGAATTATATTGAATGATCTTGATTCAAAAGAAAATTCAAGTCATGAAAATTAAGAAATCAAGATAATGTTCCACAAAAAATATATGAGAAGAATTTATGTATTTGGAAGATTTAACATACCTGATTTTGTTCTAATAAGATTAAATTGTTCCCCACTCAATCGTTTAGTAAAAATATCTGTTGATTGATATTTTATATCAATAAAATCTAAAGATATATCATGATTTTTAATATGATCCCCAATAAAATGATGTCTAATATCAATGTGTTTAATTCTAAAGTATTGAATGAGATTTTTTATTAAACAAATTATACTAGTATTATCACATTTTATAGGGATATTTTTTAAGTAAAGTCCATAGTCTTCTAAAGTGTTTTTCATCCAAATAACTTGAGCACAACATGAACCTACTACTATATATTCAGCCTCAGTTGTAGATAATGCAACAAAATTTTATTTCTTAAAAAACTAATAAATAAGTGCATGACCTAGGAGTTGACATGTTCTAGATGTGTTTTTTCTATCTATTCTACATCTAACAAAGTCAACATTAGTATAAGCAATCAAATTAAAATTTTTAAATTTTAGATACCATAATCCTAGATTAGGAGTTCCTTTTAAGTATCTAAAAATCATTTTCATTACTTTATAATGAGATTGTTTATCATTAGATTGAAATTTAGAATAAAGCCCAATATTAAATATTATATCAGGTCTAGTTGTTGTGAGGTATAGTAAACTACCTATCCTACTCCTATAAGTCTTTTGATTAAAGTATTTTACTTCAATATCCATATCTAATTTGGTAGAAGTGCTCATTGGTATGTTAATAGTCTTAGCACTATCCAAATGAAATCATTTTAATAGATCCAAAGTAAACTTAGTTTGACTAACAAAAGTTCCATCACTTAGTTTTTTAATTTATAATCCTAAGAAAAATGTCAATTCAGCTATTAAACTCATTTCGAATTATTAGCTCATACTTTTAGTAAAAGATTCACAAAAAGATTCATTTGCAAAACCAAAAAAAGTATCATCAATATAAATTTGAACAATAAAAAAATTATTTTTAAAATATTTAATAAATAATATGGTATTGATCGTGCCTTTCAAAAAATGATTCTTAATAAGAAATGAACTAAGTCTCTCATACCAAGCCCTTGGGGCTTGCTTTAATCTATAGAGAGCCTTAGATAACTTAAAAATATGGTTTGAAAAAAGAATATTCTCAAATCCAGGTAGTTGCTCAATATAAACTTCTTCGGAAATGAAGCCATTAAGAAAAGTACTTTTGACATCTATTTGAAATAACTTAAAATTATTATAACATGAATAGACAAAGAGTATCCTTATGGCTTCAAGTCTTGCCATAAGAACGAAGGTTTCTTCATAGTCAATGTAGAATTTCAGATTTTGATGATGAAATCAATTGATGAGTTTATGATCTAATCTGCGTTTTGAGTAATGTAGGGCTAGTTTCGATCAAGGAGAGGCAAATTGATTAAAGTAGGAGGAATCAGACATTGGGCCGGAGGGAACATGTTAGAAGATTGGACGTCGGGCTAGAGGATCGATCAACGTGCCGACAGAAGGCTCATGCCATGATTCGGGCATGGGGCCGAAGGATTGGATATTGTGCTAAGGAGATCGGACGTTACAGGAGTCATCATGCCAATTGGGAAATACACTGAAGGAGAGAATGATGCGTCAAAGGATCAGACGAGCACCAGATGAACCAATGATATGTTGGACAAAGGATTCATGCTTTATAATCATTTGCCTAAGATCAAAGTAGTTTAGGGGGCTAATTGAGTTAGCATTTGGTGTAATCATGCTAACTCAATTAGGGGCCAATTGGGCTTTAATTAGAACTGATTTGGGCTCATTGGGAGACCCATTCAGTGACCCAAAAGTTGAGTCAAGCGGTGGCACCGCCAGAATAGGCGATAAAATCGCTCGTGAGTTGGAAAACTCAAAAAACCCAATCTCCGAGGCCGTCAGGCGGTGGTACTACCTAGTGATAGTATGTCAGACGGTGGTACCACCAGGCTGGGTGGTGGTACTGCCCAGTATTAGGCTGCAAGTGATGGTACCACCTAGTGCAAGCGATGGTACCGCCCGTACTCGGAAGACCTAGAAGTTTGAATTTTTGGTTCCATTTTTGAAACCATTTGGGCCTATAAATACCCCACTTGGGCAGCAAGAAAGGAGTAAGAATTCTTAAGGAAAAAACTATGTAAACTTTGCTAAAACTTTGAGTTCCCTCCTCCTAGTGCTTAGAGTTAGTCCTAAGGGAGGTGTGTGAGGGAATACTTATAAAAGAGTAACTTGTAAGGGTTATCTCCTAAACCTATGAAAAGGAGAAAGTACTGTAAAGAGGTGGTTGGCCTTCGCCTATTGAAGGAAGACATTTAGTGGACACCGGTGACCTCAACGGAGGAGGAATTATAAGTGGGTGTAGGTCACTACGATCGAACCACTATAAATTCCGATGTGTTCTTTTCTTACTGCTTATTCTCTTTACTTTACTTTATTACAAACTATCCAATCCACTCTTCTCTATTCACTTGCAAACTTATATTAGTCAAACAAACGGTTTTCATCAAAATCGATTTTTATCGTACGAAGATTTTTAAACCGACGTAATTTTTTCGCTACACTAATTCACCCACCCTTTTAGTACCGACTCAAATATAACAGTTAGTATGAAAGCCATGCCTTTCTCATTTGTTTTAACACCTAAGAGAAATAACTCTTTTTGGGCTTTCAAGAGGGCTTTTCTATCATTAGTCCTCCCATATTCAATGGGACAGACTACACTTATTGGAAAACTCGGATGAGAGTTTACTTACATTCCTTGAACCTTGATTTATGGAATATTATTGAAAATGTTAGGATCAAGAGCGGCAATAAGAGAGAGGGAGGGGGGGGGGGGGGGCGGGTGAATTAGTGTAGCAGAAAACTTTTCTAATTTTAAAAGTCTTGGTTTCGATTAAAACCGATTTCGACGAAAATGGTTTCGATTCAATCCATTTCGAAGAGAATTTGAACTTGAAAACTTTTGTAAAAGTGCAAGAGAAGATTAAGGAGATTTGCAGTATTTTAAATTGTACAAATAAAAAGCAAACCGGAATTTAGAATGGTTCAGTCAATATGACCTACAACCACTTTCAGATTCCTTCTCTGATGAGGTCACCGGTATCCACTAAAGGCCTTCTTTCAATAGGCGAAGGCCAACCACCTTTTATAGTTTTTCTCCTTTTGTCGGGTTTAGGAGACAACTCTTACAAGTCTTACTCCTCTTTCTTGGATGGTTACAAGGCTAAGAGATGGAGGAGAACTCTTCTCACTTTTATAACACTTTAAGACTTAAGAACTCAAGATTATACCAATGCTTTCATGCCCTTTTATGCAGAAAAGGGTGAGATTTTTATAGGCCCCAATGGCTTCAAAATTAGAGCAAAAAAGTATCTCATCCTAGATTTTCATGGTACTAGCGGTATCACTACCATTACTGGGTGGTACCACCACCTGACACCTGACACTGGGTGTTACCACCGCTTGACAGAACTCGGAGATCGAGCTCTAGCAATACCACCGCCTAACAGGGGTGATACCACCGCTGGTAGCATTAACTGCCAATGGTACCACTGACTAGTCTGGATGGTACCATAGCCCAGATAACCTGGGGCATTGCTTTCCAAGCGGTGCCACCATCGACTAAGAATTCAGGGGCTGAATGGGCTCCTCAAATCGTTATAATTCAGCCCTATTAAGGGTCTAGTTGACCCCTAATTAAGTTAGTGGGATTACCTTCCAATCCTAACTTAATTTATGATCTAACAATGACAATTAAGATATAATCATAGCACTTCTTGTTCCGGTGCATCAATGACTCTTTCGGTGAGCTTCCGGCAAACATCTGCTGAACTCTCGGCAATGCTCCGACGGACTCCCGGCATGCTCCTAGACTTTACAATGATCTTTTTGGCAAGTTCCGACGATCTTCTTTGGCAAGCTCCTGGACTTTTTGGTTGGTTCCGGTAGAACTTCCGACGAACGTCCAAACTTCTGACGAACTCTTGAACTCCCAACGAGTTCTCGATCTTAACTCTGGCACAACCCCTGCTTTATGTCTTGCTACTATCTTAGTTAATCTTGCACACTTTTTTCAACATATAGATTTGGTCAAACAATTTACAATTGACTTCATCATCAAAATTCGAGATTCAATAATCTCCCAATTTTGATGATGACAATCAATTGATGATGGAGTTATCTTTAACTCCCCTTATCTATATGTCTTACTTGAGAAAAGACATTCTTGAATTTAAGGCCTTTGAATTCAAGAATCAAATCGATAAGTTAAGTTCATTAAGCTTATCAACATGCACATCATGATTCCTATCATGATCTAACATTCTCAAAATACAATGCTAAGTATTTATAAAATGATGTCAAGGCGTGACATCCATTTTCAAGCATGATATTTCAAATATGAAAGATGACAAAGATAATAATTCATCATTCTATGGCAAGATATCAATTGTAAAATAGCAAGTTAAGCTCTAGATATCTTATCATAATGAGAAAAATTTATCAAGCAAACATTTCAAGTATATATGATAAAATACATTACATACATTTGTCATCAATTTACCATATTTTGGTATTATTTCTCCCCCTTTATCATCAACAAAAAGGAGAACAATTCAACAATGCAAGTGTGGTAAAAGAAAATTCAAGCAAGTTTCACACTCAAAAGTTGTCATCATTAAATGTTATCAACATTAAAGTGATAGATTCCATCAACTTCTCCCCCTTCATCATCATAATTTTGCATAAAGAAGAGGAAAGAAGGTAAGGAGGGAATGCATTAAGAACTAAAATTTTGAAATGATTTGAATCAATTTAAAAACGATAAATAAGTTTTTGTTAAAACATTCTTTCATTTTGACAAAGATAAGGGATTCATGAAAAGGATCGAGATATCCATATGAAATCAAATCCCCAATCTTGCAAATAATTATCACATACAAAAATTCATCTTTCAAGGATTCAGATATCCATTGGAATTCCTTCAGTTTTCATGGGATGAATAAGAAAGAATTCACGGGAAAGGAGTATCACATGAAGGAGAAATTCACGAATAAAACTTTAAAGTGAGAAGAGCGTTACGTCAAATTCATTTCTCATTAAAAATTCATAAGAGTGAAATCTGTGAGAGATGCATTTGTCAAAGACTTCCATGTATCAAATGTTAAGATATTTAAATGTACAATCACTTTATGCTTGATAAAATGTTTTGGCATAGCCTTTTATCACTCTTTGCATGAAATATCATTATTATTGCATTGTAGCATTCAAAAGTTCATAATATTAAGAATCCGATATTGCATCATTTGTATGATAAAGAGATCACAACATCATAAAATTTACAGCACAGAGTTTTGACATCAAGGTAAGAGGTATAACATCTAAGTAAGCATCTTACTTACATCATTATGTAAAATTCACATCATAAGAGAAGATTCGTACTCAAACATCATATAAAACTTATATAGGAAAATGCATATGACTCATTGCGCATACTATAAGATCATGATTTAAGTGAGTGATCCAAGGAATCAAGAAAGTCCGAAAATGAAATTTAGCAAATTCATGCATTCGGACAAATTAACATTCCTAATTCTCTTCTAATAAAATCAAATTGTTCTTCACTTAAAGGCTTTGTAAAAAAATTGACTAATTGATATTTTGTATCAATAAACTTTAAGATTACATCATGAGTATTAATATGATCTCCTATAAAGTGATGCCTAATATCAATAAGTTGAGTTCTAGAGTGTTGAATGAGATTTTTTGTTAAACATATTGCACTTGTGTTATCATATTTTATGGGAATGTTTTTAAAATTAATATTATAATCCTCTAAAGTTTTTTTCATCCACACAACTTGTGCATAACATACATTAGTTGCAATGTACTCAGCTTCGGTTGTAGATAGTGCAACCGAGTTTTGTTTCTTAAAAGACTAAGAAACAAGTACA
Organism: Musa acuminata AAA Group; assembly: GCF_036884655.1. Lineage (NCBI taxonomy): Eukaryota > Viridiplantae > Streptophyta > Magnoliopsida > Zingiberales > Musaceae > Musa > Musa acuminata. The sequence goes on along the minus strand of NC_088339.1, from coordinate 11,429,017 downwards.
TGTCCTGAAAATTGACATGTTCCGGATGTGCTTTTTCTATCTAATCTACATTCAGCAAAATCCACATTAGCATAAGCAATTAGTTCAAAGTTCTCGAATTTTGGATACTATAATCCTAGATTAGTGACACCTTTAAGATACCTAAGAATTCTCTTAATTGCTTTAAGATAAGATATCTTAGGATTAGATTGAAATCTAGTACAAAGTCCTATACTAAACATGATATTCGGTCTAGTTGCGGTGAGGTATAGTAAGCTTTCTATCATACCCCTATAAGTTTTTTGATCAAAACTTTCTCTACTTTTGTCAATGTCTAACTTAGTAGAGGTACTCATAGGAGTATTGATAGCCTTTGAGCTATCCATATTAAACCTTTTTAGCAAATCTGAAGCATATTTTATTTGATTAAGAAAAATATCATTACTTAGTTATTTGATTTGTAAGCCTAAAAAGAAGGTTAGTTCCCCCATTAGGCTCATTTTAAACTCTAGACTCATGCTTTTGGCAAATGATTCACATAAGAATTCATTTGTAGAGCCAAAAATAATGTCATCAACCTAAATTTGAACAATGAAAAAATTATTTTTAAAATTTTTGATAAATAATATAGTATCAACCTTGCCTTTAGAGAAATTATTTAGAATAAGAAAAAATTATTTTTAAGCCCTTGGGGCTTGTTTTAAACAATAGAGAGATTTAGTCAATTTAAACACATGATTAGGGAGATTATCATTCTCAAATCCAGGAGGTTGTTCAACATAAACTTCTTCGGATATAAAGTCATTAAGAAAAGCACTTTTAATTTTCATTTGAAACAACTTAAAATTATTACTACTAGCATAGGCAAGGAGTATCCTTTTGGCTTCTAATCATGCCACAGGAGCGAATGTCTCTTCATAATCAATACCTTCTTCTTGGTTGAAACCTTTGGCTGCTAATTTAGCCTTATTTCTAACCATGATACCAAGTTCATTTTGGTTGTTTCTAAAGACCCATTTAGTACTAATAACTAAATAATCATTTGGCCTGGGAACAAACTTCCATACTTCATTTTTCTCAAATTGATTTAACTTATCTTGCATTGCGATGACCCATAAATAATTTTTCAATGCCTTGTTGATGCATTTAGGTTCAATTTGGGAGAGAAAAGCGGCGTTTGCACAAAAATTCTTAAGAGAGGAATGAGTTTGAACCCCTTTAGATGTGTCTCTTATGATTATCTCCTTGGGATGAGCATCTACATACTTCCATTCCTTAGGTATGGATGTTTTGGAAGAAGATGTATCCAAGTTGCTAGGTGGAGAAGGGGATTCATTTAAATTCAAAGTATCAAAATTAAGATCATTGAAATCATTTTTCTTAACTTCAAAGACTTCATTAAAAACCACATGAATTGATTCTTCTATAACCAAAGTTCTTTTGTTAAAGATACGAAAGGCTTTAGAAATGGAAGAATAACTAAGAAAAATTCCTTCATCGGATTTTGCATCAAATTTTCCTAAGGTATCTTTTTTATTCAATATAAAGCATTTACATCCGAAAACTTTAAAATATGAAACATTGGGTTTTTTTATTGTTCCACTCATAAGGAGTTTTGAAAAGTAATGGTCTTACTAGAACCCTATTCATGATATAGCATGCCATATTTATGGCTTCGGCCCAAAAATATTTGGGTAGGCTATATTCATTTAACATGGTTCTAGCCATTTCTTGTAAATTTCTATTCTTTCTTTCTACTACTCCATTTTGTTTAGGATTTTTTGGAGTAGAGAAGTTGTGGTTGTATCTATTAGATTCAAAAAATACTTAGAAATCACAGTTTTGAAATTCACCACCGTGATCATTTCGTATTGACGAAATCATAAAATCCTTTTCATTTTGAACTAGTTTACAAAACATAAAGAAATACCTAAAGCAATCACTTTTGTGTGCTAAGAAGTAAGTCCAAGTATATTTACTATAATCATCAACAATAACAAAGGCATATTTGCTACCTCCTAGGCTTGATGTAGTAATTCATCCGAATATGTCCATATGGATCAATTGCAAAGGTCTAGATGTACTTATTTGGTTCTTAGGTTTGAAGCTACATTTTATTTGTTTTCTTAGTTGACATACATCACACATAATATCTTTGACAAACTTGATATGAGGAATTTCTCTTACAAGTTCTTTAGATGAAATTTAAGAGATTAGTTTCATATTAGCATAACCTAATCTCCTATGCCAAAGCCAAGCATCGTCATTCAAAATCGAAAAGCACATTTCATTACATAGATTATTAATATCAATAGTGTATACACTATTTTGTTTTAAGGTAATCATAGATGTGTTTTGGTTTGGTTTTTCAATAATGCAAGCATTGGATTCAAATTTAATGAAGTATCCTTTATCACACAATTGACTATTGCTTAAGAGATTATACTTTAAGCTATCAACCAATAACACATCTTCAATAAAGAAGTTAGTTTATTACCTATGGTTCCTTTGCCAATGATTTTACCCTTGTTGTTGTCTCCGAATGTGACATATCCTTCGCCTATACTAGTGAGCTTAGAGAATTGAGATGGATCTCCGGTCATATACCTTGAGCATCCACTATCAAGGTACCATCTCTTGCACCTAGCTTATGATGATATATTTTTCTACAAAAATGGATGATTTTTACGTACCTATTTGACCTTGGGTGCCTCAAAAATCGATCTACATAGCTTATCATATTGCATTGAGTCATTTAAGGTTCTTTTATAAACCTAAATCAATTTATGTGGACTACATTTATTGAATGGATAATGATAAGCTACATGCCCAAATTTATAAAAAAAGTTGCATTTGTTTCGTGATGAAACATGCAAAGTAGGGCCTTTAACAATTGGATTTTGGTGAGAGCTACTCACAAATCCGATTCCGCTTTTTTCATAAACGTGACCCTCGTTGGTAAGGACATGTTCAAGAACTTGCTATCAACCTCAAATTTTTCGAAGGTTTCTTTGAGTAGCAAGTTTTCCTTTCTAAGTGTTTCTAGTTCATCACATTCTGTACATTAAGCTAAACTATCATTGTGCTCAACTTTTAATCTATCGAAATCACTAACAAGATAAGCATGCTCCTTTTTTAATAATTTATATTTTTTACTAATTAATTTACATTCATCAAATAAATCATGAAAAGAATTTATAGTTCATCAAAGGATAAATTTGCATCAAATGAACTACTCACCTCATCTCCAACGGCTATTAGTGCATAGTGAGCAACTTGCTCGGTGATAGTCGACTCCTCTTCTTTGGATGCACTTGAGTCATCCCATGTTGCTTGAAGAGCCTTCTTCTTTGGTTGCCTCTTCTTGGCTAGGGGACATTCGCTCTTGTAATGTCCCGGCTACTTGCATTTGTAGCATATTACTTGATCTTTCTTCGGTTCAAATTTATTTTTAGTGTTATTTTTAAATTTATTCTTTTTTATGAATTTTTTGAATTTCCTTGTTAAGAGTGCCAAGTCTTCATTGTTGAATCTTGTATTTTGATGATGAAACCAATTGATAATTATGTTTATGTTTTAATCTACATTTTAAGTGTTGTAGGATGCTTCGATCAGGATGAGACAATTAAAGCAGGAAAAATTATGTTGGGCCGGAGGAACATGTCAGAAGATTGGATGTCGGGTCAGTAGATCGGTCGACGTATCGACAGAAGGCTTCAGGCCGTGGATTCGGGCATCGGGCCAAGGAGAGCGAGTATTGCGCCAAGGATATCGGAGTTGCGAAGTCAACTGTGTTAGGATCGGAGCGGCACTAAGAGGGGGGGGGTGAATTAGTGCAGTGGATTAAAACTTCGGTTTTAGAAAAATCTTTCGTACGATAAGAACGGAACTTGAAAAGCTTAACTTGAAAGTGTATTCTTAAAGTTGCGCAGCAAAGGTAATAAGGAACTAAAGCATGTAAGAAGGTTTGCAGTAGTGTAAATAGCAATAATGAAATGCAAACCAGAGATTACGTCGATTTTAGAGTGGTTCGGTCAAATGACCTACATCCACTTGCGAGGCCCCTCTTCGATGAGGCTCCCACCTTCCACTAGCAAATCTCTTGAAATGGAAGGGTAAATACCCCTCTTACAACCTTTTACAAGCAGTTCCACCTCTTACAAATTTTCAATAAGAAAGAAGGAGGAGAACTCTCTAGCAAATTGAAAACAAGACTTGCTAAGACTTTCTAAGACTTTTCTCTTAATCAAATGCTTCTCAAAAGTTATTATCTCAGTTGAGATTTGAGGGGTATTTATAGGCCTCAAGAGGATTCAAATTTGGGCTCCAAAATTTGGGCTCCAAAATTTGAATTCAAATTTGGGCTCCAAAATTTGAATTCAAATTTGGGCTCCAAAATTTGAATTCAAATTTGGGCTCCAAAATTTGAATTCTCTTTGGGTTCCCGATGTTGGCGGTGCCACCGCCCAGCCAAGCGGTGCCACCGCCCAGCGCTCGGGTGCTGGACAGTGCAACCGCCCATCCTAGGAGGTGTCACCGCCCAGCTTTCGAGTGTTGGGAGGTGTCACCGCCCAGCTTTCGAGTGCTGGGCGGTGCCACCGCCCAGCCCAGGCGGTGCCACCGCTCAGCTCTCGGGTGCTGGGCGATGCTACCGCCCAGCCAGGCGGTGCCACCGCTTGGCTCTCCGATTTCACTGGTTTGGCTTAATTTTAGCCCAAACCATATCTGATTTTGGGCCCAGTTGGCCCCTAACCAGGATATAGGATTATCTCTTAATCCTAATCCTAATTACAAGTGAACTACATAACAAAAAAACACATCCTAAGCAAGCTTTCAACCGCGAACGTCGAGTCTTGTTTCGGCGAGCTTTCTGACGAACTTCTTCCGACGGACTCCCAGCAAGCTCCCGAACTTGTGATGACTTTAACGAGTAGCCGAGCCTTCTAAGTGATCTCCGTGAACCTCCGACGATCTCTTCGGCAAACTTCCGAAAATTCCGACAGGTTCCCGATTTCTTCTCGATTGGTTCCGGCAACATCTCCGACGATTCTTCGGACTCTTAAACGTCCATAGAACTTTACTCCGGTATACTTGCTTTGTGTTTTCTGGTTATCGTAGTTAATCCTGCACACTTAGCTCAATAATATGGATTAGATCAATTAACCCATCAATTGATTTTATCATCAAAATCCAAGATTCAACAATCTCCCCCTTTTTGATGATGACAATCAATTGATGACGGAGTTAAACATAACTCCCCCTATCTATATGCCATATTATGAGAAGATGAAAACACTTGAATTTCATCCATTGAATTCAAGCATAAACCGATAAGTTCTAACCGTAGAACTTATCGTTATTCTCATTAAGCAATAGTAAATGCGAAACTTCGATGAAAATCATAAGTCAAATGATATGGGACGATTTTTACTACGATAGGAGATAAAGATTTTCAACATGAATTTCATGATATAGATGTAAGGCATGCTTTCAATATGATCAATCAATCTTGTGATATTCTCAAGGATTTTGCAAGGCATTTTGCAAGGCATATAAGACATTCATACAAGCTTTTGTAATTTATATAAGTCATGCTATCAAAATGGTGCAAGTCATCACTTTTCTCCCCCTTTGTCATCAACAAAAAGGGAATGAGACTTGAAGCACATAATTTGTGATTATAACATTGATCATACAAAAATTTTATCATCCAAAATTAAGTATGCTAAAATGTTTATGTCGAGTTCATCATAAAGGAAAATTCAACATTCATCCATTTTATCAAATCTCTTCTTTCTATAATAAAAAATTGTAGGTGTACAAGGAAGAGATCGTGATTAAAAAATTCAAGTAGTAACTCAAATAAGTCAAGATCATAATTCGAATACAAACTCATTTAAATTCAAATTGTCAACTTGAAACTCATAATCAAGCCATCAAAATCAATTTCGAGATTCATAAAATCATTAATCTTGATCAAATGGGAGCGGTGTTTGACTCAAGATAGGATAAGATAATTTAACAAGTCATTTAGAATCGAAAGAGAAGGATTAGATTCACCGAGGAACGGAGAGAGAATGAAAAAATTTACGGAAAATCCATTTAAACACATTTATTCTTTGGGACAATTTAACATACCTAATTCCCTTCTAATGAATTCAAATTGGTCTTCGTTCAAAGCTTTTGTAAATATATCTGCTAATTGATGCTTTGTGTCAATGAATTCTAGAACAACATCATTGTTAAGGACATGATCGCGTATGAAATGATGCCTAACGTCGATGTGCTTGGTTCTAAGTGCTGAATTGGATTTTTAGTAAGACATATGACACTAGTATTATCACATTTTATGGGAATGTTTTTAAAGTGAATTCCATAGTCTTCTAATGTATTTTTCATCCAAATAACTTGTGCACAACATGCACTTGCAGCAATGTATTCGGCTTCCGTAGTAGATAGTGCAATTGAATTTTGTTTCTTGGAAGTCCAAGAAACACTTCCAAGAAACAAGTGCATGTCCTAAAAATTGGCATGTTCCGGATGTACTTTTTCTATCTATCCTGCATCCGCCAAAATCGGCATCTGCATAAGCTATTAGATCGAATTTTTCAGATTTTGGATACCATAATCCTAAATTTGGAGTTCCTTTAAGATACCTAAATATTCTTTTAACACTCTTAAGATGAGATAATTTAGGATTAGATTGAAACCTAGCGCAAAGTCCTACACTAAACATAATATCCGGTCTAGTCGCGGTGAGGTAGAGTAGACTACCTATCATTCCCCTATATGTTTTTTGATCGGAATTTTCACTATTTTCATCTATATCTAACTTAGTCGCAGTGCTCATAGGGGTGTTTATTGCTTTTGAATTATCCATGTTAAATCGTTTTAACAATTCTAATATATATTTGGATTGGTTAAGAAATATACCATCACTAAGTTATTTGATTTGTAATCCTAAAAAGAAAGTTAATTCACCCATTAAACTCATTTCAAATTCATGACTCATACATTTGGCAAATGATTCACATAGTGATTCATCCGAAGAGCCAAAAATAATATCGTCAACATAAATTTGCACAATAAGAAAATTATTTTCCAAATGTTTAATAAACAATGTAGTATCAACCTTGCCTTTGGTAAAATTATTTAAAATAAGAAAGGAACTAAGCCTTTCATACCAAGCTCTAGAAGTTTGTTTCAAGCCATAGAGAGCTTTAGTCAATTTGAATACATGATTAGGAAGAAGAGAAATTTCAAATCCGGGAGGTTGTTCGACATATACTTCTTCGGAAATAAAACCATTCAAGAAAGCACTTTTGACATCCATTTGAAATAGTTTAAAATTATTACTACTAGCATAGGCAAGGAGCATCTTTATGGCTTCTAATCGAGCCACGGGAGCGAAGGTTTCTTCGTAATCGATACCTTCTTCTTGGTTGAAACCTTTGGCCACTAATCTAGTCTTATTTTTAACCACGATACCATTTTCGTCTTGCTTGTTTCTAAAGACCCACTTAGTACCTATGACTAAGTGGTCACTTGGTCTTGGAACAAGCTTCCATACCTCATTCCTCTCAAATTGGTTCAATTCTTCTTGCATTGCAATGACCCAAAAATCATCTTTTAAGGCTTCATCAATGCATTTAGGTTCAATTTGAGAAAGGAAAGCGGCGTTAGCACAAAAATTCTTGAAAGAAGAACGAGTTTGAACCCCTTTTGTTGTATCTCCTATAATTAGCTCATTTGGATGAGCATCTATATACTTCCATTCTTTGGGTAAAGAAATTTCGGAAGAAGATGCATTCAAATGGCTCTTTTGAGGAGGGGGTTCATTTAAATTCAAATTATCAAAACCAAGAATATCATCAAAGTCATTTTTCTTTAAATCAGAAATTTCATTAAAAACTACATGAATAGACTCTTCTATTACTAAGGTCCTTTTGTTAAAGACACGAAAGGCTTTAGAAACGGAGGAGTAACCAAGAAAAATGCCTTCATCGGATTTAGCATCAAATTTACCTAGGGCATCCTTTTCATTTAAAATGAAGCATTTACAACCAAAAACTTTAAAATAAAAAATATTTGGTTTTTTGTTATTCCATAATTCATAGGGAGTTTTTGATAAATATGGTCTTATTAGGACCCTATTCATGATGTAACAAGCCATATTTACGGCTTCGACCCAAAAATAATTGGGTAAACTATGTTCATTTAACATAGTTCTTGCCATTTCTTGTAGGTTTCTATTTTTCCTTTCAACTACTTCATTTTGTTGAGGATTTCTTGGAGTTGAGAAGTTGTGATTGTACCCATTAACTTCGCAAAAATTTTGAAAGTCACGGTTTTGAAATTCACCACCGTGATCACTCCGAATTAATGAAATCATGAAGCTTTTTTCATTTTGAGTGAATTTACAAAATTTAGAGAAACACTTGACGCAATCACTTTTGTGAGCTAAAAAATAGGTCTAAGTGTATCTAGAGTAGTCATCCACAATCACAAAAGCATATTTGCTTCCACCTAGACTTGTTGTATCAATTAGTCCAAATAAGTCCAAATGGATCAATTGTAACGGTCTAGTGGTGCTAATTTGATTTTTTGGTTTGAAGCTTGTTTTTATTTGTTTGCCTAGTTGACATGTATCGCATACCTTATCCTTAATAAACTTCATATTCGGAATCCCTCGTACTAATTCTTGAGATGAGATTTTAGATATTGTTTTCATGCTTTTATGGCCTAATCTCCTATGCCAAAGCCAAGCATCATCATTTACGGTGGAGAAACACATTTCATTACTTAGTTCATCAAGATTGATGATATAGACATTATTTTATTTTAAAGCAATCATAGTCATGTTATGATTTGGTTTTTCAATAATGCACATATTTGATTCAAATCTAATGATATAACCTTTATCGCATAGTTGACTAATACTCAAGAGATTATGTTTCAATCCATCAACTAGTAAAACATCATCAATAGAAAAACTAAATTTGTTACCAATAGTTCCCTTGCCAATAGTTCCCTTCTTCTTTGCTAGTGAGCATAGAAAAATGAGATGGATCTCCAGTCATATGTCTTCAGCATCTACTATCGAGATACCATCTCTTGCTCCTAGCTTGTGGGTTTGTCTACAAAAGAGGATGATTTTTAGGTACCCATTTGATTTTGGGTGCCTCAAAAATTGACCCACTAACTTTGTTATTTATTATTGAATCCTTTATAGTTCCTTTAGGAACCCATATTAATTTTTGTGAACTAATTTTCCTAAATGGACATTTGTAGGCAATATGTCCGGATTTGCAACAGAAGTTGCATTTCATATAAGAGGAAACATGTAATGTACGTCCTTTTATGAAAGTGGTAGGATTTTGATGTAATCCTTTTACAAATCCAATTCCATTTCTATTTGCGATGTGACCCTTGTGTGCAAGGATCATATCTAATCCTTTACTACCAAACCTTAAACTTGTTTAAGGTTTCCTTAAGAAGTAAATTTTCATTTTTTATTACTTCTAAATGCTCACACTTAGAGCATAGAAGAGTTTGAAGACTATCAAACTTATCTTGTAGCAAAGCATGCTCTTTCTTTAAGATACTTAACTTCATGCTAACAGTTCTACATTCATCAAATAATTTATGAAAAGCGATAGAGAGTTCTTCAAAAGATAAATCTTCATTAAATAAATCACATACCTCTTCTCCTAAAGCCATTAGCGCGTAATGAGCAACTTGCTCGGTGTTGGACTCCTCTTCTTCGGACGCGCTTGGATCATCCCACGTTGCCTTGAGCGCCTTCTTCTTTGATGTTCTCTCTTTGGCTTGAGGACAATCGTTCTTGTAGTGTCCCGGTTTTTTGCATTCATAGCAAATCACTTGGTCCTTCTTTTGTTCAAATTTATTTTTTATATTATTTTTAAATTTATTCTTTCTTAAATATTTTTTAAATTTTTGAGTCAAAAGTGCAATGTCATTGTCACTGTCCTCATCACTTGATGTTCCTTTCAAGTGGTCTTCTTGTGATTTGAGTGCCATATCCTTCCTGTTCTTTGGAAGGGGGTTCTCGAGCTCGTCATGAGCTTGACATGTCATTTCGTAGGTCATTAGAGACCCAATGAGTTCTTCAAGAGGGAATGCTTTAAGGTCTTTGGCCTCTTGAATGGCCGTAACTTTTGGATCCCAACTTTTAGGGAGGGATCTTAAGATTTTAGTTACTAGTTCAAAGTTAGTAAAATATTTACCAAGAGCTTTGAGTCCATTGATGACATCCGTAAACCGGGTATACATGTCTCCGATGGACTCACTTGGTTTCATTCGGAAAAGTTCGTAAGAGTGCACAAGGATGTTGATTTTGGACTCTTTCACTCAGCTAGTGCCTTCATGAGTGACCTCAAGAGTTCTCCAAATATCAAAAGCCGAATCACACATTGAAACACGATTAAATTCGTTTTTGTCTAGTGCACAAAACAAGGCATTCATAGCCTTTGCATTTAAAGCAAAAACCTTCTTCTCCGATTCATTCCATTCGCTCATCGGAAGAGAAGATTTTTGAAATCCATTCTCGACAATAGACCAAAGCTCAAAGTCCATAGAAATGAGGAAGATCCTCATGCGAGTCTTCCAATATGTATAATCCGACCCATTAAACAAAGGTGGTCGTGCAATAGAATGGCCCTCTTGCATGCCGGAGTAAGCCATCTCTCTTGGGTATTAAACCAAATATGAGAGATAACCTCACTCTGATACCACTTGTTAGGATCGGAGCGGCACTAAGAGGGGGGGGGTGAATTAGTGCAGCGGATTAAAACTTCAGTTTTAGAAAAATCTTTCGTACGATAAGAACGGAACTTGAAAAGCTTAACTTGAAAGTGTATTCTTAAAGTTGCGCAGCAAAGGTAATAAGGAACTAAAGTATGTAAGAAGGTTTGCAGTAATGTAAATAGCAATAATGAAATGCAAACCAGAGATTACGCCGTTTTTAGAGTGGTTCGGTCAAATGACCTACATCCACTTGCGAGGCCCCTCTTCGATGAGGCTCCCACCTTCCACTAGCAAATCTCTTGAAATGGAAGGGTAAATACCCCTCTTACAACCTTTTACAAGCAGTTCAACCTCTTACAAATTTTCAATAAGAAAGAAGGAGGAGAACTCTCTAGCAAATTGAAAACAAGACTTGCTAAGACTTTCTAAGACTTTTCTCTCAATCAAATGCTTCTCAAAAGTTATTATCTCAGTTGAGATTTGAGGGGTATTTATAAGCCTAAAGAGGATTCAAATTTGGGCTCCAAAATTTGGGCTCTAAAATTTGAATTCAAATTTGGGCTCCAAAATTTGGGCTCCAAAATTTGAATTCAAATTTGGGCTCCAAAATTTGAATTCTCTTTGGGTTCCCGATGCTGGCGGTGCCACCGCCCAGCGCTCGGGTGTTGGACGGTGCAACCGCCCAGCCCAGGAGGTGTCACCGCCTAGCTTTCGAGTGCTGGGCGGTGCCACCGCTCAGCTCTCGGGTGCATGGCGGTGCTACCGCCCAGCCAGGCGGTGGCACCGCCTGGCTCTCCGAGTTCACTGGTTTGGCTTAATTTTAGCCCAAACCATATCTGATTTTGGGCCCAGTTGGCCCCTAACCAGGATATAGGATTATCTCTTAATCCTAATCCTAATTACAAGTGAACTACATAACAAAAAAATACATCCTAAGCAAGCTTTCAACCGCGAATGTCGAGTCTTGTTTCGGCGAGCTTTCCGACGAACTTCTTCCGACGGACTCCCAGCAAGCTCCCGAACTTGTGATGACTTTAACGAGTAGCCGAGCCTTCTCGGTGATCTCCGTGAACCTCCGACGATCTCTTCGACGAACTTCCAAAAATTCCGACAGGTTCCCGATTTCTTCTCGATTGGTTCCGGCAATATCTCCGACGATTCTTCGGACTCTTAAACGTCCATCGAACTTGACTCCGGTATACTTGCTTTGTGTTTTCTGGTTATCGTAGTTAATCCTGCACACTTAGGTCAATAATATGGATTAGATCAATTAACCCATCAATTGATTTTATCATCAAAATCCGAGATTCAACAAACTGGCCGATTAGGCAATAGGTTGTAGGAGAGGACGATGCGCCGAAGAATCGGACGAAGCATCGAGGGACCAATGACATGCCGGACAACTTTATTAATGCTTTGTATTAATTGTCTAGTTTGAAGTTTATTTTATATGTGTAGGATTAATTGCGATGGCAGTAAGACATGCAGCAGGTGTTGCACCAAAGTCAAGACCAAGATCACGTTGGGAGTTCGAGAGTTCGACGAAAGTTCGGACGGTCGTTGGAGGTTCTACGGGAACAAATCCAAGAAGTCCAGGAGCTTGCCAAAGAAGCTAGTTGGAACTCATCAAGTGGATTGTCACAAGTATAGGAGTTTGCCGGAAGTCCGTCGGAGCATCGCCGAGGGTTCATCAGATGTTCGCCGGAAGCTCACCGGAAGAAGCGATTGATGCACCGGAGCAAGTTGTAGTATTAATATCTTAAATATCGTAGTTAGTATGTAGATGAATTTACGAATGGGAGGTGATCCCATTAACTTAATCTAGAGGCAATTGGGCCATTGACAGACCCAAATTGGGCCGAATGGATCAGCCCATTTGGATCCAGAATTCCTGGCCTATGGTGGCACCACCTGTGCCGACGATGGCACCGCCTATAAGCTTTGTCTCCCAAGAATGCTAGGCGGTGGTACTTCCTGAGCTCGATCTCCGAGCGAAGCTGAGCGGTGGTACCGCCCCTATCAAGCGGTAGTACCGCCTGAGCTCAGTCTCCGAGCAATGCCACGTGATAGTACTGCCCAATTATGGCGGTAGTACCACCAAGACCCCGAAAATCCGGGAGATGACATTTTTTAGCTCCAAATTCGAACCAGTTGGGGCCTATATAAACCCCACCCTTTTCTATATGAAAGTGCACTGAAATCTTGATCTTATTCTGAGAATTTGAGAGCTCAAAAGTGTTGTAAAAGGTCAGAAGTTCTTCTCCCTCTTTTCATCTAAGTTTTGATCATTCAAGAGAGGAGTGAAAATCTATAAGTGTTGTCTCCTAAGCCTGTCAAAAAGAGTAAAGCTTAAAAGGGTGGTTGGCCTTTGCCTATTGAAGGAAGGCCTCTAGTGGACGTCGGTGACCTCAGTGGAGGAGGAAGCCAAAAGTGGATGTAGGTCAAGATTGACCGAACCACTCTAAATCTCGGTTTGCATTTACATTTTGCTCTCTATCTTAACTGCAAACTACCTTTATTACTTTTTTTCAACTGTACTTCGCTTAATCTTAAGTTGAAGAACTTTCCGAAACGGTTTTTCATCGAAAGTGTTTTTATTGTACGAACGTCGTTTTAAATCGTTGAAAGTTTTCTGTTGCATTAATTCACCCCCCCCTCTTAGTGCTCTTGATCCCAACATTCATCGAGGTCCTCATCACTTGAGTTTTCTTTCAAGTGGTCTTCTTAGGTTTTTAGTGCCATATCCTTCCTGTTCTTTGGAAGGGTGTCCTCAAGCTCTTCATGAGCTTTATAAGTCATCTCATAAGTCATTAGTGACCTAATTATTCTTTGAGAGGAAAATTATTTAGGTCTTTAGCCTCTTGAATGTATGTGATTTTAGGGTCCCAACTCTTTGGAAGGGATCTTAAAATTTTATTAACGAGTTCAAAATTCGAGAAACCTTTACCAAGTCCTTTTAGACCATTGATGACATCCATAAATCGGGTGTACATGTCTCCAATAGTCTCACTTGGTTTCATTCGAAACAATTCATAAGTATGCATTAAAAAATTAATTTTTGACTCCTTCACTCTACTATTGCCTTCACGAGTCACTTCGAGTGTGTGCCAAATATCAAAAGCAGTTTCACAAATGGATACATGATTAAACTCATTTTTATCTAAGGCACAAAATAAGGCATTCATAGTTTGAAACCCATTTTCTATAATATTTCATAATTCAAAATCCATTGAAATTAAGAAGATCCTCATTGTAGTCTTCCAATATTGTAATTCATTCCATTAAACATGGGCAGACGTATAATTGAATGACCCTTTAGGTTACCGGCAAATCCCATCTCTCTTGGGCTTTAAACCAAATAAGAGTTAACCATGTTCCGATACCAATTCTTAGGATCAAGAGTGGCACTAAGAGAGGGGGGACGGGGGGGTGGGGGGGGGGGGGAGGGGGGGATATGGTGGTGAATTAGTGTAGTGGAAAACAGTTTTGATTTCAAAAGTTTTTATTTCAATTAAAACTGATTTCGATGAAAATGTTTTCGATTCAATTCGTTTCAGAGAGAATTTGAATTGGAAAGCTTTCATAAAAGTGTAAGAGAAGATTAAGGAGACTTGCAGTAATGTAAATTGCACAAATAAAAAGCAAACTAGAATTTAGAGTTGTTTGGTCAATGTGACCTACATCCACTTTCGGATTTCTCCTCCGACGAGGTCACCGGCGTCCACTAAAGGCCTTCCTATAATAGGCGAAGGCCAACCACCTTTTACAGCTTTTCTCCTTTTGCTGGGTTTAGGAGACAATCCTTACAAATCTCACTCATCTTTCTTGGATGGTTACAAGGCTAAGAGATGAAGGAAGAGAACTCTTTTCACTTTTACAACACTTTAAGACTCAAGAACTCAAGATTATGCCAATGCTTTCATGCTCTTTCATGCAGAAAAGGGTGGGATTTTTATAGGCCCCAATGGTTTCAAAATTGGAGCAAAAAATTATCTCATCCTGGAGGCGGTACCACCGCCATTACTGGGTAGTACCACCGACTGACACCTGACACTGGATAGTACCACCTTCTAATAGAGCTCGGTCGATCTCTGGTGGCACCATTGCCTGACAGCGATAGTACCACCGCTTGACAAGGGCGATACCACCGTTGGTAGCATTAATTGCTAGTGGTACCATCGACCAATCTAGATGGTACCACCGCCTAGATAACCTGGGGCATCACTTTCCAAGCGGTTCCACCGCTGGCCAAGAATTTAGGGGCTAAATGGGATGCTCAAATCGGCCTAATTCAGCCCTATAAGGGCCTAGTTGACCCCTAATTAAGTTAGTGTGATTACCTCCCAATCCTAACTTAATTTACGATCTAAGTATGACAATTAAGACATAATCATAGCACTTCTTATTTTGGTGCGTCAATTGCTCTTCCAATGAGCTTCCGACGAATATCCGACGAATATCCGACGAACTCTCGGCAATGCTCCGGCGGACTCTCGGCAAGCTCCTAGACTTTATGATGATCTTTTTGGCGAGTTTCGATGAGCTTCTTTGGTAAGCTCCTGGACTTCTTGGTTGGTTCCGGCAGAACTTCTAACGAACGTCCGAACTTTCGACGAACTCTTGAACTCCCAACGAGTTCTCGATCTTGACTTTGGCATAACACCTGCTTTATGTCTTACTGCTATCATAGTTAATCATGTACACTTTTCTCAATATATAGATTAGATCAAATAATTTATAATTCACTTCATCATCAAAATCCGAGATTCGACAATCTCCCCATTTTGATGATGACAATCAATTGATGATGGAGTTATCTTTAACTCCCCCTATATATATGCCTTACTTGAGAAAAAACATTCTTGAATTCAAGGATTTTGAATTCAACAATTGAACCGATAAGTTAAGTTCATTAAGCTTATCAACATGTACATAATGATTCCTATCATGATCTAATATTCTCAAAATACGATGCCAAGTATTTATCAAAATGATGTCAAGGCATGACATCCATTTTCAAGCATGATATTTCAAATATGAAAGATGACAAAGATAGCAATTCATCATTCTAAGGCAAGATATCAATTGTAAAATAGCAAATTAAGCTCTAGATATCTGATCATAATAAAAGAAATTTAACAAGCAAACATTTCAAGTATATATGATAAAATACATTACATACATTTGTCATCAATTTACCATATTTTGGTATTATTTCTCCCCCTTTGTCATCAACAAAAAGGAGAACAATTCAACAATGCAAGTGTGGTAAAAGAAAATTCAAGCAAGTTTCACACTCAAAAGTTGTCATCATTAAATGTTATCAACATTAAAGTGATAGATTCCATCAACTTCTCCCCCTTCGTCATCATAATTTTGCATAAAGAAGAGGAAAGCAGGTAAGGAGGGAATGCATTAAGAACTAAAATTTTGAAATGATTTGAATCAATTTAAAAACGATAAATAAGTTTTCGTTAAAACATTCTTTCATTTTGACAAAGATAAGGGATTCATGAAAAGGATCGAGATATCCATATGAAATCAAATCCCCAATCTTGCAAATAATTATCACATACAAAAATTCATCTTTCAAGGATTCAGATATCCATTGGAATTCCTTCATTTTTCATGGGATGAATAAGAAAGAATTCATGGGAAAGGAGTATCACATGAAGGAGAAATTCACGAATAAAACTTTAAAGTGAGAAGAGCGTTACGTCAAATCCATTTCTCATTAAAAATTCATAAGAGTGAAATCTGTGAGAGATGCATTTGTCAAAGACTTCCATGTATCAAATGTCAAGATATTTAAATGTACAATCACTTTATGCTTGATAAAATGTTTTGGCATAGCCTTTTATCACTCTTTGCATGAAATATCATTATTATTGCATTGTAGCATTCAAAAGTTCATAATATTAAGAATCCGATAATGCATCATTTGTATGATAAAGAGATCACAACATCATAAAATTTACAGCACAGAGTTTTGACATCAAGGTAAGAGGTATAACATCTAAGTAAGCATCTTACTTACATCATTATGTAAAATTCACATCATAAGAGAAGATTCGTACTCAAACATCATATAAAACTTATATAGGAAAATGCATATGACTCATTGCGCATACTATAAGATCATGATTTAAGTGAGTGATCCAAGGAATCAAGAAAGTCCGAAAATGAAATTTAGCAAATTCATGCATTCGGACAAATTAACATTCCTAATTCTCTTCTAATAAAATCAAATTGTTCTTCACTTAAAGGCTTTGTAAAAAAATTGACTAATTGATATTTTGTATCAATAAACTTTAAGATTACATCATGAGTATTAATATGATCTCGTATAAAGTGATGCCTAATATCAATAAGTTGAGTTCTAGAGTGTTGAATGAGATTTTTTGTTAAACATATTGCACTTGTGTTATCATATTTTATGGGAATGTTTTTAAAATTAATATTATAATCCTCTAAAGTTTTTTTCATCCACACAACTTGTGCACAACATACATTAGTTGCAATGTACTCAGCTTCGGTTGTAGATAGTGCAACCGAGTTTTGTTTCTTAAAAGACTAAGAAACAAGTACATGTCCTGAAAATTAACATGTTCCGGATGTGCTTTTTCTATTAAATCTCGGATTTTGATGATGAAGTCAATTGTAATTTGTTATCTAATCCATATATTAAGATAAGTGTGCAGGATTAACTACGATGGTAGTAAGACATGCAACAGGAGTTGCGCTAGAGTCAAGACCATGATCACGTTGGGGGTTTGAGAGTTCGACGGATGTCCGGACGGTCGTCGGAGGTTCTCTAGGAACAAATCCGAGAAGTCCAGGAGTTTGCCAAAAAAGCTCGTCGGAACTCGCCAAGTGGATCGTTGCAAGTCCAGGAGATTTGCCGAAAGTCTGCTGGAGCATCGCCGAGGGTTCGTCAGATGTTCACCGGAAGTTTGCCGGAAACTCACCGGAAGAAGCGATTGACGCACCGGAGCAAGTTATAGTTAATGTCTTAAGAAATATCGTAGTTAGCATGTAGATTAAGTTAGGAATGGAAGGTGATCCCATTAACTTAATCTGAGGGCAATTGGGCCCTTGACAAACCCAAATTGGGCCGAATGGATCAGCCCATTCAAACCTAGATTTCCTGGCCGGCGATGGCACCGTCTGGGTCGGCGGTGGCACCGCCCAGGAGCTTAGTCTTCCAAGAAAACTAGGTGGTGGAACTGCCCCAGTCAGGCGGTGGCACCGCTTGGGCTTAGTCTCTGAGTGAGACTAGGGCGGTTCCGGTGGCACCGCCAGAGCTCGGTCTCCGAGCTCTGTTAGGCGGTCGTACTACCCAGTATGGAGGTAGTACCGCCATGACGCTGGAAATCTAGGAGATAACATTTTTGAGTTCCAAATTCAAACTAGTTTGGAGCCTATATAAACCCCACCCTTTCCTGCATGAAAGGGCACCGAAAATCCAATCTTACTCTATGATTTTTAGAGCTCAAAAGTGTTGTAAAGGCTAGAAGTTCTCCTCTCTCTTTTCTTTCAAGTTTTGATCTTTCAAGAGATGAGAGAAAATTCTGTAAGGGTTGTCTCCTAAGCCCGTCAAAAGGAGTGAAACTGTAAAAGGGTGATTGGCCTTCGCTTATTGAAGGAAGGCCTCTAGTGGACGTCGGTGACCTCAACAGAGGAGGAAGCCAAAAGTGGATGTAGGTCAAGATTAACCGAACCACTCTAAATCTCGGTTTGCATTTTCTTTCTGTTTTTTATATTTACTACAAACCTCCATATGCTTTACGTCCTTATTACTTTTGCTGCACTCCTTTACGAACTCGCTTTCAAGTTAAGTTTCCGAAAACGGTTTTATGTCGGAAACAATTTCATCGTACCAATGCAGTTTTAATCCTCATAATTTTTTGCTGCACTAATTCACCCCCCCCCCCCCCCCCCCTTAGTGCTCTTGATCCTAACAATTTGTATTAGAGCAAGGTTAACTCTCAAACAGATTAAAACCCAAGAGAGATGGCATAAGCCGAAAACCAAGAGGGCCACTCTATTACACATCCACCCATGTTCAATAGGACAGACTACACCTATTGGAAGACCCGAATAAGGATCTTCCTTATTTCAATGGATTTTGAACTTTGGAATCTTGTCGAAAATGGATTTTCGAAGTCTTCTCTTCCAATGATCGATTGAAATGAATTGGAAAAGAAGACTTTCGCTCTTAATGCAAAGGCTATGAATGCCTTATTTTGTGCACTTGATAAAAATGAGTTCGATCATGTTTCAGTTTGTGAAACCACGATTAATATTTGTCATACACTCGAAGTGACTCACGAAGGCACAAGTAGCATGAAAGAGTCAAAAATCAATCTTTTGATACATTCTTTTGAACTTTTCCGAATGAAACCGAGCGAGACGATTGGTGACATGTACACCCGTTTCACGGATGTCATCAATGGTCTAAAAGGACTCGGCAAAAGTTTTTCGGATTTTCAGCTCGTAAATAAGATTCTAAGATCTCTTCCTAAGAGTTGGGACCCTAAAGTCACTGCTATTCAAGAGGCTAAAGATTTAAACAACTTCCCTCTTGAAGAACTAATCGGGTCATTAATGACTTATGAAATAACTTGCAAGGCTCATGAAGAGCAAGAAGACATCCTTCTAAAGAACAGGAAGGATATGACACTTAGAACTTTAGATGACCACTTAAGAGAAAACTCAAGTGATGAGGACTGTGACGATGACTTGGCACTTCTAACAAGAAAATTCAAAAAATTTATTAAGAAAAAAAGTTTAAAAATGATACAAAAAATAAATTTGAACCCAAAAAGGACCAAGTAATTTACTACGAGTGCAAAAAGCTAGGACACTACAAAAGTTATTGTCCCCAAGCCAAGAAGAAAACATCAAAGAAGAAGGCGCTCAAAACAACGTGGGATGACTTGAGTGCATCCGAAGAAGAGGAGTCCAACACCGAGCAAGTTGCTCATTACGCTTTAATGGCCATCGGAGAGGAGGTAACAAATTTAATTGATGCAGATTTATCATTTGATGAATTATTAAATGCCTTTCATGACTTATTTTATGAATGTAAAATAATTAATTGAAAATATAAATTGTTGAAAAATAAGCATGATAGTTTTGTTATCAATTTTGATAAATTAAAAACTGAATATTATGATAGTTTAGCTCAATGTGAAAAATGTCATGATCTAGAAACTCTCTAAAAGGAGAACTTACTACTTAATTATGCCTTGAAGAAGTTCGAGGTTGGTAGCATGTCTTTGAACATGATCCTTACAAATAAGGGTCATGTTCCCAAAAGAAGTGGAATCAGATTTGTGAGAAGTCCTCACCAAAATCCAACCACCTTCATAAAAGGCCTTATCTTACATGTTCGGCACCAAAGTAAATGCAACTTTTGTTGCAAACATGGACATAAAATGTATCATTATCCATTCAAGAAAATTAGCCTGAACAAATTGGTTTGGGTTCCTAAAGGAACCATGATAAACTCTATGCAACATAATAAACAATGTAGATCAGTTTTTGAGGCACCCAAAAGTAAATGGATACCTAAAAATTATCCTTTCTTATAGAGACATACTAGGAGCAAGAGATGGTACCTTGATAGTGGATGCTCAAGGCATATGACCGGAGATCCATCTCAATTCTCTAAGCTCACTAGCATAGACGAAGGCTATGTCACTTTCAGAGACAACAACAAGGGTAAAATCATTGGCAAAGGAACCATAGGTAACAAATCCAACTTCTTTATTGAATATGTTTTGTTAGTTGATAGTTTAAAACATAACCTCTTGAGTATTAGTCAATTATGTGATAAAGGATATATCGTGAAATTCGAATCTAATGCTTGCATCATTAAAAAACCACACAAAAACATATCTATGATTGCATAAAAATAGAATAACATATACACCATTGACATCAATGATCTTTACAATGAAATGTGTCTCTCGGTTTTGAATGAGAATGCATGGCTTTGGCATAGGAGATTAGGTCATGCTAGCATGAAACTAATCACTCAAATATTATCCAAAGAACTTGTATGAGAAATTCCTCATATCAAGTTCATCAAAGATAATGTGTGTGATGCTTGTCAATTAGGAAAACAAATTAAGGGTAGTTTCAAATCTAAGAATCAAATAAGCACCTCTAGGCCCTTACAATTGATCCATATGGACTTGTTTTGACCAATCTCTACATCAAGCCTAGAGGTAGCAAATACGCCTTTGTCATTGTAGATGACTACAGTAGATACATTTGGACTTATTTCTTGAAACACAAAAATGAATGCTTTAGATATTTCACTAAGTTTTGTAAACTTGTTCAAAATGAAAAGGGTTTTATGATTTCATTAATTCGAAGTGATCACGGTGGTGGTGAATTTCAAAACCGTGATTTCCAAGAATTTTATGAATCTAATGGATACAACCATAACTTCTCTACTCTAAGAAATCCTCAACAAAATGGAGTAGTAGAAAGAAAGAATAGAAATTTATAAGAAACGACAAGAACCATGTTGAATGAACATAGCTTACCCAAATATTTTTGGGCCGAAATCGTAAACACTGCATGCTATATTTTGAATAAAGTTATAGTAAGACCTTTACTCACCAAAACTCCCTATGAGTTGTGGAATAATAAAAACCCAATGTTTCATATTTTAAAGTTTTTGGGTGTAATTGCTTTATCTTGAATGAAAAAGATGTCTTAGGAAAATTTGATGCTAAATCCAATGAAGGAATTTTTCTTAGTTATTCTTCGGTTTCTAAAGCTTTTCGTATCTTCAATAAAAGAACTTTAATTATAGAAGAATCTATTCATGTTGTTTTCAATAAGATTTCCGAAATTAAGAAAAATGATTTTGATGATGATGTTAATTTCGATTCTTTGAATTTAAATGAAACCCCATCTCCAATAGATGCATTCACTAACAAAACACCCTTACCCAAGGATTGGAAGTATGTAGATGCTCATCCTTAGGAGCTAATCCTAAGAGACACATCTAAGGGGGTTCAAACACATTATTCTCTTAAAAATTTTTGTGCTAACACTACTTTTCTCTCCCAAATTGAACCTAAATGTATTGACGAAGCCATGAAAGATGATTCATGGATTATCGTAATGTAAGATGAGTTAAATCAATTTGAGAGAAATGAGGTGTGGAAGCTTGTTCCTAGGCCAAATGACCATTTAGTTATTGGTTCTAAATGGGTCTTTAGAAACAAACAAGATGAATATGGTATCATGGTTAGAAGCAAGACTAGATTAGTTTCAACCAAGAAGAAGGTATCGATTACGAAGAAACCTTCGCTACTGTGGCTAGATTAGAAGCCATAAGGATGCTCCTTACCTATGCTAGTAATAATAATTTTAAGTTGTTTCAAATGGATGTTAAAAGCGCTTTTCTTAATGGCTTTATTTTTGAAGAAGTTTATGTTGAACAACCTCCCGGATTTGAAAATAATAACCTCCCTAATCATGTATTTAAATTAACTAAAGCTCTCTATGGTTTAAAACAAGCCCCAAGGGCTTGATATGATAGACTAAGTACTTTTCTTATTGTAAATAATTTAACAAAAGGTAAGGTTGATACTACATTGTTTATCAAGAATTTTAAAAATAATTTTCTCATTGTTCAGATTTATGTTGATGATATTATCTTCGGTTTTACGAATGAATCTCTTTGTGATTCTTTTGCTGAAACCATGAGTCTCGAATTTGAAATGAGTTTGATGGGAGAATTAACCTTTTTCTTAAGCTTACAAATTAAGTAACTAAGCAATGGTATCTTTATTAGTCAAACTAAATATGCTTTAGATCTATTGAAAAGATTTAATATGGATAGCTTAAAAGCTATTAATACTCCTATGAGCACCTCCACTAAGTTAGAAGTTGTTGAAAGTGGAGAAAACTTCGATCAAAAAACTTATAGGGGTATGATAGAAAGTTTACTTTACCTCACTGCAATTAGACCAGATATCATGTTCAGTGTAGGACTCTGTGCTAGGTTTCAATCGAACCCTAAGGTATCTCATCTTAAAGAGATTAAAAGAATACTTAGATATCTTAAAGGTACCACAAATCTAGGATTATGGTATCTAAAAACTGAGAATTTTGAGTTAATTGCTTATGTTGATGCGGATTTTGCTGGGTGTAGACTAGATAGAAAAAGCACATCAGCATATCGATAATTTATACACTATTTTGTTTTAAGGTAATCATCGATGTGTTTTTGTGTGGTTTTTCAAAAATGCAAGCATTGGATTCAAATTTAATGAAGTATCCTTTATCACACAATTGACTATTGCTTAAGAGATTATGCTCTAAGCCATCAACCAATAACACATCTTCAATAAAGAAGTTAGTTTATTACCTATGATTTCTTTGCCAATGATTTTACCCTTGTTGTTGTCTCCGAAGGTGACATAGCCTTCGTCTATGCTAGTGAGTTTAGAGAATTGAGATGGATCTCCGGTCATAAGCCTTGAGCATCCACTATCAATGTACCATCTCTTGCTCCTAGCTTGTGATAGTATATATTTCTACAAGGATGATTTTTAGGTACCCATTTAATTTTGGGTGCCTTAGAAACTGATCTAAATTGTTTATTAGTCTTGACTCAAACGTAACTCTTGCTACATGTCTTACTGCCATCGTAGTTAATCCTGCACACTTATCTTAACATATGGATTAGCTAACAAATGACAATTGACTTCATCATCAAAAATCCGAGATTCAACAAAATTATTCTAACGTTTCTTTGAGTAGCAAGTTTTCCTTTCTAAGTGTTTCTAGTTCATCACATTTCGTACATGGAGCTAAACTATCATTTTGCTCAACTTTTAATGTATCAAAATCACTAACAAGAGAAGCATGCTCCTTTTTTAACAATTTATATTTTTTACCAATTAATTTGAATTTATGAAATAAATCATGAAAGGTATTTAATAGTTCATCAAAGGATAAATTTGCATCAAATGAACTACTCACCTCATCTTCAATGGCCATTAGTGCATAGTGAGCAACTTGCTCGGTGATGGTAGGCTCCTCTTCTTTGTATGCATTTGAGTCGTCCCTTGTTGCTTTAAGAGCCTTCTTCTTTGGTTGCCTCTTCTTGGCTAGGGGACATTCACTTTTGTAATATCCCAACTTCTTGTATTCGTAGCATATTACTTGATCTTTTTTGGGTTCAAATTTATTTTTAGTGTCATTTTTAAATTTGTTCTTTTTTATAAATTTTTTGAATTTCTTTGTTAAGAGTGCTAAGTCTTCATCAAGGTCCTCGTCACTTGAGTTTTCTTTCAAGTGGTCTTCTTGGGTTTTTAGTGTCATATCCTCCCTATTCTTTGGAAGGGTGTCCTCAAGCTCTTCATGAGCTTTACAAGTCATCTCATAGGTCATTAGTGACCAAATTATTTTTCGAGAGAAAAATTATTTAGGTCTTTGGCCTCTTTAGGGTCCCAACTCTTTCGAAGGGATCTTAAAATTTTATTAATAAGTTCAAAATCCAAGAAACCTTTACCAAGTCCTTTTAGACCATTAATGACATCCATAAATCGAGTGTACATGTCTCCAATGGTCTCACTCGGTTTCATTCGAAACAACTCATAAGTATGCATTAAAAGATTAATTTTTGACTCTTTCACTCTACTAATACCTTCATGAGTCACTTCGAGTGTGTGCCAAATATCAAAAGCAATTTCACAAATAGATACATGATTAAACTCGTTTTCATCTAAGGCACAAAACAAGGCATTCATAGCCTTTGCGTTTAAAGCGAAAGTCTTCTACTCCAACTCATTCCAATCGTTCATTAGAAGAGAAGACATTTGAAACCCATTTTCTATAATATTTCATAATTCAAAATCCATTGAAATTAGGAAGATCCTTATTTTAGTCTTCCAATATATGTAATTCGTCCCATTAAACATGGGTGGACATATAATTGAATAACCCTCTAGGTTGCCGGCAAATGCCATCTCTCTTGAGTTTTAAACCAAACAAGAGTGAACCTTGCTCTGATACCAATTGTTAGGATCAAGAGCGGCACTAAGAAGGGGGGGGGGGGTGGGTGAATTAGTGTAGTGAAAGACTTTCCCGATTTCAAAAGTCTTTGTTTCGATTAAAACTGATTCTGACGATAATGGTTTCGATTCAATTCATTTCAAAGAGAATTTGAACTTAAAAGCTTTCGTAAAAGTGCAAAAGAAGATTAAGGAGATTTGCAGTAATATAAATTGCACAAATGAAATACAAACCAGAATATAGAGTGGTTCGGTCAATGTGCCCCTCATCCACTTTCAGATTCCTCCTCTGACGAGGTCACTGGCGTCCACTAAAGGCCGTCCTACAATTGGCGAAGGCCAACAACCTTTTACAATTTTTCTCCTTTTGCCGAGTTTAGGAGACAACCCTTACAAGTCTCACTCCTCTTTCTTGGATGGTTACAAGGCTAAGAGACGAAGGAGGAAAACTCTTCTCACTTTTACAATATTTTAAGACTCGAGAACTTAAGATTATGCCAATGCTTTCGTACCCTTTTATGCAGAAAAGGGTGAGGTTTTTATAGGCCACAATAGCTTTAAAATTAGAGCCAAAAAGTGTCTCTAATTGGTACCGACAATACCACCACCTGACAACCGACAATTTTTGGGGTACCGACAATACCACCACCTGACAACCGACACTAAGTGGTACCACCACCTGACAAGGGCGGTACCACCGCTTGACAGGGTGGTACCACCATTGACAGCATTAACTACTAGCGGTACCACCACCCAGATAACCTGGGGCACTACTTTCCAGGCGGTACCACCACCGGCCAAGAATTCAGGGGTTGAATAGGTTGCTCAAATCGGCCCAATTAATGTTAAGGGCCTAATTGGTCCCTAATTAAGTTAGTGGGATTACCTCCCAATCCTAATTTAATTTATGATCTAACTACGATAATTAAGACATAATCATAGCACTTCTTGTTCCGATGCGTCAATTGCTCTTCCGGTGAGCTTTTGGCGAACTTCAGGCGAACATCCGACGAACTCTCGATAATGCTCCAACGGACTCCCGGCAAGCTCTTGGACTTTACGATGATCTTCTTGGTGAGTTTCGACGATCTTCTTTGGAAAATTTCTGGACTTCTCGGTTGGTTCCGATAGAACTTCCGACGAACGTCCAAACTTCCGATGAACTTTTGAACTCCCTATGAGATCTCAATCTTAACTCTAGCACAACACCTGCTTTATGTCTTACTACTATCGTAGTTAAGCCTGCACACTTTTTTCAACATATAGATTAGATCAAACAATTTATAATTGACTTCATTATCAAAATCCGAGATTCAATAGAAAACGGATTTGAAATGTCTTCTCTTCCAATGAACTATTGGAATAATTTGGAGAAGAAGACTTTCTCTTTAAATGTAAAGGCTATAAATGCCTTGTTTTGCACTTTAGATAAAACTAAATTCAATCGAGTTTCTATTTGCAAAATAGCTTTTGACATTTGGCATACACTCAAAATCACACACGAAGGTATTAGTAGAGTAAAAGATTCTAAGTTAAACCTTTTGATACGTGATTTTGAATTATTTCGTATAAAACTAAATGAAACCATTGGAGTTATATACATACCCATTTTATAGATGTCGTCAATGGTTTAAAAGCACTTGGTAAAAGTTTTTTGAATTTTGAACTTATTAACAAGATATTAAGATCCCTTCTAAAAAGTTGAGACCCTTAAATAATGGCAATTCAAGAATCAAATAACTTGAACTATTTTTCAATTGAAGAACTTATTGGGTCCTTGATGACCTATGAAATGATGTGCATGACATATGATGAACTTGATGAACATGAGAACAATCTTCCAAAGAACATGAAGGATTTTTCACTTAGAATAAAAGAAGACCACTTAAGAGAAAACTCAAATGATAATGATAATGATGATCTTGAACTTCTAACAACAAAATTTAAAAAGTTCATAAAACAAGAATTAAAGAATAAAAATAAATTTAAAAAGAACACAACTATTTGCTATGAATGCAAGAAGCTAGGTCACTCTAAAGATGAGTACATAAAACTAAAGAAGAAGTTATCAAAGGACGAATTGAGCGCATCCGAAGATGAGGAGTGGACCAATAAAGGCGAGGTGGCGAACTACGCCTTAATGACTTTCGTCAACAAGGTAGGCAACTTAATCGAATCTCTTTTTCCTTACCATGAAATTACTTAGTGCTTTTCATGATTAGTTTTATATATATATATATATATATATATATATATATATATATACAATTGCATGTTTTGTAGTAATACTTGCACATGAAATAAGATTAATTCCTTAAATGTTTTAAGAAGCAAAAATGTGTCTTTATGATTTTTGTATTGCTCTTTGATTGAAGATGCCTTATGTTTAATGAAATTATGCTTATGAGTTTATATTTCGAAATTATGCATGATGATTTTTGTGATTTATGGCTTATTAATCTTTGTCATAATAAAAGTTGCTTTTTCGGTTTAAAACGATGGTATATATTTTTAATTTAGCATAAAAAGACAAAGGCATGCTTGCATGAAATCAATAACAAAATTTGGAACTAAAAGAACTTGAGTTATTTTTAATCTTATAGGAATCTATTTGTGTTGCCTTTATTGAATTTTTTGAAAAGTAATTTTGATGATGATTTTGAATCTATTTTCATATGACTCATTTTACTAATGAGATGATATATCCAACTAAGTCATTTATCATATTTATGACTTGTAATATATTCAACATTGAACTTCCTTCTCGATGCATGCATGATTCACTCTTTTAAGAGAATATTTATCAAATCATGATAAGTTGATATTTTCTTTATATTAATCAAGACATTTCATTATTCTCCTATGATTCTACTTGCTATATATTTAAGAGGAGCTTTTTTATATAAATCATGAGATTTCTTATACATGAATCAAAATATTCTACCATTTTATTCTCCTATGATTCTTTTTGTCATTTACTAAAGAGGAGATTTATCAATATGAATCATGATTTCTCTTGATTTCTCGGAATCAAAACTTGATATTTTCTTATGTGAATCAAGATCCCTCACTTTTTATTCTCGAATGATTTCTTACATTTTATTAAAGAGAATCAAAATGAATTATGTCTTTTGGTATTCACATGATCTCATCTTTCATGATACGATTTTTCTATGTATAATTCCTTGTATTCATGAAGTATATCTCATCACTAAATTTTTCTTCATATCTTCCATGTGATGACTTGAATATTTACACCTTTGTGCTATTCCCCTCTTTTTGTTGATGACAAAAGGGGAGAAAATAAATGATGAATGTTTGGTATCATATTCAAAATATTGATTTAATGCATTAAGTGATAAAATTTTAAAAATTTTAATGTCTTAGCATTATGAATATTATGCCCAAAATGATGTATCATGAATGCTTGAGTATCATATATGATATGCCCATAGTAATGATTTATTTTTGGCATCATGCATAAAGCAAGGATAAAATGTAATAGTTTGAAATTATGCATATTATATATTGAAGACTTGAAACCATGTTTTGGTATCATGCATACCCAAGTAATATTGATTTAAAAATTTATTGATTTAGTATCATGCCCAATGTGATAATGATGATGACTTGGCATTTCTTATAAGAAAACTTTATGGGTTAAGATTTATTTTTTATCCAAATCATAATCATGATTTCTCAATATTTGATACATGAGATTTTTCTATGAATCAAGATCTTATTTTTGAACTCTCATGTTTCTTTTTGTTATTTACTAAAAGGGAGATTTGTCAAAATAAATCATATCCTTTAGTATTCATGACTTAATCCTTCATGATCTTTGATTTTATATCATTCATGACATGATTTCTTTGTATTTATGGCTTGTATGCTTTGTACTGATTGAAATATTTTGTAATATTGTATCATTCCCTTTCCTTGTGACAACGACAAAGGGGAAGAAAAACTTGCTAGCTTGCATATCGTAAAGAAAAACAAAATTGCTGCTAGTGTGCACATCTCAAAAGAGAACCAAAATTTGCTAGCTTACACAATTCAAGAAAAAGCAAAATTACTAGTTTGTATATTTGAAAATGATATAAAACTTGCTAAATTTGCTAGCTTGAACATTGCAAAGGAAGCAAAATTTGCTAGCTTGCATATCTCAAAAGAGAAGCAAAAAGTGCTATCTTGCCTATCTTTAAATTTGCCTATCTCAAGAAGCAAAGAATTGCTAATCTTACACATATCTAAAACTTGCTAGCTTGTATGTTCTAACTTCCTATCTTACTAGCTTGGATATCTAAATATTTGCTAGTTACACTTCTCTTTTTTGTTGATGATAAAGGAGGAGAAGGTATGATAATAAATTATGCATATTATGCCTGAAATGATAATTTAAAATTATGTATGATAATTATGCATGTAATGATAATTTTAAAAATATACATTATGTTTTAGAATGATGCATGCAATACTCATGATTTTATTACGATGATGTATATGATGTATTGGATATGATATGATTAAAATAGTTTCAACTTAGACTAAAAGGTCATCATTTATTTGAATGATGCTTTATTTCAACATAGCATATTGATAGGGGGAGTTTAGTTTAAACTCCGTCATCAATTGGTTGTCATCATCAAAATGGAAAGATTATTGAATCTTGGATTTTGATAATGAAATCAATTAATGAGTTTAGGATCTAATCTGTATTTTGAGTAATGCAGGACTAGCTTTGATCAAAGTGAGGCAAATTGATTAAAGTAGGAGGAATCAGACATTGGGCCGGAGTGAAAGTGTCAGAAGATTAGACGTCGAGCCCGAGGATCAGTCAACGTGTTGGCAGAAGGCTGGTGCCATGAATTCGGGCATCGGGCCAAAGAATCGGACATTGCGCTTAGGAGATCGAAAGTCGCAGGAGTCAACATACTGATTGGGCAATACGCCGAAGGAGAGGACGATGCGCCGAAGGATCAAATGAGCGTTAGATGAACCAATGACATGCTAAACAAAGGATTCATGCTTTATAATCATTTGTTTAAGATCAAAGTAGTTTAGGGGGCTAATTGAGTTAGCTTTTGGTATAATCATGCTAACTCAATTAAAGGCCAATTGGGCCTTAATTGAGACTGATTTAGGCTCATTGGGAGGCTTATTCAGTGACCCAAAAGTTGGGTTAAGTGGTAGCACCACCAGAACAGGCGGTAGAACCGCTTGTGAGTTGGAAAATTCGAAAAACCCGGTCTCCAAGGCTGTCAAGCTGTGGTACCACTAGACTGGGTAGTGGTACCACCCAGTGTTAGGCTGCAAGTGGTGGTACTACCCAGTGCTGGCGGGGGTACCATACGTACCCGAAAGACCCGGAAGTTTAAATTTTTGGCTCTATTTTTAAAACCATTTGGGGCCTATAAATACCCACTTAGGTAGCAAGAAAGGAGCAAGAATTCTTAAGGAAAAAACTGAGGAAACTCTACTAAAACTTTGAGTTCCCTCCTCCTAGTGCTTAGAGTTAGTCCTAAAGGAGGTGTGTGAGGGAATACTTATAAAAGAGTGACTTGTAAGGGTTATCTCCTAAACCCGTAAAAAGGAGAAAGTGCTGTAAAGAGATGGTTGGTCTTCGCCTATTGAAAAAAGACCTTTAGTGGATGCCGATGACCTTAATGAAGGAGGAATCGGAAGTGGATGTAGGTCACTATGGCCGAACCACTATAAATACCAGTGTGTTCTTTCCTTACTACTTATTCTTTTTACTATATTCTACTTTACTTCATTGCAAACTATCCAATCCCCTGTTCTCTATTCACTTGCAAACTTATATGAGTCAAACAAACGGTTTTCGTCAAAATAAATTTTTATTGTACGATGATTTTCAAACCGACGTAATTTTTTTGCTGTACTAATTCACCCCCCCTGTTAGTGCCGATTTGATCCTAATAGTCAATACCTTTTTCTTGGTTAAAATCTTTGGCTACTAATCTAGCCTTATTTCGAACCACGATACCTAGTTCATCTTGCTTATTCCTAAAGACCCATTTAGTGTCAATTACAAGATGATCATTAGGTCTAGGAACAAATGTCCACACCTTATTTCTCTCAAATTGATTTAATTCTTCATACATTGTAAAAACCCATGAGTCATCTTTTAGAGCATCATCAATGCATTTAGGTTCAATTTGAGACAAAAAAGGTAGCATTCGCACAAAAAAATTTAAATGAAGAACCAGTTTGAATATCTTTCGATGTATCTCCAATAATTAACTCCTTAGGATGTGCATCTGCATATTTTTATTCCTTGGGTAAGGATTCTTTGGAAGTAGATGCATCCAAGTGTTAGGACAATAATGGTACTAAGAGGGTGGCGGTGAATTAGTGCTGTCGTAAAATTATGATTTTAAAAATTTCATTCAATGAAAATCAATATCAAAATTATACTTGACTTAAAGTAAGTCTAATAAGCAATTAGCTTAGAAAGCAATAGCAATGAAGAGCAAAAAGAAAATGCACACCGAATATATAGTGCTTTGATCGTCGCGATCTATGTCCACTCTCGATTCCTCTTCTGTCGAGGCTACTCGCATTCAATAACGATCTTCTTTCAATGGGCGAAGTTCAACTACCCTCTTTACAACTCTTTCTCCTTTTCACTGGCTCAAAAAAGAACCTTCAAACCTCTCTTTTGCAAAAGACCACACTCCTCCCTTTACAAGACTTCTAACTCTAGGAGGAAGAGACTATATACTTCAAGAGAGTTTACAATACTTTTTTCTCAAGAATTCATTCCCCTTTCTACTCTATTTCTTGCTAACACAAGCAAGAATAACTGGGGTATTTATAGACTCCAAATGGCTTTAGAAATAGAGCTAAAAATTTAAATTTTCAGTTTTTCAAGGTACCAGCAATACCATAGTCGACATTGGGTGGCACCACCACCTACCACCCTGTGCACTGATAGTACTACCCAGACACCACCTAGTGTGGGTAGTACCATCGCTTGACAGTCTGGGAGATTGTATCTAGGTGGTACCATTGCTAGTCTGGGCAGTACCACTGCTTGACACTAATAGTATTATCACTTGACATTGGCGGTACCACTGTTGGGTTTTTTGAAAAATGTACACTTCATACCTTCTAGCTCATAGGTGGTTTCACTACTTGATCTAATTGCAGGTCACTGAATAGGCCTTCCAATAGATCTAAATCAGCCTTGATTTAGGCTCAATGGGCCCTTAATTGAGTTAGCATGGTTACATCCAATACTAACTCAATTAAGACCTAAACTACTTCGATCTAGACATAACCGATTATAAAACAAGAATCCTATATTGTCTAGTATGTAATTGGTTCATTCGGTGCTTTGTCCGAACCATCGGTGTATCGTCCTCTCCTTCGACATATTGCCCGATCCATCAGTATGTTAACCTCCTGCAACATCCGATATTCTTGGTGCAATATCCGATACTTTTGGCCCGATGCCCAAACTCATGGCACGAAGTCCTTCTAGCACATCGACCAGTCCTTTGGCCAGACATCCAATCATTTGACTTGATTCTCTCCGACCCAACGTCTAATTCTCCTACTTTAATTGATTTATCTTTTCATGATCATAGTTAGTCCTACGTCACTTAAATGTTAATTAGATCATAACTTCATCAATTGATTTCATCATCAAAATTTGAGATTCAATAATCTTTCCCTTTTTGATGATGACAACCAATTGATGATGGAGTTTTAACTAAACTCCCTCTATCCATATGTCATATTGAAAAAAACTTGAAATCACAAAATGATAACTTTAGAATTCATGTCAAAATGATTTTAATAATGAATCATAGTGATCATATGCAACATATCACATCAACATAATCATTACTTGAATCATCATCTAAGTTGAAGTATTGCATGCATAATACCAAATCATCATGCATATTTTTAAAATATAAAATCATTATTACTTTGAGCATAACATGCATGATATGAAAACATTAATATTTTGAAATTATCATTACCTCTCCCCCTTTGTCATCAACGAAAGGGAGAAAAATGTAATTAGCAAGTTTTTGAAACATGCAAGCTAGTATGTTAGTAAGTTTTTGAGATGTGCAAATTAACAATTTTGCTTTTCTTAAGATGTGTAAGCTAGCACTTTTACTTCTCTTGAGATGTGCAAGTTTATAAATTTTTGCTTCTTCTTGAAATGTGCAAGCTAGCAAGTTTTGCTCCTCTTTGAAATGTGCAAGCTAGTAAGTTTTGCTTCTCTTTGAAATGTGCAAGCTTACAATTCTTTCTCTCTCTTTGTTATTGTAAAAAAGAAGGAAATAATACAATGGTGTAATTCTTGTCCCTTTACATCAATGTTTAAATCATCACATAAAAGATATTAAGAAAAATCAATTTGGTGATGGGGTATACAATTCATGAAAATAAGGGAGTTAGATGAAATAAATAAATCATAACATGAAAGATATTAATATCAAAGATCATGAATGATTAAGTCATGAATACCAAAAGATCATGATTCATTTTGACATAGTGTCTTCTTAAGTAAAATACGATAACAAATAATAAGAGATCTTGATTCATAAAGAAAATTTAAGTTATAATTTTGAGAAATCAAAAGAAAAATCATGATTTATTTCGATAATTCTCCTCTTTAGTAAATAGCAAAAAGAAACATAAGAGATCAAATAATAAAATATC
The DNA here is from genome assembly GCF_036884655.1 of Musa acuminata AAA Group. Classification (NCBI taxonomy): domain Eukaryota; kingdom Viridiplantae; phylum Streptophyta; class Magnoliopsida; order Zingiberales; family Musaceae; genus Musa; species Musa acuminata. The sequence goes on along the minus strand of NC_088339.1, from coordinate 11,395,520 downwards.
TTGATTCATGCATAAGAAATCTCAAGTCATCAAGATCTTGATTTGGATAAAACTCATTCAAATTCAAATTGTCAAATCATCAAAATCAAGTTCATGAGATTAAAAAAGAAACATAAATAGATTCATCAATCTCTTATTGAAAACTCGATAAGCTTTAGAGATAGAAAATTTTTTAACAAAAATGTATTCCTTTTTTTAGTTTTCATTTATGTGATCAATTTTATACTATCATGCCCTAGTCTTTTATGCCAAAGTTATGCATCATCATTTAAAACCGTAAAACAAGTTTTATTACATGACAACGATCAATTGTATAACACATTAAAAAATAAAACAACTTCAATCAAAAGATTTGTTAGTAATAATTCTAATTCTAATGATCTTTTCTTTATTATTGTTGTTTCAACTAGTGAGCTTTATGAAGTATATTGGATCTTCGGTCATATGCCTTGAGCATTCATTATCAATATATCATTTTTGCTCCTAGTTTTCGATTATAGATATTTCTACGAGAAAGATAGGTTTATTCTATATACTTATTTTACTTTGATTCTTCATGGTTATATCTACCTATCTTAACTTTTGACATAAAATCATTTATGATTCCTTTAGGAACCCAAATTAATTTATGCAAGCCATACTTTTTAAATGAACATTTATAAGCATAATGACCACATCTACTATAAAAATTACACTTAACCTTAGGGGGAATATGTAATGTTGGTCCTTTAACAAATGTGGTTGGCTTTTATTGAGTGTTACTCAGAAAGCCGATTCCTTCATTTCTACATATAGGATTTTTATTTGCAATAATCATGTTTAATGATTTACTACCAATTTTAAAATTTTCTAATATTTGTTATAGTAATAATTTTTTTTGTATTAATCTAACTCTTCACATTTAGTACTAGAAGTTAACATGCAATTGTCATATTCATTTTTTAACTTATCAAATTTACTAGAGAGAGAAACATGTTCCTTTTTTAGCAATTTATATTTCTTATCAACTAATTTAAAATCATCATATAAATGATGAAAGGCATTAAGTAATTCATTGTAAGATAAATGAGTTTCAGTTGAGTCATATATCTCATCGTTGAGAGCCATCAAAGCATAGTTTGTCATCTCATTCATTGGTTTGCTTCTCATCTTTTGATGCACTTGATTCGTCCCAAGTTGTCTTAAATGCTTTCTTCTACTTTTTATGTCAGCATCTTCTTTTTTAGTTGTTGATACATACTTTTGAAGTGCCTTGGCCTTTTATATTTATAGCAAGTTATTGTGTCCTTTTTAAATTTATTTTTATTCTTAGATTCTTGTTTCATGAGCATTTTAAATTTTCTTGTGAGGAGTTCAAAGTCATCATCATCACTTGAGCTTTTGCTTGAGTGGTTTTCTTTTGTTCTAAGTGTCACATCCTTTCTGTTCTTTAGAAGATTATTTTTATATTCATCATTGTCTTGCAAGTCATTTCATAGGTCATTAACGACCTTATGAGTTCTTCAAGAGGAAAATAGTTTAAGTCCTTTGCTTCTTGAATTACAGTTACTTTTGGATCCCAATTTTTTGGGAGAGATCATAAAATTTTATTAACAAGTTCAAGATTTGTAAAAGATTTACTAAGAGCTTATAAACCATTGACAACATCTGTAAAACGGGTGTACATGTCACTAATGGTTTTGCTTGGCTTCATTTGAAATAATTCAAAACTATGTAACAAAGATTAATTTTAGATTCTTTTGCTCTACTTGTGCCTTCATGAGTAACTTCAAGTGTGTGTTAAACATCGTATGCAATTTCACAAATCGAAATACAATTAAACTCATTTTTGTCCAAAGCACAAAATAAAGCATTAATAGCTTTAGCATTTAAATGAAAACGTTTTCTTCTCAAAATCATTTCATTCATTCATTAGTTTTGATGGTTTTTGAAAACCAAATTCAATGACGTTTCATAAATTAAAATCCATAGAAAGTAAGAAAATACTCATTCATATTTTCCAATACATGTATTCCGTCACATTGAACATAGGAGGACGAATAAAATAACCCTCTTGATTATCGAAAAAGGCTATTTAATCTTTCTTGGGTGTTAAACCAAATGAGAGAAACTTGGCTCTAATACCAACTGCTAGGAGCGTAATGGCATTGAGAGGGGAGGGGGTTGAATTATGTTAGGATTGAGTTGGCACTATGAGAGTGGGGGGGGGGGGGGGGGGGGGGAGGGGGGTGAATTAGTATTTTTGTTTAAAATCACTAGTTTGAAAAACTTTTATTTCGATAAAAAACTGTATCAAAAAGATATTAACTTGAAATCGTACGAAAGTATAGTAAGTAAATAAAGCAGTTTTAAATGAAAGTAAAGAATTTAAAGTAAATGCAAACAAAGTTTTATAGTGGTTTGATAGTCGTGACCTACATCCACTCCCGATTCCTCTTCCGTCGAGGCCATCGGCATGCACTAACAATCTTCCTTCATTGGATGACGATCAACTACCCTTTTATATTCTTTCTCCTTTTCACGGGTTTAGGAGACAACCCTTACAAGCCTCTCTTTATTAGACCTCACTTCTCCCTTTAGACAAACTTCTAAATACTAGGAAGAAGTGATCCTAAATCCTAAGAGAGTTTTCCAATTTTTTCAAGTACTCTTTCCCCATTTTTCAACTCAATTTGGTGCTATATTCTTGCTACTCCATGCAGGAATAGTTGGGGTATTTATAGACCCCAAATGACTTTAAAATTAGAGCAAAAAAAGGTCTCATCCCGAGTGTTGGTGGTACCACTGCTTGCAGCACTGACATTGGGCAATACCACCACCCAATCTAACGGTACCACCTCTTGGTAGACTATGTCTGGGTGGTACCACCACCCAGATTGGTGATACCACTGCCTAGGCTAGTGGTATCACCACTTGAGACTAGGCGGTACCACTGCCTAGTTTGGCGGTACTACCGCTTGACATAGTCTTGAAAATTATGTCTCGAAGACTAAGCCTTTGGCAGTGCCACCGCTTGGACTGGTGGTGCCACCGCCAGACCTAGCTTTTGGGTCACTGAATGGGCCTTTCTCTTAACCTAAATCAGCCCCAATTCAGGCCTAGTTGCCTCCTAATTGAGTTGGCTTAATTATGTTCTAAATTGTTGGAAAAAACCTATTAAAGCGGAATATTCTTTTCCCTCTTTGTGTATCAAAATGAGTTCCTTATCAAAATACCAACTTGATATCCAAATGAAAATATCAACCAGCATAGTATAAATAATAGAGCAAAAAATCAATCAAATAGTGAGATCAAATCTTTTAACGTGAAAAACCCAATGTGGGAAAAACCACGGGACCGTAGTCCACCTCAAACTTCCACTATAAATAGTAATGATAACAGGTTTACAATAGGTCTTCTCTAGAATAACTAGAGGATCACAATAACATCAAGATCATAGATCTTAGCTCAAGAATAGCATATCTTCATCACATAGGATGGATCTCCTCATAAGAGAATTCTAGGTCTCACAACATGGGTAAAATAAGAAAGTACCTCAAAGAGGGTAAAATATAGATCAACATCATTAGGATTGTAGAGCTTACTGCAAGGATTCTTCGTATAAAATTTGGACCAAAACTGACAACGTTTGGCCACCGATCGTCAAGCAGAAATCTCAAAAACCTTACTTTCTCTCTTTGTTTCTCTCTCCTCTTTTCTCTATGTGCCGCCACACACGTTCACTGCGTATGCACCCGCTCACTGCACCCTACGCGCTTGCTGTGTTCTCATGCTGCACACATCACAACCCTATCTCTCTCTCTCTTTTTAATTTCTTTGATTTGGGCTCAAACGACCCAATTTGTCCAAGTCCACATATGGGCTGGACCCAACAATTCTCCCCCTCCAGCTTATATGGTGGGCTATACCAAGCTCGCTCTTCTCCTACATGCTTCAAGCTTCTCCTTAGGTAAAGACTTTGTCAACATATCTAATCCATTCTCATTTGTATGCACTTTTTTCAACTGTAATTCTTTCATCTCAAGCACATCACGAATCCAGTGATATCTCACATCAATATGCTTGGATCTAGAATGGTATGTTGAATTCTTGGAGAGGTGAATGACACTCTGACTATCACAGTAAACAGTATATCCTTCCTGTTTCAAGCCCAATTCCTATAGAAACATTTTCATCCATAAAGCTTCCTTGCAGGCTTTAGTAATTGCTATGAATTCTGCTTCTATGGTTGATAGAGCAATACACTTCTGTAACTTAGACTGTCAAGAGACTACTCCTCCTGCAAATGTCATCAAGAATCCCGAAGTGGACTTCTTGGAATCAGTATCGCTTGCCATGTCTGTATCTGTGTACCCTTTTAACATAGGTTCATCATTACCAAAACATAAACATAACCTGGAAGTATACCTCTTAGATATCTTAATATCCATTTCACTGCTGCCCAATGTTCCTTTCCAGGATTAGAGAGAAATCGGTCGACAACTCTAACTACATGAGTTATATCTGACCTAGTACAAACCATAGCATACATCAAATTGCCTACTGCAGATGAGTAAGGCACTCTGGAAATTTCTTCTTTTTCTTTCTCACTTGTAGGACATTATTTCAAACTAAGCTTGAAATGACCTGCAAGTGGAGAACAAACTGCTTTGGCTTTACTCATGTTGAATCTTTCAAGAACCTTTTTAATGTCAGCCTCCTGAGAAAGCCAAATCTTCCTTTTCTTCCTATCACGAAGAATCTTCATGCCAAGTATTTGTTTCACTAATCCCAAGTCTTTCATTGCAAAAGACTTACTTAGCTCTCTTTAAGCTTTTCAATTTTTCCAGCATCAAGGCCAACAATCAGCATATCATCAGCATATAGTAGTAAAATAATAAAATCATCATCTGAAAATTTCTTCATAAACACACAATGATCAGATGTGGTTCTATCATACCCTTGGCTCATCATAAAGGAATCAAACTTCTTATACCACTGTCTAGGTGCCTGTTTGAGTCCATATAAGCTTTTCCTAAGCTTACACACCATATTTTCTTTTCCCTTGACTTTGAAACCTTCTGGTTGCTCCATGTAAATTTCTTCTTCTAAGTCACTATGAAGAAATGCTATTTTTACATCAAGTTGCTCAACTTTTAAATTCAAGCGGGCTGCTAAACCAAGAACAACTCAGATAGAGGATATTTTCACAATTAGAGAAAATATTTCTTCAAAGTCAATACCTTTCTTTTGACTAAATCCTTTCACAACTAGTCGTGCCTTGTATCTTTGTTGTGAGCTATTGTTTTTAGTCTTCAATTTATAAACCCACTTATTCTTGAGAGCTTTCTTCTCTTTAGGCAAATTTATCAAGTCATAGGTGTGGTTCTCAAGTAAGGATCTCATCTCTTCTTGCATAGCTTTAACCCACTCACTCTCATTCTCATGTAGAATAGCTTCTTGGTAAGTTTCTGGCTCTTCCCCGTTAATAAGCATAACATACTCATGTGGAGGATATCTAGTAGATGGTTGTCGCTCTCTAGTGGATCTTCTTAATGGAATCTCAACTAGTGGTGGAGGTGCTTGTTCAATTAGTTCAGCATCATCAACTGTAGGTGTATCATCACTGGTATTCTCACCACAATCTTCTTGTTCATCTTCCCCATGATCATCATGAACTACAAGTGAAGGAACTGGACCCAAACTCCAAGAAATATAAATAGAGGTTTCTGGCTTCTCAATATTATCACCATCATCAAACAATTGGTCTTCAAGAAACACAACATCTCTGCTTCTAATAATATTCTTGTTCACTGGATCCTATAATCTGTACCCAAACTCTTCATGACCATATCCTAAGACGATACATGCTTTTGCTTTACTATCAAGCTTAGACCTCTCATCTTTGGGAATATAAACAAATGCTTTACACCCAAAGACTCTTAAGTGATTATAAAATATATCTTTTCCTCTCCATACTCTCTTTGGAACATCACCTTTCAGAGGAACTTATGGAGAAATATTTATCAGATCAACTGTAGTTCTCATAGCCTCCCCCCAAAATGACTTTGGTAACTTGGTGTGGGAAAGCATACACCTAATCCTTTCTTCAATGGTTCTATTCATCCTTTTTGCCACACCATTCTGTTGAGGAGTTTTAGGAATTGTTTTCTCAAGCCTAATATCATGGAACCTGTAATAATTCTCAAAAGGACCCTTGTACTCGCCACCATTATCTAATCGAATACACTTTAGTTTTCTGCTAGTTTCTTTTTCAACACTAATATGAAACTCCTTGAAAACATCGAGTACCTAGTCTTTAGATTTCAAAGCAAAAGCTCATACTTTTCTAGAATGGTCATCAATAAAAGTAACAAAATAAAGAGCACCTCCAAGAGTTCTAGCTTGCATGGTACAAACATTAGTATGAACTAAATCAATAGCATCTAATCTTCTAGATGATGGATATGTATGAAATGCAACTCTATGTGTTTTTCCAACTAAGCAATGATCACAAGATTTAAGAGATGTACCTTACAACTCTAGTAAGAACTGATTTCTAGCAAGAGTTTGAAGTCCCTTCTCGCTGATATGTCCAAGCCTCTTATGTCAAAGATCTATACTTTTACCTTTTTGAATTGCATTAATCTCTCATTTGTGTAGCTTAGCTTCTATGACATAAAAAGAGTTAAGTTTTTTTCCTCTTGCCACAATCAGAGAACCTTTAGTGAGTTTCCATTTGCTTTCAGCAAAATAGTGTGCAAAAGCCCTCATCATCAAGTCTACCTATAGATATCAAGTTAAAACGAATATCTAGAATATGCCTTACATCTTTGAGTATCAATTTGCTTCTAATATTGGTCTCCAAGCAAATATATCCAATACCCACAATTTTAGCTGTACCATTGTTTCCCATTCTGACATTACCAAAATCACCAACAGTGTAAGATCTAAAAAAATCACCATGAGAAGTGACATGAAATGAAGCACCAGAGTCAATTACCCAATTACTATCCTGAGTTACAAGACTAACAGAACCGTCATCACAAACAATAATGATATTACTTTCAGCAGTAACTGTATTGGTCTCTTTCTCATTTTTCTTCATTTCATTTTGTTCTCGCTTCCAAAACATACACTCTTTCTTCATGTGACCTGGCCTGTTACAGTGAAAACATTTGATATCTCTTCTAGACTTGGATCTTCCTCTATATCCATGTGGATTTCTACTATGACTTCTTCCACGTCTTTTTTGTTTTTCCAGTAACAAATGCCCCAGAAGAAGATTCACCCTGTTCTTTCCTTCTGGCATCTTCATTTAGCAAACTGTCTTTAACCATATCTATAGTTAGAGTCCCCTCTAGCGTAGAATTACAAATTGTCACCACATATGTTTCCCAACTTTCTAGTAAAGAGCTGAGAAGTAGTAATCCTTGCATCTCATCATCTATATTTATTTTCATAGCAACCAACTTGTTTGCAAGACTCTGAAATAGGCTTATATGCTCAATAATGTTATCACCATCTTTATACTTCAAATTTACAAGCCTTTTGAGGAGAGAAATTCTATTTCCCATTGTCTTTTTCGCAAAGAGGTTTTCTAACCTTTGCCAAACAACATCAGCTCTGGTTTCATCAAAAATATGCTCATGCAAGTTTATATCTATCCATCTTCTAATATAAGCAATGGCTTTTCTATGTTGAACTTCCCATTCTTCATCGTCCATGGTAGAAGGTTTATCTTTAACCTTGATAGGCTTATATAAATCTTTGCAATATAGCAAATCTTCCATCAGACACCTCCAAGTGGAGTAATTTGATGAGTTCAATTTAATCATACCATCTGACTACTCCATTTCAATCACACAAGAAAAACTAGCATCAAATAACCTATTGCTCTGATACTACTTGTTGGGAAAAAAACCTATTAAAGCATAATATTATTTTCCCTCTTTGTGTATCAAAATGAGTTCCTCATCAAAATACCAACTTGATATCCAAATAAAAATATTAACTAGCACAGTATAAATAATAGAGCAAAAAATCAATCACACAGTGAGAACAAATCTTTTAACGTGGAAAACCTAATGTGGAAAAAACCACGGGACCGTAGTCCACCACAAACTTCTACTATCAATAGTAATGATAACAAGTTTACAATAGGTCTTCTCTAGAATAACTAGAGGATCACAATAACATCAAGATCATAAATCTTAGCTCAAGAATAGCATATCTTCATCACATAGGATGGATCTCCTCATAAGAGAATTCTAAGTCTCACAACATGGGTATAATAGGAAAGTACCTCAGAGAGGGTAAAATGTGGATCAACACCATTAGGATTGTAGAGCTTACTGTAAGGATTCTTCGTATAAAATTTGGACCAAAACTGACAGCGTTTGGCCACCGATCGTCAAGTAGAAATCTCAAAAACCTTACTTTCTTTCTCTGTTTCTTTCTCCTCTTTTCTCTGCACGCCACCGCACACGTTCACTGTGCATGCACCCGCTCGCTGCACCCTGCACGCTTGCTGTGTTCTCACGCTGCACACATCACAACCCTATCTCTCTCTCTCTCTTTTTAATTTCTTTGATTTAGGCTCAAACGGCCTAATTTGTCCAAGCCCACATATGGGCTGGACCCAATATAAACCAACCCAATTATGACATAAACTAACTTGATCTAGACAAATTATTACAATGCACGAATCATCTATTGTCCGGCATGTCGTTGGTTCTTACGGCGCTTCGTCCGATCTTTCGGTGCATTATCCTCTCTTTTGGTGTATTGCCCAATCGGCATATTGACACCCACAACTTCCGATCTCCTTAGCGCAATATCTAATCTTCTTGACCCGATGCCCGAATTCATGGATTGAAGCCTTTTACCAACACATTGATTAATCCTCCGGCCCAATGTCCAATCTCTTGACATGTTCAACTCTGGCCCAACATCTGATTCCTCATGCTTTAATCAATTTGACTCTCCTGATCGAAGTTAGTCGTACGTCACTCAAAACATAGATTAGATCATAATATTATCAATTGGTTTCATCATCAAAATCCGAGATTCAACAATCTCTCCCTTTTTTATGATGACAATCAATTAATGATGGAGTTAACCTTAACTCCCCTTATCAATATGCCATATTAATAGAACCTCGAATTCAAATTGAATTCAAGTCAAAGCAAATTTATTCATGAATATTTCATCATTATATGCATCATTATCATAAGTTGAAGTATTGTATGCATAATACCAAATCATCATGTATATTTTTAAAATATAAAATTATCATTACATGCATGATTCCAAATCATCATTTATAATTACATCATACCATGCATGATTATCATCATATCTTCTCCCCCTTTGTCATCAATAAAAAAGAGAAGTGTAACTTTCTAGATTTAGATATATGCAAGCTTAGTGATTTAGCAATTTTTTCATCACTTTGGAATATGCAAGCTAGTGAGTTCTTCCTTCTCTTTTGGGAAGTGCAAGCTAGCAATTTTTGCTTTCTTTGTAATATTCAAGCTAGCAAACTTAGCAATTTTTATTTCATTTTCGAACATGTAAGCTAGTGAATTTTTCATCATTTTAGAACATACAAGCTAGCAATTTTGCTTTTCTTTGCGATGTTCAAGCTAGCAAGTTTTGGAAATAAAAAATAAAAATTTTAAATAATGCAAGCTAGCATATTTTACATCATTTTAGTATACACATGATAGCAAATTTCACATCATTTTAGAACATGGAAGCTAGCAAATTTTTTGAGATATGAAGTTTAGCAAAGTTTTTGCTTCTCTTGAGATAGCAACTTTTTGCTTCTCTTTACAATGTGCAAGCTAGCACTTTTTTGCTAATTTTTGTGATGCACAAGCTAGCAAGACTATCTCCCTTGAGATGTGCAAGCTTGCAAGTTTTGCCTTTCTTTGTAAGCTAGCAATATGCTTTTCTTGAGATGTGCACACTAGCAATTCTTTCTCTCCCTTTGTCATAGGCAAAAAAAGGGGAATAACACAAAGGTGTAAATATTCAAGTCATCACATGGAAGATATAAAAAAAATTTTGGTGATGAGATATACTTCATGAACACAAGGAATTATACAAAAAAATCATATCATGAAAAATAGAGATCATGTGAATACCAAAAGACATGATTCATTTTGATAAATATTCTCTTTAATAAAATATAAGAAATCATTCAAGAATAAAAAGTAAGGGATCTTGATTCACATAAGGAAAATATCAAGTTTTGATTCCGAGAATTCAAGATCATGATTTCAAGAATGCTTCTTTTTAATATATAGCAAGTAGAATCATAGGAGAACAATGAAAAATCTTGATTCACATAAAGAAACTCTCAACTTATCATGATTTGATAAATATTCTCTTAAAAAAGTGAATCATACATGCATCAAGAAAGATGTTTCATGTTGAATATATCACAAGTCATAAATATGATAAATGATTTAGTTGGATATATCATCTTATTAGTAAAATGAGTCATATGAAAATAGATCCAAAATCATTATCAAAATCACTTTTTATAAAATTCAATGAAGGCAACATAGATAGATTCATAGAGAACTTGATTCATGCATAATGTCTCAATTCATCATGAATCATAAAAATTTAGAGTATCAAGTGAAGGAATCATGATTCATGTGATAAAATGATTGTCGATTCGTGCATTCAAACCATTATTACTTCAACTCATCTTACATAGTTTCAAAATATAAAATCATCAAATTTATTTTCATAATTTAAGAGATAACATAAACTAGATTCATCACTAAGAATCACTTATTGAAAAAAAATCGAAAAGGTTTAGAGATATTTTCAAGAAACATGCATTCTCCACTTTTTGTTTCAATTTAGGTGATTTGATTTCATACAAGCATGTCCTTGTTTTTTTTTTTTTTGTATCCCAAACAAAACATGCATCATTTTTAAAAACTGAAAGAGCAAGATTTCTTACAAAAATCATCAAGATCAAAAAGTGCAACACATAATTCCAAAACATATGATTTCAAATCGTCGTAACTTCATTAAAACATCACACATGATTTAATTAAACATAAGGTAATTTCAATCAAAATTATTTTGTTTGTTGTAGTAATGCATTTTTCTTTTTAAGTGAATCTAATTCTTCATGCTTAGTGCCAGGAATTAACATACAATTGTCATGCTCAAATTTTTAATTTTATTTTTTCAAAAACGCTAGAAAGAAAAGCATGATCCCCTTTTATTTATTTTTTTGCATTTTATATACTAATTTAAAAACAACTTATGAAATGCATCAAGTAATTTTATAGTAAACTTAGGGGGTTTTGGTTACTTTGTCGTCGAAAGCCATTAAAGAGTAGTTTGCCACTTTGTTTTTGTCGGTTAGCTTCTCATCTTCGAATGAGCTCGATTCGTCCCAAACCGCCTTGAATACTTTCTTGTTCTTTGATAACTTTTTTTTAAGTTTATTTTTATTCTTAGTTTCATTTTTATAAATTTTATAAAAAGAATGGAGTATTTATAGACCCTAATGGCTTCAAAATTGGAACCAAAAAGTGTCTTATCTCATATTTCTAGGGTACTAGTGGTACCACCGCTAGTATTGGGCAGTACCACTGCCTAGTCTAGCGGTACTACCATTTGATAGAGTCTGGGATACTGAGCTCTAGTAGTACCACCGCTTGATAGGGCGGTACCACTGCTTGGTAGGTAATAACTATTGGCAGTACCACTACCCAGTTTGGGCAGTACCACCACCTAAACCACTTGGGAGATCGTTTCCTAAGCAGTTCCACCGCCCTAGCTTGGTGGTGCCACCGCCAGATAAGGTCCAACAACCTAGTTGGGCTTTGAGTCCAGCCCAAACCAATCCAATTACGAGCCCAATTGGCCCTTAATAGAGTTAATGGGATTATCTCCCAAATCTAACCCTAATTACGTGCTAACTATGATTATTAAGGTATATAATAAGCAAATCAAGTCTGGTTAGTCTAGGTTTCTTCCAACGATCTTCTAGCGAACTTTCGATGATCTTTCGGCAATGTTCCAGTGGACTCCCAATAAGCTCTTAGACTTCACAGTGATCTTCTTGGCGAGTTCCGATGAGCTTCTTAGGCAAGCTCCTACACTTCTCAATCAATTCCGACAGAAATTTCAACGAACATCCAGACTTCCGACGAACTCTCAAACTCCCAATGAAATCTCGATCTTGACTTTGGCACTTCATTTTGCTTTATGCCTAGATTGCTATCGTCGTTAATCCTGCACACTTTTCTTAACATATAGATTTGATCAAATAATTTACCAATTGATTTCATCATCAAAATCCAAGATTGAACAATCTCTCACTTTTTGATGAAGACAATCAATTGATGATAGAGTTAACTTTAACTGTCCCTATCTGTATTCCATACTTGAGAAAGGACACTCTTGAATTCAAGCCCTTTAAATTCAAGCATCAAACTAATAAGCTATATTCAGTTAAACATATCAACATGCATATCATGAATCTTATCATGATTTACCAATTCAAAATACTATACCACGTATTTATAAAAATGATGTCAAGGTATGACATCCATTTTCAAATTCAATATAGAGAGATGATAGACAACCATCATCTTCAAGTATGATGCGAATTTCAAATATGAAATTTAGCAAGATGACAATTCTCGATAAAAGATAATAATTCATCATTCCGAGGTATGATATCAATTATAAATAGCAAGTTAAGCTCATGATGCCTTATCATAATGATAGACAATTATCAAGCATTCATGAAACATTTCAAGTATCTACAATGCATATGAAATACATTTTGATATGTTTCAAGCATTTGCGATGTTTTACGATGTGTTTGATGATTCCAATTATATTTCAAGCATTCGCAAAACTTCCAGCATTTGGCATTCGCAAAACATTCAAGCATTTACGATACGATACATTTTATGCATTTATCTCAAACATTCATAAAGCCTATTTGTCATCAATGTGTCATGATACCATTTCTCCCCCTTTGTCATCAACAAAAAGGAGAAACATTCAATAATGCAAGTGTGGTAAAAAAAATTTAAGTTTCACACTGATTTATCCAAGCCAAAAAGGAAGGTAAGCAAAAATTTTGCATGATAACTTTTTTGAATAAGCTAACATTTTTACTTTAGATGCATAAAATTTTTTGATTCTTCTTGAGGTGTGCAAGTTTCTTTCTTTTTTTGTCATAAAAATAAGAAAGGATTTGAACCAAGTCAAATTCAAAATAATAAATAAGTTTCATTAAATTATGCTTTAATTTTGAGAAAGAGAAGGGATTCATGAAAAGAATCAAGATATCCATATGAAATCAAAATTCCCATTCTTGCAAGTGATCATCACATACCAAAAATTCATAAAAATTCTTCTTTCATAAGAAGAGTAAGGAAGAATTCATCGGAAAGGAGCATCATATTAAAAAGAAATATATGAATAAGACTTTATAAATCAAATTTGTTTCTCATTAAAAATTCACAAGAGTGAAATCCATGAAATATGCATTTGTTAATGAAATCTATGAGTGAAGTGCTTAAGTGTATCAAAAATCATTAAGTGATGGAGCAAGGGTATGAAGTAAATTTGATACTAAGTTAAGAGGAAGATAAAAACAAAATAAATTCATGAAAGCTCCATTCATGAGATGAATTAAGAGGAAGATAGTCCGGAAAAGAAATACAACAAACTCATGCATTCGGACAATTTAACATTCCTAACTCTCTTCTAATGAAATTAAATTGTTCTTCATTTAAAGGTTTTGTAAAGATATCGGTTACTTGATGTTTCATATCAATAAATTATAAAGATATGTCATGGTTATTAACATAATCTCTTATGAAATGATGCCTAATGTCAAATATGTTTAGTTCTAGAGTGTTGAATAAGATTTTTTATTAAACATATTGCACTTACGTTATCACATTTTATGAAAATATTTTTGAGGTGAATCTTATAATCTTCTAATGTATTTTTCATCCATACAACTTGTGCATAACATGCACTAACCGCAATATATTCGGTTTCAATCATAGATAGTATAATCAAGTTTTGTTTCTTAGAAGACCAAGAGACAAATGCATGACCTAAGAATTGACATGTTTCAGACGTACTTTTTTTGTCTATTCTACATCCAGTAAAATCCGCATCAGCATAAGCAATTAATTCGGAGCTTTCAGATTTTGGATACCATAATCCTAGATTAGTAGTTACTTTAAGATATCTAAGAATTCTTTTAACAGCTTTAAGATGAGATAGCTTAGAATTAGATTGAAACCTAGTAGAAAGTCCTACGCTAAACATGATGTCTCGTCTAGTTGCGGTGAGGTATAGTAAACTACCTATCATTCCACTATAAGCTTTTTGATCAAAGCTATCTCCACTTACGTCAATATCTAACTTAGTGGAGATACTCATAGGAGTATTGATAGCCTTTGAACTATCCATATTAAACCATTTTAGCAAGTCTAATGCATATTTTTTTTTACTAAGAAAAATACCATCAATAAGCTGTTTGATTTGTGAGCCTAAAAAAAAAGTTAGTTCATCCATTAAACTCATTTCAAACTCTTGTCTCATACTTTTGGCAAACGATTCGCATAAGGATTCATTTGTAAAACCAAAAATAATATCAACATAACTTTGAACAACAAGAAAATTAATTTTAAAATTTTTAATAAATAATATAGTATCGACCTTGACTTTAGAGAAATTATTTTGGATAAGAAAGGAGCTAAGTCTCTTATACTAAGCCCTTGGGGCTTGTTTTAATCTATAGAGAGCTTTAGTTAATTTAAACACATGATTCGAAAAATTATCATTTTCAAATCTGAGAGGTTGTTCAACATAAACTTCTTCGGAAATAAAGCCATTAATAAAAGCACTTTTAACACCTATTTGAAATAACTTAAAATTATTACAACTAACATAGGCAAGGAGCATCCTTATGGCTTCTAATCTTGCCATAGGAGCGAAGGTTTCTTCATAATCGATACCTTCTTCTTGATTGAAACCCATGGCTACTAATCTAACCTTATTTCTAACCATGATACCAAATTTATCTTGCTTGTTTCTAAAGACCTATTTAGTACCGATAAATAAATGGTCACTAGGTCTCGGAACAAGCTCCTATACCTCATTTCTGTTAAATTGGTTCAACTCTTCTTGTATTGAGATTATTGAATCTCATATTTTTATGATGAAACCAATTGATAAGTATTTATAATTTGATCCGTATTTTGAGTGATGCAAGATGCTTCAATCAGGGAGAGATATTTAAAGTAGTAAAAATCATGTTGGGCCTGAGAAACATATCAGAAGATTGGATGTCGCGCCAAAGGATCGGTCGATGTATCGACAAAAGGCTTCGGGCCACGGTTTCGGGCATCGGACCAAGAAGAGCGGATATTGTGCCAAGGATATCGGAGTTGCAGAGGTCAATTGGCCGATTAGGCAATAGGCCGTAAGAAAGGATGATGTGCAGAAGAATCGGACGAAGCATCGATGGACCAATGACATGCCGGACAACATAATTCATGCTTAGTAATAATTGTCTAAATCGAAGTATATTTTACATATGTAGGATTAACTATAATAGCAAGGCATAAAGTAAAATGAAGTCCCGGAGTCAAGAACATGATTTTGTTGGGAGTTCGAGAGTTCGTCGGAAGTCCAAACGTTCGTCGGAAGTTCTACCGGAATTGATCGAGAAGTCCAGGAGCTTACCAAAGAAGCTCATCGGAACTCACCAAGAAGATCATCATGAAGTCCAGGAGCTTGCCGGGAGTCCATTAGAATATTGCCAAGAGATCGTCGGAGGTTCGTTGGAAGTTCACCGGAAGAAACTAGTCTTACTGACTTGTTTAGCTTAGCAAATGTCTTAGAATTCATAGTTAGCACATAATTGGGATTGGAATTGGGCCAACCTAATTAGGGGCCAATTGGGCCCATGTATGAACTGTGTTAGGGCCCAATGAAAAGGCCCAAACAGTGACCCAAGAGGTGACACCATCGTGGCACAGTCTCCGAGACTATGTTAGACGGTGGTACCGCCCAATGGTAGGGTGCTAGGCGGTGGCACCGCCCTTATCAGGTGGTGGTATCGCCTAGTATTAGACTAACACTAGTGGTGGTATCGCCTATACCCAGTATCAAAGGGGTGTAAGAAGGAGATTAATCTTCGCCTATTAAAAGAAGATCGATAGTGGATGTCGATGGCCTCGATGGAAGAGGAATCGATGGAGTGAATGTAGGTCATGACGATCGAACTACTACAAAATCTGGTTTGCATTTTGTCTTAGCAATTTAGTTTAACTGCAAACCACTTTACTTGCTTACTACTTTCAATACATTTACGAATGTGTTTCAAGTTAAGATCTTTACGAAATAGTTTTAGTCAGAATTGGTTTTAATCGAAACGAAACGATTTGAATCCGTGATTTTACTATTCCACTAATTCACCCCCCCTCTTAGTGCCTACTTGTTCCTAATAGTTGGTATCAAAGCTCGTTATTTCTCATTTGGTTTAACACCCAAGAAAAATGACTCTTTTCGGCTTTCAAGAGGATCACTCTCTCATTCGTCCTCCCTTATTCAATGGAACAAACTACACATATTGGAAAACTCGAATGAGAGTTTTCTTGCTTTCCTTGGATTTAAATTTATGGAATATTATTGAAAATGGTTTTTGAAGGTCTTCTCTTCCAATGAACCATTGGAATGATTTGGAGAAGAAGACTTTTTCTCTAAATGTAAAGGCTATGAATGCCCTATTTTGCATCTTAGATAAAACTGAGTTTAATCAGGTTTCTACTTGCGAAACTGCTTTCAATATTTGACACACTATTGAAATCATACACGAAGGCACTACAAGAGTTAAAGATTCTAAAGTCAATCTTTTAATGCACGATTTTGAACTATTTCAAATAAAACCAAACGAAACCGTTGTTGATATGTACACTCATGTTATGGATGTCGTCAATGTTTTAAAAGCTCTTGGTAAAGCATTTTTTAATTTTGAACTTGTTAGTAAAGTTTTACGATCACTTTCTAAAAATTAGAATTCGAAAGTAATGGCTATTCAAGAATCAAAAAAATTGAATACTTTTTTTATCAAAGAATTTATCATGTATTTAATGACCTACAAAATGACTAATGTGGCACAAAACGAACTTTAGAATAATATTCCAAAGAACAGGAAGGATTTCGGACTGAGAACAATCGAAGACCACTTGAGCATAAGCTTAAGTGATGGTGAACTTGAACACCTCACTATGAAATTTAAAAAGTTAATTAAACAATAATTAAAGAATATAAATGAATATAAAAATAAGAAGAAGAGAGCACTCAAAGTGACTTGGGATGAAACGAGTGCATCCGAAGATGAGGAGCAAATCGATGAAGACGAAGTGGTGAACTTTGCTTTGGTGACTCTCGTTAATGAGGTAAACAACTCAATCGAAACTCCTTTAGTTTACTTTGAAATTACATAATGCTTTTCATGAGTTATTATTAATTTAGTTTAGAAAAATTATTTTTCTTAAAAATTACATATTTAATAATGTAATAAAAATGTAAAAATTGAGATCATATTAGTAATTTTGAAAATGATAATAAAAATTACATGTTTTATGTTAAAGGAATAAAATGTTAGATTTAAATCTAATGATAATCCTATGTATGTTTTTCAGGAAGAAATAATGTATATTGATGATTTTTTATTTTGATTGAAACTATGATTGATGTCTTAATGAAAATGTTAAAGGGTTTGATATCATGCTTAATGTGAAATTATGCATGATTATTTTTGTGATTCATGGCTTATTGATCTTTGTCATAATGAAAATTTCTTTTTCGATTATAAACAAGATGGATGGTTTTTATGACGAAACTTATTTTTCGATCCTAAACGTTGATGTATATTTTTATTTGGCATAAATGAAAAAGGCATGCTTCTATGAAATCAATCTTATGAATTGAATCACTAAAAAGAAGAAAGCTTTCTCCTTGAAAAATTTCTCTACTTTATCGACTTTTCAAAAGGAGAGACTAATGAACCTATATTTTTTAGAATCTCTTGAAAATGATTTTGATTTGACGATCTGAATTTGAATGAGCTTTATCTTGATTTCTTGGAATTACTTAAGATTTTTTTAATCAAGATCTCTTCTTTATACTCCTATGATATTTTTTGGTATTTTACTAAAGAGGAGATTTTCTATGTGAATCATAAGATTTCTTATGCATGAATTGAAATCTTTTTCTCCTATGTTTCCTTTTGTGATTTACTAAAGAGAATATCTTTTTCGAAATTCATGACTTAAAATTTCATTTGAATATATTTTACTATTTGATCTCCTAAGATTTCTCTTTGAATATTTAAGAGGAGATTTGTCAAAATGAATCATGTCTTTTAGTATTCACATGATCTCATCTTTCATGATATGGTTTCTTTTGTCTTTGTATAATTCTTTGTATTCTTAAAGTATATCTCATCACCTAATTCTTCTTGATATTCTTCATGTGAAGATATGAATGCATGAATTACTCATGATGTTATGTTGATGCATACAAATGAAAAGTTATGATCATGCATGGTAGGATGCAATGTAATTTAATATTTTGATACTATCATGATTTGAATTATTTGGAATGATGCATGCAATACGATGATTTTTTTTATGATGTGAAAGTCAACCATTATCATTTTCTGAAATGATACCATATTACAATTAAAAATGATACTTTATCTTTGTCATGATTTAGAAATTGATGTAAAGGGAAAAGAATTACAAAATTGTATTCTTCCCTTCTCTTTGACAATGACAAAGAGGGAGAAAAATTGCTAGCATTACATCACGAAAAGAGGCAAACTTGCTAGCTTGCTCATCTCAAAAAAGAAGAAAGAAGTGCTATCTTGTAATTCTCAAGAGAAGCAATGTTTGCTAAGTTACATACTTTAAGAAGAAGCAAATAGCTTGCTCATCTCAAAAGATGCAAAAATTTTGCCAACTTTTATATGTGTAAAATTTGCTAGCTCACAAATTGTAAGGAGAAAAACTTGCTTGCTTGCTTGCACATCTTAAGAGAAGCAAAAATTACAAACGTACATATCACAAAAAGAGGCAAAACTTATTTTGTTCATCTCAAAAGCAAGAAATGCTATCTTGCAATCTCAAGAAATAGTTCTATCTTGCCTATCCCAGGAAGTAAAACTTGCAACTTGCACATTGCAAAAGGAAGCAAGAATCGCTAGCTTACACACTTCAACAAGAAAGCTATCTTGCATTTGCTTTCAAAATTTTTGCTAGTTTGTATGTTGTAAACTTGCTATTTTACTATCTTACATATCTAAAACTTAATAGCTTGCATGTTCTCATATGATGTGGAACTTGCTAAATTTGCTAGCTTGCATGATGATTAAACTTGAGATATATTATGCAATGATTTGAACTGTAATGTCTAAAACACTTGATAATTGAACTTCTCCTTTTTGTTGATGACAAAGGTTGAGACGTATAATGATGTTATGCATAAGTTTACGATAACATATTGCTTGGATTTTTGAATCCAAAAGTTCTATCAAATATGCCATATTGATAGGGGGAGTTAAGGTTAACTCCGTCATCATTTGGTTGTCATCATCAAAAAGGGGGATATTGTTGAATCTCATATTTTGATGATGAAACCAATTGATATGTGTTTATAATTTGATCTACATTTTGAGTGATGCAGGATGCTTCGATCAGGGAGAGTCGTTTAAACCAGTAAAAAACATGTTGGATTGGAGAAACATGTCAGAAGATTGGACGTCCCGAAGGATCGGTCGACGTATCAACAGAAGGCTTCGGGCCACGGTTTCAAGCATCAGGCCAAGAAGAGTAGATATTGTGCCAAGGATATCAGAGTTACAGAGGTCAACTAACCGATTGGGCAATAGTCCACAAGAAAGGATGATGTGCTGAAGAATCGAACGAAGCGTCGATGGACCAATGACATGCCGGACAACATGATTCATGCTTAGTAATAATTATCTAGATTGAAGTGTGTTTTACATGTGCAGGATTAACTATGATAGCAAAGGCATAAAGCAAAATGAAGTCCCGGAGTTAAGAACGCGATTTCGTTGGGAGTTTGAGAGTTCGTCGGAAGTCCGGAGGTTTATCGAAAGTTCTATCGAAATTGACTGAGAAGTCCAAGAGCTTTCCAAAGAAGCTCATCGGAACTCGCCAAGAAGATCATCGTGAAGTCCATGAGCTTGCTGGGAGTCCGTTGGAATATTGTTGAGAGATCGTTGGAAGTTCGCTAAAAGCTCACTGGAAGAAACTAGACTTACGGACTTGTTTAGGTTAGTAAATATCTTAGAATTCATAGTTAGCACCTAATTGGGATTGAAATTCAGCTAACTAATTAGGGGCCAGTTGGGCCCATATATGAACTGTGTTGGGCCTAATGAAATGGCCCAAACAGTGACTCAAGAGGTGACACCATCATGGCACAGTCTTCAAAACTGTGTTAGGCAGTGATACCGCCCAGACATAGTCTCCAAGAGGCTACAGCGGTGGTACCGCCCAATGGCAGGGTGCCAGGCGGTGGCACCGCCCCTATCAGGCGGTGGTATCGCTCAGTGTCAGACTGACACTAGCGGTGGTACCGCCCAACACAAGCAGTGGTACCGCCCGTACCTAGGAAACCTAGGATGGTATATTTTTAGGCTCCAAGTTTGAATGAACTTGAGGCCTATAAATACCCCTCTCATCTCTGGTTAAGAGCTACAAGCATAGAGAATTTAAAAAGGGAAAAGCACTGTAGTAATCTCTTATGAGAATCCTCCTCCTCTAGTCTAAGTGTTAGAATAGTTTGCGAGAGGAGTGAGTGCTTGTAAAGGTTGTCTCCTAAACCTATGAAAAGGAGAAGAGGGGTATAAGAAGGAGGCTGATTTTCACCTATTAAAGGAAGATCGATAGTGGATGCCGGTGGCCTTGACGGAAGAGGAATCGGGAGAGTGAATGTAAGTCATGACGACCGAACCACTATAAAATCTAGTTTGCATTTTGTCTTGAGCAATTTACTTTAACTGTAAACCACTTTACTTGCTTACTGCTTTCAATACATTTACAAACGTATTTCAAGTTAAGATCTTTATGAAATGGTTTTTGTCAGAATCGGTTTTAATCGAAATAAAACGATTTGAATCTGTGATTTTATCGCTGTACTAAGTCACCCCCCCCCTAGTGCCGACTCATTCCTAACAGCAATAACTCATGAATCATGTTTCAAGGCCTCATCAATGCATTTAGGTTCAATTTGAGAAAGAAAAGTGGCGTTGGCATAAAATTTTTTAAGGAAAGAATGAGTTTGAACCCCTTTTGATGTGTCGCATATGATTAGCTCCTTAGGATGAGCATATGCATCCTTCTGTTCCTTGGGTAAGGATGTTTAAGAAGAAGTTGTATCCAAGTTACTAGTTAAAGGAGAGGGTTCATTTAAATTCAAAGCATCAAAATTAAGATCATCATCAAACTCATTTTTCTTAAATTTAGAGACTTCATTAAAAGCAACATGAATAGACTCTTTTATGACCAAAGTTCTTTTGTTAAAGATACGAAAGACATTAGAAATAGAAGAATAACCAAGAAAAATACCTTAATTGGATTTTGCATCAAACTTTCCTATGGCATCTTTTTCATTCAAGATAAAAAATTTACAATCGAAAACTTTAAAATATGAAACGGTGGGTTTTTTTTATTCCATAATTCATAAGGAGTTTTGGAAAGTAATGGTCTTACTAGAACCCTATTCATGACATAGCATGCCACATTAATGACTTCGGCCTAAAAATATTTGGGTAAGCTATGTTTGTTCAACATGGTTCTTATCATTTATTGTAAATTTTTTTTTTCTTTCTACAACTCCATTTTGTTGAGGATTTCTCGGAGTAGAGAAATTATGGTTGTATCCATTAGATTCACAAAATTTTTAGAAATCATGGTTTTAAAATTTGCCACCGTGATCACTCTAAATTGATGAAATCATAAAGCCTTTTTCATTTTGAACAAGTTTACAAAACTTTAAAAAATACCTAAAGCAATCACTTTTGTGTGCCAAAAAGTATGTCCAAGTGTATCAACTATAATCGTCCACAATTACAAAGGTGTATTTGCAACCTCCTAGGCTTGATGTATCAATTGGTCCAAACAAATTCATATAGATCAATTGCAATGGTCTAAAGGTGCTTATTGATTTTTTGGTTTGAAACTACCTTTTATTTGTTTTCCTAGTTGACATACATCACACATATTATCTTTAACAAACCTAATTTTAGGAATACCTCTTATAAGTTCTTTAGATGAGATTTGAGAGATTGGTTTCATGCTAGCATGACCTAATCTCCTATGCCAAAGCCATGCATCCTCATTCAAAACTGAAAAACACATTTCATTACAAAGATAATCAATTTTGATAGTGTATACATTATGTTATTTTAGGGCAATTATAGATGAGTTTTTGTGTGGTTTTTCAATAATGCAAGCATTGGATTCAAATTTAATAATGTATCCTTTATCACACAATTGATTAATGCTCAAAAGATTATGCTTTAAGCCATCAACCAACAACACATCTTCAATCAAAAAGTTAGTTTTGTTACCTATAGTTCATTTGCCAATGATTTTACCCTTGTTGTTGTCTCTGAAGGTGACATACCCTTCATCTAGGCTAGTGAGTTTAGAGAATTGAGAAGGATCTCTGATCATGTGCCTTGATAATCCATTATCAAGGTACCATCTCTTGCTCCTAGCTTGTGATGGTAAACATTTCTACAAAAAAAGATGATTTTTAGGTACCCATTTGACCTTGAGTGCCTTAAAAATCGATCTACTCAACTTATCATTTTGTATAGAGCATTTTACGGTTCCTTTAAGAACTCAAATCAATTTATGTAGACTACATCTTTTAAACAGACATTTATAAGCAATATGTCCGAGTTTACAACAAAAGTTGCATTTGGTGCGGGGTGATACATGCAAGGTAGGGCCTTTTACAAAGTTGGTTAGATTTTGGTGAGAGCTACTCACAAATCTGATTCCACCTCTTCTATGAATGTGACCCTTATTGGCAAGGATCATATTCAAGGACTTGTTACCAATTTCAAATTTTTCTAAAGTTTCTTTGAGTAGTAAGTTTTCCTTCTCAAGTGTCTCTATGTGTTCACACTTAGTGCATGGAGATAAAGAAGAATTATCATGCTTAAATTTTTTAAAATTAATATTTAAAAGGGCATGCTCCTTTTTTAAAGAAGTATACTTTTTACTCAAAGTTATACATTCATCAAACAATTCATGAAAAAGCACTTAAAAGCTCATTGAAAGATAAATTTATATCTAATGAACTACTTACCTCATCTTCGATAGCTATTAGTGTGCAGTTAGTGATCTCCTTGTTACTTTGTTCTTCGCCTTTGGAATCGCTCGAGTCATCCCATGTTGCTTTGAGCACCTTCTTCTTATTTGGTTGCTTCTTCTTTATTTGGGGATATTCGCTTTTGAAATGTCTCGGCTTCTTGCATTCGTAACATATAACTTATTTTTTCTTAGGTTCAATTTTATTTTTAGAATAATTTTTAAATTTATTCCTTTTTATGAATTTTTTGAACTATCTTGTCAAAAGTGTCAAGTCATCATCATAGTTCTCATCTCTTGAACTATCTTTCAAGTGGACTTCATGAGTTCTTAGTGTCATATCCTTCCTGTCCTTTAGAAGGTTATTCTTAGGCTCTTCATGAGCGTTACAAGTTATCTTATAGGTCATTAGTGACCTGATCAGTTTTTCGATAAGGAAGTCATTCAAATCCTTAGCCACTTGAATAGTCATTACTTTAGGGTCCCAACTCTTTGGAAGGAAATGTTAGGATCAAGAGCACTAAGAGGGGGGGGTGAATTAGTGCAGCGAAAATATTTCAGCGATTAAAATCGAAAGCTGAGTTCATTTGATAAAAACGATTTCGATGTAAAAGCCGATTCTAAGATTACTTTAACTTAAGATTAAGCGAGATGACGTTAAAGTAAATCTACAAAGGTAGTTTGCAGTTTATGATGAAAATCAGAATGTAAGCGCAAACTGAAATGCGACGTTCGTACGATAAAACCGGTTTACATCTAAATGTCAATTTTGAAGATACTGAACTTTGAGATATGTTGTATAAATGCGCAAAAGGCAGTTTGCAGTTATGATTGAAATCAAAACGTAAACGTAAACTGAAATGTAATGATCGTACGAAAAAGTCGATTTACGTCTAAATGCAGATTCGGAAAGCTCTGAACTTAGAAACTCGTTCGTAAAAGCGCAGAAGGCAGTAGCTATTTAGGAGGTTTGCAGTAAAGATAAAATGCTCAAAGTAAATGCAAACCGAGATTTAGAGTGGTTCGGTCAATCTTGACCTACTCCACTTTTGGCTTCCTCTACCGACGAGGTCACCGACGTCAACTAGAGGCCTTCCTTCAATAGGCGAAGGCCAACCACCCTTTTACAGTTTCACTCCTTTTGACGGGCTTAGGAGACAACCCTTACAGAAATTTTCTCTCCTCTCTTTACAACTCAAAACTTTGAAGAACAGAGGGAGGAGAACTTTTGGCCTTTACAATAATTTTGAGCTCTAAGAATCACAGAAAGATATCAAGATTTCGAGTGTAAGTTTTTTTTTTTTCAGTGCTGAATGGGTGGGGTATTTATAGGCCCCAACTCAGTTCAAATTTGGAGCTCAAAACTGTTAATTCCCGGAATTCCGGGATCAAGCGGTTGCACCTCCTGACTGGGGCGGTTGCACCGCCTAGCAGAGCTCGAAGACTGAGCCTCTGGGCGGTGCCACCTCTATCAGGGGCGGTTGCACCTCTCTGCCAGAGCTCGAAGACCGAGCTCAGGCGGTTGCACCTCCTGACTAGGGCGGTTGCACCTCCTGACTAGGGCGGTTGCACCGCTTGCCAGAGCTCGAAGACCGAGCTCAGGCGGTTCTATCTCCTGTCAGGAGAGGTTGCACCGCCCAGTCTCGCTTGGAGATTGAGCCCAGGCGGTGCCACCTCCTGGCTGGGGCGGTTGCACCGCCCAGTCTCCTTGGGAGACTTAGCCCAGGCGGTGCTACCTCCTGGCTTGGGCGGTTGCACCTCCCACAGCGACAGGGTCTGAATGGGTAGATCCATTCGGCCCAATTTGGGTTTTTCAAGGGCCCAATTGCCCCAAGATTAAGCTAATGGTATCACCTCCCATTTCCAACTTAATCATTATGCTAACTACGATAAATCCTAAGATAATTTCTGCAGCATGCTCCGGTGCGTCAATCGCTTCTTCCGGCGAGTTTCCGGCGAACTTCCATCGATCATCCGATGAACCCTCGGTGATTCTCCTGCGGACTTCCGGCAAACTCCTGGACTTGCGACGATACACTTGGCGAGTTCCGACGAGCTTCTTTGGCAAGCTTATGGACTTCTCGGATTTGTTCCTGCAGAATCTCCGACGACTGTCCGAACTTCCGTCGAGCTCTCGAACTCCCAACGTGATCATTGTCATGACTCCAGCGCAACTCCTGCTGCATGTCTTACTTTCATCGTAGTTAATCCTGCACACTTATCTCAACATATAGGTTAGACAACAAATGACAATTGTCTTCATCATCAAAATCCGAGATTCAACAATCTCCCCCTTTTTTGTGATGACAATCAATTGATAATGGTGTTAACCTTAACTCCCCCTGTCTACATGGCATACTTGAGATAAGTCATTCTTGAATTCAAGACCTAAGAATTCAAGTGACATCTTTGAAGATGTTCTCAAGGCTTGACATTCATTCTTACATTACAATTTTGAATGATGGTAATTGAAGCAATTCATCATATTGTAAGATATCAACATGTAAAGCTGTGAAGTAAGATTTTGATATCATTACATGATGTACACATTTCAAATATTTTAGCAAGTGTTGCATTTCTATATATGGCATTTGTTCATATATCTCTTGATGATGCAAGCATGGCATAATCATAGCATCAGTGTTTATAGCATCAATTCATATATTTCTCCCCCTTTGTCATCAATAAAAAGCATGGTGGATGTGATACTAGGAGAACAATATAAGCAAGTTATCAAGCATATAAAGGAAGGCATGATACGTATAATGCTTTGAATACTTCTTCTCCTTTTTTGTTATAATCCTTTGTGTATGAAGGAGGAAAGTCATTTTATCAAATCCATTTCAAAATATTTTTCATAAGAGTGTATTTGATTTTTGTCATTCCAACTGTTAAGCGAATCCGAAAATGAGATGAATTCTTTCATGCATTCGGACAAGATTATGCTACAGTTTTTCAAAAATCAAAACATTTCAACACATGGCAATCAAGTGATTTGATCTTGTTGTTGTTCAAGCCGTTCTTGTCTTTGTTCGAATCGATCCATCCGAATCCCAATATCTTCGACAGATGATGTATGAGTTTGCTCAAATGGATGTGTTTCCTCAAAGGGACAGATCGGAGGAGATTGGGTACCCCTAAATACTGGTGTTTCCGGTTCTGGTTCAGGTTGAGGGGGATCAGTTCTTCTTGGCATTCTAACCCAGTTACCGTTTCTATAAAAACATCTTAATCGGTGAAGTAGATTTTTATTGATTATGCTAAATCTATCTACTTTTATTATTTCTTCTTCCGGTGGTATTAGAATATCGTAGGCTTTCATTATTCTAGTTATTATACCACCATATGGGAGCATCATGTCTTTCTTAGATAGTTCTAACATGTTTTGTTGGATAAGATAACCTAGACAGATGTCATGTCCTTTC
This sequence comes from Musa acuminata AAA Group, assembly GCF_036884655.1. Classification (NCBI taxonomy): domain Eukaryota; kingdom Viridiplantae; phylum Streptophyta; class Magnoliopsida; order Zingiberales; family Musaceae; genus Musa; species Musa acuminata. The sequence continues at coordinate 11,368,681 of NC_088339.1, read as the reverse complement.
ATGATCAAATACATAGTTCCTAATTCTAATTGGCTTACTTCATCATGATGGTATTGTTTAGGGAGAATGACGCTAGTTAGGATATGATGAAGTACCTTAGTGTTTAGAGGCAGTAGATGTTCACAACTTTTAGGAACAAATGCTAAGTTGGGATTGGCAAAAATTGTTCCTAAGGCTTCAACATATGTTGTTCCAACAGTTTCATCATCCCATGATCCTCTAAAGTAAAGTCCTCTACTTTTCATGGGAATGCCTATCATGTCGCAAATGAATCTATCCGTAATTGAGATGTGTTGTTCTAAAAGATAGGTGGACATTCTTTCTTCTTCATCTACTTGTATGTTGTTGTAAAACAATCTAACAAGTCTTGGATAGATGGGTTCGTTAATTTACAAAATTGAAAGTAGATCTAAGTTTGCAAACCATTGGATTGTCTCTAAGTCTCTTAGTTCACTTAAATCTACGTATTTTCCCTTATTGACACTCCTAAGTTCGAAAGAGGAAATTTTTTCAGCATGGTATTTTGAATCGAAAAGGGTGAGATCAAAATCTTCTACTAATCTCCTCTTTCCTTTGTCCCTTGAGGATCTTCTAGATCCCATAACTACTGCTGTTTAGAAGAATAGTGATGAGCAAGAGTAAATGAATCAAAAAACAGAGTTTAAGGGCTTCTTGGAGAGTACCTTAGTGAGATCTTCAAGAGAGGGAAGGATTGTTGATGTTTTGCTTCGAAATAAGGGGTATTTGGGATGCTAAGAGGGGAGAAATGGGGATGGAGGAGGCTTGGAAGAGTAGAGGAGGGAAGGGAGTGAGTTGGGGTCGGTTTCACCGCCGGCCCTAGCTTGGGTTAAAAAGGGCAGAGTTGCGGGCGGTTGTACCTCTGGCTGGAGTGGTGCAACCGCTTGCAACATGTGACAGCTGGAGGTGCTACCTCTAGCTGGGGCGGTGAGCACTTGTTCTGATCAGTGTGATCTGATCTGAGAGTTTTTTGTCTTGAGAAGAATTTTCATTCAGAGCAATCAACTTTACTTACATAATTACGTAAGAGTTTTCATTTTAAGGCAAGGACTTTTGCACGATCAAGATAAATCTTTTAACGTGCATACTCTCAATGTCGTATACATGTTTGTGATAGTTTGTTCAAGTTGGTAAGCCTTGCAAGTTCATGACAGACTTAGTCACTTTATGATACAGAGTTGGATTCGAAGGTTATGAACGGATGAAATTGATGGGTTCGAAAATCCAGAGGATATGTGAATTTGGGAATCATACGTTTCTAAGTCAAATAAGGTTGTATTTAAATCGTATTTGTGATTTTAAATTTATAATCTCCATCTGTTATTTAGGCTAGAGAGCATTGCGAGTTCCTTTTTGGATCTTGGGTCATGAATATCGAGAATCAAGGAGCAGAATATTATTTCTTGCTCCAGCCTAAAATTTTTATGTTTTTAATGTTTTTACAGGAAGGGATGATTTTTAGTACCCACTTGCTTTTGGGTGCCTCACAAATAGATCTACATTGTCTATCATGTTGCATAGAATTTATCATGGTTCCTTTAGGAACCCAAATCAATTTGTTTGGACTAATTTTCTTGAATGGACAATAATGCGTCTTGTGTCCAATTTTGCAACAAAAGTTGCATTTGTTTTAGTGTCGAACATGTAAGATGGTGCCTTTTATAAAGGTGGTTGGATTTTGGTGAGAACTTCTCACAAATCCAATTCCACTTCTTTTGGGAACGTGACCCTTGTTTTCAAGGATCATGTTCAATGACTTGCTACCAACCTCGAATTGCTTCAAGGTGTCCTTAAGTAGCAAGTTTTCTTTTTGGAGAGTTTCTAGATCATGGCATTTGATGCATGAATTTAAACTATCATGACATTCAGTTTTTAACTTATCAAAATTACAAGTAAGACTATCATGCTCCTTTTTTAGCAATTTGTATTTTCTATTGATAATCTTGCATTCATCAAATAAGTCATGGAAGGCATTTAATAATTCATCGAAAGATAAATCTGCATCTATTAAATTTGTTACCTCCTCTCTGATGGCCATTAAGGCGTAATGAGCAACTTGCTCGGTGTTGGACTCCTCTTCTTCGGACGCGCTCGAATCATCCCATGTTGCTTTGAGTGCCTTCTTCTTTGATGTTCTCTTTTTGACTTGGGGACAATCACTCTTGTAGTGTCCCGGCTTTTTGCACTCATAGTAAATAACTTGGTCCTTCTTGGGTTCAAGTTTGTTTTTTGTGTCATTCTTAAACTTGTTTCTTTTAATGAACTTTTTAAATTTTCTTGTTAGAAGTGCCAAGTCATCGTCACAGTCCTCATCACTTGAGTTTTCTCTCAAGTGGTCTTTTGAAGTTTTAAGTGCCATATCCTTCCTGTTCTTTGGAAGGATGTCTTCTTGCTCTTCATGAGCTTTGCAAGTCATCTCGTAGGTCATTAATGACCCAATTAGTTCTTCAAGAGGGAAGTTGTTTAGATCTTTCGCCTCTTGAATAGCAGTGACTTTAGGATCCCAACTTTTAGGAAGGGATCTTAGAATCTTATTTACGAGCTCAAAATCCGAAAAACTTTTTCCGAGTCCTTTTAGACCGTTGACGACATCCGTGAAACGGGTAAACATTTCGCCAATAGTCTCACTCGGTTTCATCCGGAAAAGTTCAAAAGAGTGTAACAAAAGATTGATTTTTGACTCTTTCACTCTACTGGTGCCTTCATGAGTTACTTCGAGTGTGTGCCAAATATCAAATGTTGTTTCACAAATCGAAACACGATTAAACTCGTTTTTATCAAGTGCACAAAATAAGGCATTCATAGCCTTTGCATTAAGAGCGAAAGACTTCTTCTCCAAATCATTCCAATCGATCATTGGAAGAGAAGACTTCGAAAAACCATTTTCGACAAGATTCCAAAGTTCAAAATCCATAGAAATAAGAAAGATCCTCATTCGGGTCTTCCAAAAGGTGTAGTCCGTCCCATTGAACATGGGTGGACGTGTAATAGAATGGCCCTCTTGGTTTCCGAAGTAAGCCATCTCTCTTGGGTTTTAATCTGTTTGAGAGTTAACCCCGCTCTGATACCAATTGTTAGGATCAAGAGCACTAAGGGGGGGGGGGGGGGTGAATTAGTGCAGCGAAAATATTTCAGCGATTAAAACCGAAAGCTACGTTCGTTTGATAAAAACGATTTCGATGTAAAAGCCGATTCTAAGATTGCTTTAACTTAAGAATAAGCAAGATAACGTTAAAGTAAATCTACAAAGGCAGTTTGCAGTTTATGATGAAAATCAGAATGCAAGCGTAAACTGAAATGCGACGTTTGTACGATAAAACCGGTTTACGTCTAAATGTCAATTTTGAAGATACTGAACTTTGAGATATGTTTTATAAATGCGCAGAAGGCAGTTTGCAGTTACGATTGAAATCAAAACGTAAACGTAAACTGAAATGTAATGATCGTACGAAAAAAGTCGATTTACGTCTAAACGCAGATTCGGAAAGCTCTGAACTTAGATTTAGGAGGTTTGCAGTAAAGATAAAATGCTCAAAGTAAATGCAAACGAAGATTTAGAGTGGTTCGGTCAATCTTGACCTACTCTACTTTTGGCTTCCTCTACCGACGAGGTCACCGACGTCAACTAGAGGCCTTCCTTCAATAGGCGAAGGCCAACCACCCTTTTACAGTTTCACTCCTTTTGACGGGCTTAGGAGACAACCCTTACAGAAATTTTCTCTCCTCTCTTTACAACTCAAAACTTTGAAGAACAGAGGGAGGAGAACTTTTGGCCTTTACAACAATTTTGAGCTCTAAGAATCACAGAAAGATATCAAGATTTCGAGTGTAAGTTTTTTTTTTTAGTGCTGAATGAGTGGGATATTTATAGGCCCCAACCCAGTTCAAATTTGGAGCTCAAAACTGTCAATTCCCGGAATTCCGGGATCAGGCGGTTGCACCTCCTGACTAGGGCGGTTGCACCGCCTGCCAGAGCTCAAGACTGAGCCTCTGGGCGGTGCCACCTCTGTCAGGGGTGGTTGCACCTCTCTACCAGAGCTCGAAGACTGAGCTCAGGCAGTTGCACCTCCTGACTGGGGCGGTTGCACCGCCTGCCAGAGCTCGAAGACCGAGCTGAGGCAGTGCTACCTCCTGTCGGGAGAGGTTGCACCGCCCAGTCTCGCTTGGAGACCGAGCCCAGGCGGTGCCACCTCCTGGCTGGGTCGATTGCACCGCCTAGTCTCCCTGGGAGACTTAGCCCAAGCGGTGCTACCTCCTGGCTTGGGCAGTTGCACCTCCCACAGCAATCATGGTCCGAATGGGTAGATCCATTCGGCCCAATTTGGGTTTTTCAGGGACCTAATTGCCCCAAGATTAAGCTAATGGGATCACCTCCCATTTCCAACTTAATCATTATGCTAACTACGATAAATCCTAAGACAATTTCTGCAGCTTGCTCCGGTGCGTCAATCGCTTCTTCCGGCGAACTTCCGTCGATCATCCGATGAACCCTCGGTGATTCTCCTGCGGACTTCCGACAAACTCCTGGACTTGCGACGATACACTTGGTGAGTTCCAACGAGCTTCTTTGGCAAGCTTATGGACTTCTCGGATTTGTTCCCGCAGAACCTCCGATGACTGTCCGAACTTCTGTCAAGCTCTCGAACTCCCAACGTGATCATTGTCATGACTCCGGCGCAACTCCTGCTGCATGTCTTACTTTCATCGTAGTTAATCCTGCACACTTATCTCAACATATAGGTTAGACAACAAATGACAATTGACTTCATCATCAAAATCCGAGATTCAACAGGGAACTCAAGATTTTATTAACAAGTTCAAAATTCGAAAAACATTTGCCAAGAGCTTTTATACTATTAATGACATCCATAAAATGGGTGTACATGTCAATAATAGTTTCGCTTGGCTTCATCTGAAATAATTCATAAGTATGAACTAAAAGATTTATCTTCGACTCCTTTACTCTACTTGTGCCATCTTGAGTGATTTCGAGTGCGTGTTAAATATCAAAAGTTATTTCACAAATAGACACTCGATTGAACTCATTTTAATCTAAAGCGCAAAATAAGACATTCATAGCCTTGGCTTTTAAAGCGAAGGTCTTCCTCTCCAACTCATTCAAATCATTCATTGGAAGAGAAGACTTTTGAAAGCCATTTTCCACAATGTTCCATAACTTAAAATCTATATAAATTAGAAATATCCTCATTCTAGTCTTCCAATAGGTGTAATCCGTCCCATTGAACATGGGTGGACGTGTAATTAAGTAACCCTCTTGGTTGCTAGCAAATGCCATCTCTCTTAGGTTTCAAACCAAATCGAGAGTGAACTTGCTCTGATACCAATTATTAGGATCAAGAGCGGCACTAAGAGGGGGGGTGAATTAGTGTAACGGAAAAATTACGTCGATTCGAAAAACTTCATACGATAAAATTTGATTCCGACGAAAATCATTTCATTTTTCTTGAATGAGTAGAGAAGAGGGGATCAAACAGTTTGTAATATAGTAAAGTTGAATGCAGTAAAGGGATTAAGCAGTAAGGAATGAACACACCGGAATTTATAGTGGTTCGATCGTTGTAACCTGCATCCACTTCCGATTCCTCCTCCGTCGAGGTCACCGGCGTCCACTAATGATCTTCCTTCAATAGGCAAAGACCAACCATCTCTTTATAGCACTTTCTCCTTTTCACAGGTGTAGGAGATAACCCTTACAAGCCTCACACCTCTTCTTGGATGATTACAAAGCTAAAGAGAAGGAGGAGGACTCTTCTCACTTTTACAACACTTTTAACACCCCAACACTTAGAGAGTTTTTTTTACACTTTGTTATCTTTTCTTGTAGAAAATAGTGGAGTATTTATAGGCCCTAATGGCTTCAAAATTGGAGCAAAAAAGTGTCTCATCCCAGATTTCTAGGGTACTAGCAGTACCACCGCCAACTCTGGCAGTACCATCGCTTGACAGGGCGGTAACACTGCATAGCAGGTAATAACTGTCAGTGGTACCACCACCCAGACCACCTGGGTGATCGTTCCCTGTGCGGTTCCACAGCCCTAGTCCGATAGTGCCACCACCAGACAAGGTCCAACAACCTAGTTGGGCCTTTAGTCTGGCCCAAACTAGTCCAATTACGGGCCTAGTTGGCCCCTAACAGAGTTAGTGTGATTACCTTCCAAATCTAACCCTAATTATGTGCTAACTATGATTCTTAAGGTAGATACTAAGCAAATCAAGTTTGGTTAGTCTAGGTTTCTTCTGGCGAGCTTCCGACGATATTCTAACGAACTTCCGATGATCTCTTGGTAATGTACTAGCGAACTCCCGGCAAGCTCTTGGACTTCACGATGATCTTCTTGGTGAGTTCCGATGAGCTTCTTGGGCAAGCTCCTGGACTTCTTGGTCAATTCTAATAGAACTTCTGACGAATATCCGGACTTCCGATGAACTCTTGAACTCCCAACGAAATCTCGATCTTGACTCTAGCACTTCGTTTTGCTTTATGCCTTGATTGCAATCATCGTTAATCCTGCATGCTTTTCTCAACATATAGATTTGATCAAATAATTTACCAATTGATTTCATTATCAAAATCCAAGATTGAACAGGAAAGTAAGTAAAAGTAATGAGCAACTAAATCAGTAAGCAATAAGACTGAAAAGCACAAAGGAAATATATACCAGATTTATAGTGGTTTGGTTGTTGTGACCTACATCCACACCTGATTCCTCCTCCGTCGAGGCCATCAGCTTTCACTAACAATCTTATTTCAATGAGTAAAGATCAACCACCCTTATTATAATTCTTTTCCCTTTTCACAGGTTTAGGAGAGAACCTTTACAACTCTTTTGACTAGTCCTCACAACTCTCTTAGAATAACTTAAAAGATTGAGGAGGAAGGAAGTCAAGACTTTCAATAGAGTTTACACACTTAGAATCACAAGTTTTTCATGCTATTTTCATGCTATTTTCTTGCTATCTCAAGCAAGAATAAGTGAGGTATTTGTAGGCCTCAAACGGCTTAAAAATAGAGCTAAAAAATCTCATCCCTAGGTTTTCGGGGTATTGACGGTACTACCGCCAATGTTGGGCGATACCACTTCTTGCAGCACTGAGCACTAGCGATACCACTTATTGCAGCACTGAGCACTGGAGATACCACCACCCAGTCTAGGTGATACTACTACCTAACTACCTAGAAGACTGTGCACTGGTAGTACTACCACAAGTCTGGATAGTACCTCTGCCAATTAAGTGGTACCACCGTTGGGACTTCTGGGAACGTAAACTTCGTACATTCTAACTCATAAGCAGTTCCACCGCCTAACCCAACTATAAGTCACTAAATGAGCCTTCCAATAGGCCCAAGGCAGCCATGATTCAAGCCTAATAGGCTCTTAATTGAGTTGGTATGGTTACACTCAATACTAACTCAATTAAAACCTAAACTACGACAATCAAGACATAAATGATTACACAACATGAATCCTATGTTGTTCGACATGTTATTGTTTCATCCTAACTCCCAACGTGTCATGCTTTCCTTCGGATATTGCCCGATCCATCAATATGTTGACTCTTACAACATTTGATCTTGGCACAATGCCTAGTCCTTTCGGCCCAATGCCCGATCTCCAACTCCAGCCTAACATCTGATTCTTTTGCTTTAATCAATTTGCTTTTCATGATCGAAGTTAGTTCTAAATCACTTTTCTTAAACACTAAGTAGATCATAAACTTATCAATTAATTTCATTATCAAAGTCTGGGATTCAACACAACTAAGTATCCTACAAGTGAAAGAGCTCCTTTTAGAAGTTGTTAGTAAAACCTTTATCTCAATCACTAGCAATGAAATGCAAAATTCTATACAACTTCACTATATTCTCAATATGAGCAACACTTGTAGTAGTATAACGATATCGTACAGTACAAAAATAAGTATATTTTACAAGACGATCCACAACCGTAAAGATGGCTTTCCCTTGAGATGGTGAAAGTTTATCAATAAAATATATGGATATATCAAACCAAGCATCATCAAGAATAGGTTGAGGCTTACACAAAATAGGGTTAGCAATTGTCTCACCTTTGTAGCACTAGAAAACATTCTATAACAAACTTCTTAATGAATTTCTTCATACCCTTCCAATAAAAAAATTGACAGATGTGTTTATATATATGAAGAAATCCAAAATGACTCATAGTTGTTGATGAATGAAATTCCTTCAACATTATGTTCTGGCAAGAAGAATTTGGTGCCAAGATAATTCTACCCTTATTGCACAATTCTATGAGATCCCAATTGTAATTAGAAATAGAAGTTGGATCTTCTTCTACCTTTTTAATAACTTCTTAAAATTTAGGATCATCCAATCATTTACTCTTAATAAGTTTCAGTATTTTGCACATAGAAATAAAAATAGCAACTAATTCAACTTTCTTTGAAAGGTGAGAAAGTACATCTACAAGCAAATTCTCACTCCGCTTCTTATAAATAATATCGTAATCAAAACCTGATAGCTTAGTGACCTATTTTTGCTCTAGAAAACTTTTGCTCAAGAAAATATTTTAGGCTTTTACGATTGATGCATATTTGAAACTGTCAATCAATTAAATAAAGCATCCACCTAGTGATTGCATGAACAATGGTTAACATCTCCTTTTCATAAACAAATAAACTCAAATGAGATGAAGAAAGTGCATTACTAGTATAAGCAATTGAATGACCTTCTTACATTAGTATAGCTCTAATACCCACTCCAAAAGTATCAGATTCAATCACGAATAATTTATTATAATCTAGTAAAGCTAGTCATTATATACTTAAAAGAAATAAAAGCTTAAATAGCTTCTTCTATCTTCTTAAATGCATCTTTCTTCAAAAGTAATATTAAAGGAGCATTGACTTTATCGTAGTCCTTCACAAACTTTCGATAATAACTAATGAATCCTAAGAATCCCCTTAGAGCCTTAATTGATTTAGAAATTAGCCAATCTTTCATTGCTTGGATTTTAGAAGGATCAAGTGCAACACTCTCTCGAGAAACAACATGGCCAAAATACTCCACCTTAGATTAGGCAAAGTTGCATTTCAATTTCTTAACAAAAAAATAATGCTCATGAAGAAGGGTAAAGATAGCCTACAAATGTAATAAATGATTTTCTAAAGATGTGCTATATATTAAAACATCATCAAAGAAAATTAGAACAAACTTACGAAGATGAACTTGAAAAACATTATTCATTAAACTTTAAAACATAGACGGTGTACTAGTTAACCCAAAAGACATTATAAAAAATCTATAGTGACCATTATGCATTCTAAAAATAGATAGGGGGAGTTATTTAAACTCCGAGAGTTAAGGTTAACTGTATCATCAATTGGTTGTCATCATCCAAAAGGAAGAGATTATTAAATCTTAAATTTTGATGATGAAACCAATTGATAGTATTTATGATTTAATCTGTGTTTTGAGTGACGCAGGATGCTTCGATTAGGGAGAGATAATTAAAATAAGAAGAATCATGTTGGGTCGGAGGAAAACGTGTCAGATGATTGGACGTCGAGTCAGAGGATTGGTCGACATATCGACAAAATGCTTCGGGCCATGGATTTGGGCATCGAGCTAAGAAGAGTGGATATTACACTAAGGATATCATAGTTGTAGAGATCAACTGGCCGATTGGGCAATAGGCCATAAGATCGGATGATGCGCCAAAGAATCGGACGAAGCGTCGATGGACCAATGACTTACCAAACAACATGATTCATGCCTTGTAATAATTGTCTAGATTGAAGTGTGTTTTTATATGTGCAGGATTAACTACGATAGTAAGGCATAAAGCAAAATGAAGTTCTAGAATCAAGAACATGATTTCGTTGGGAGTTCGAGAGTTCGTCGGAAGTCCGGACATTCGTCAAAAGTTCTGCTAAAACCAATCGAGAAGTCTAGGAGCTTGCCAAAAAAGCCCATTAGAACTCACCAAGAAGATCATTATTAAGTCTAGGAGCTTGCTTGGAGTCTGCCGGAATATTGCCAAGAGATCGTCGGAAGTTTGTCGGAAGCTCGTCGAAAGAAGCTGGACTTATCTTGCTTACATTATGTCTTAGGAATCATAGTTAGCACATAATTGGAGTCGGGATTGGGAGGTAATGCCATCAATTCTGTTAGGGGCCAACTGGGCCTGAAGTTGGGTTGGTTTGGGCCGGATTCAAGGCCCAACGAGGGTGCTAAAACCCTAACCGACGATGGCACCGCTTGGGGAACAACACCCCAAGTATTCTGGGTGGTGGTACCGCAAGCAGTAATGCTGCCAGTGGTGGTACCGCCCTTGTCAAGTGATGGTACTGCCTAGTGGTAAATCCTGGGGCGATAGTACCACCCAGGAAATCTGGGATGAAACAATTTTAGGCTCTGAGTTTGAATCAACTTAAAGCCTATAAATACCCCTCTCATCCTTGGTTAACTTACACAAGCACAGAAAGTTTAAAAGTGAGAAAAAGCTGTAGAAATCTTTTGAGAAATCCCCTCCTCTAGCTTAAACTTAGAATTCTATTTAGAGAGGAGTGTGTGCTTGTAAAGGTTATCTCATAAACCTGTGAAAAGGAGAAGAGGGGTGTAAGAAGGAGGTTGATCTTTGCCTATTAAAGGAAGATCGATAGTGGATGCTGGTGGCCTCAACGGAAGAGGAATCAGCGGAGAGGATGTAGGTCACGACGACCGAACCACTATAAAAATCTGGTTTGCCTTTCATTTTGTGCAATTTATCTTACTGCAAACCTCCTTACTTGCTTACTGCTTTCAATATGTTTACAAATACTCTTCCAAGTTAACATCTTCTGAAATTGGTTTTATCGTATGAAAGAAATTTTCAGAACCGGCATGATTTTACAACTGCACTAATTCACCCCCCTTCTTAGTGTCGACTCATTCCTAACAAATTAAAGCAGGAAGAATCATGTTGGATCAAAGAGATTGGATTTCGAGCTAGAGGATCGATCGACGCATCGGCAGAAGGCTTCGGGACATGAGTTCGAGCATCGGGCCAAGAGGAGCTGAATTGTGCCAAGGAAATCAGAGTTACGAAGGTCAACTAGCCGATTGGGCAATAGGTTGCAAGAGAGGATGATGCGCCGAAGAATAGACGAAGCATCGATGAACCAATGACATACCGGACAACATGATTCAAGCTTTGTAATAATTGTCTAGATTGAAGTAGGTTTTATTTGTGTAGGATTAACTATGATAGTGATCAATGCATAAAGCAAAATGAAGTTCCGGAGTCAAAAATGAGACTTCGTTGGGAGTTCGAGAGATAGTCAGAAGTCCACACGTTCGTTAGAAGTTCTACCGGAATTAACTGAGAAGTCTAGGAGCTTGCTAAAGAAGCTCGTCAGAACTCACCAAGAAGATCGTCGTGAAGTCCAGGAGCTTGTTGGGACTCTGCTGGAACATTGCCGAGAGATCATCGGAAGATCGCCGGAATATCGCTGGAAGCTCGCTGGAAGAAACCAAGACTAACCGGAATGGATTTGCTTAGTGTATGCCTTAGAATTCATAGTTAGCATATAATTAGGATTAGAATTGGGCCAACCCAATTAGGGGCTAGATGGGCCCATGTATGGACTGTGTTGGGCCCAATGAAAGGCCCAAACAATGACTCAACAAGTGGTACTATTGTGGCACAGTCTTCGAGATTGTGTTAGGCAGTGGTACCACTAGTCTGGGCGGTGGTACCGCCCAGACTCAGTCTATGAGACTATCAAGTGGTGGCAGACAGTCTCCCAAGTAGTGGTACCACCCAATGTCAGTGCTGTAGGCGGTGGTACCGCCCAGCATATGCAATGGTACCGCCAAGACCCAAGAAACTTGAGATGAGACCTTTTTAGGCTCCAAGTTTGAATCAACTTGAGGCCTATAAATACCCCTCTCATCCTTGGTTAACATACAACAACTGAGTACACAAATAAGGTAAAATTCTATTGTAATCTTGAGAGGTCTCCTTCTTAGCCTAAGTGTTTAAGAAATCTGTTTTAGGAGGAGTAAGTGGGGGTGTAAAGGTTCTCTCCTAAACCTGTTAAAAGCATAATCAAGTTGTAAGGGTAGTTGATCTTCACCCATTGAAAAAAGATCGTTAGTGGATACTAGTAGTCTCGATAGAAGAGAAATCGGGAGTAGATGTAGGTCACGACAACTAAACCACTATAAAACTTAGTTTGCATTTACTTTAAGCTCTTTTCTTACATTGCAAACTGCCTTACTTGCTTTACCTTCTCAATACACTCTTTCGTATGCTTTTAAGTTAAATTTATCTTTATGAAATGATTTTCGTCGGAATTGGTTTTTCATCATACGAAGAGATTTTTAAATCGACGTTTTTACCGCTGCACTAATTCACCCCCCCCCCCCCTCTTAGTGCTAACTCATTTCTAACAGTTGGTATCAGAGCCACGTCTTTTCTCATTTGGTTTAACGGCAAGGAAAAATGACTCTTTTTGGCTTTCAAGAGGGCTTTTCTATTATTCATCCTCCCATATTCAATGGGATGGACTACACTTATTGGAAAACTCGAATAAGAGTTTTCTTGCTTTCTATAGATTTAAATTTATGAAATATTATCAAAAATGGTTTTAAAAAGTCTTCTACTCCAATGAAAGAATGGATTGATTTGGAGAAGAAAATATTTTCTTTAAATTCTAGAGCTATGAATGCTCTATTTTATGCCAAAAACAAAACTAAATTCAATCAAGTTTCTATTTGCAAAACGGCTTTCAATATTTGGCATACACTTGAAGTCACACAAGAAGACACTAGGAACGTTAAATATGTTGAATCTCATATTTTGATGATGAAATCAATTGTAAATTGTTTGGTCTAATATATATGTTGAGAAAAGTGTGCAGGATTAATTACGATAGTAGTAAGACATAGAGCAGGTGTTATGTCGGAGTCAATATCGGGACTTCGTTGGGATTTTGAGAGTTCATTGGAAGTTCGAACATTCATCGAAAATTCTACCAGAACTGACCAAGAAGTCCAGGAGCTTACCAAAAAAGCTCATCGAAACTCGCTAAGAAGATCATCGTAAAGTCCAGAAGCTTATTGGGAGTTCGTCGGAACTTTGCCGAAGAGAACGTCGGAAGTTCATCGGAAGATCACCAGAAGCTCACCGGAAGAACAATTGACATACCGGAATAAGAGTGCCTTGTTAAATGTCTTAGTTATTATAGTTAGACCATAAGTTGAGTTAGGATTGGAAGGTAATCCCACTAACTCAGTTAGGGGTCAACTGGGCCCTTAACAGGGCTGAATTGGGTTGGATTGAACAGCTCATTTAACACTTGAAACCACGGTCGGTGGTGGCACTGCCTAGTGACCTATTCTCCCAGGTCGTCTGGGCGGTGGTACCACCGACAGTTAATGCTGCCATCGATCATACTACCCCTATCAGGTGGTGGTACCGTCCAGTGTCGGATGTCAAGTGGTGGTACCACCCAGTAATGGCAGTGGTACCGCTAGTACCCCGAAATCTGGGGATGTGACACTTTTTGGCTCTAATTTTGAAGTTATTGGGGCCTATAAATACCCTACCCTTTTCTGTATTAAAGGGCATGAAAGTGTTAACATATTCTTGAATTCTTGGGGTATCAAAGTATTACAAAAGTGAGAAGAGTCCTCCCCTCCCTCTCTTAGCTTTGTAACCATCCAAGAAAGAGGAGTGAGGGTTGTAAGGGTTATCTCCTAAACCCGGTAAATGGAGAAAGAGCTGTAAAAGGTGGTAGGTCTTTGCCTATTGATGGAGGACTATTAGTGGACACCAGTGACCTCGACGGATGAGGAATCAAAAGTGGATGTAGGTTATAATGACCGAACAACTCTAAATTCTAGTTTGCATTTCTATTTGAGCAATTTACATTACTGCAATCTTCCTTAACTTTCTCTTTACACTCTTACGAACACTATCTTTCTGAAACAGATTTAATTGAACCAAATATTTTTTAAAATCAATTACTTTTTCGTTGCACTAATTCACCTCCCTCCCCCCTCTAAGTGTCGCTCTTGATCCTAATAATTAGTATCAAAGCCCGGTCACTCTCATTTGGTTTAAAACCCAAGAGAGTTGGCATTTTTCGGCAACCAAGAGGATCACTCAATTACATGTCCGCTCATGTTCAATGGAACGGATTACACTTATTGGATGACTAGAATGAGGATTTTTTTTATTTCTATGGATTTCAAATTATGGAACATTATAGAAAATGGGTTTCAAAAGTCTTCTTTTCTAATAAATGATTGGAATAAGTTAGAGAAGAAGACTTTTGTTTTAAATTCCAAGGCTATGAATGCCTTGTTTTGAGCTTTGGATATAAACGAATTCAATTGAATGTCCATTTGTGAAATGACATTTGATATTTGGCACACACTTGAAGTTACTCACGAAGGCACTATTAGAGTAAAAGAGTCGAAAATTAATTTGTTAGTCTATACTTATGAGTTGTTTCGGATAAAACCAAGTGAGACCATTGGAGACATGTGCACTTGATTTACGGATGTCATCAATGGTCTAAAAGGATTTGGTAAAAGTTTTTCTAATTTTGAACTTAATAAAATCTTGAGATCCCTTTCAAAGAGTTGGGACCCTAAAGTAACAGCCATTCAAGAGGCCAAGGATTTAAACATCTTTCCTCTCGAAGTACTAATTGGGTCACTAATGACCTATAAGATGACTTGCAACGCTCATGAAGAGCTTGAGAACAACATTCTAAAGAACAAGAAGGATATGATACTAAGAACTCTAGAAGACCACTTGAAAGAAAATTCAAGTGATGAGAACTATGATGATGACTTGGCACTCTTGACAAAAAAGTTCAAAAAATTCATAAAAAGGAACAAATTTAAAAATAACTCTAAAGATAAATTTGAACCCAAGAGAGAACAAGTTATATGCTATGAATGCAAAAAGCCGGGACATTTCAAAAGTGAATGTCCCCAAGCAAAGAAGAAGCAATCAAAGAAGAAGAACACTCTTAAAGCAACTTGAGACGATTCAAGTGCATCCGAAGAAGAGGAGCCAACCAACACCGAGCAAGTTTCTCACTATGTACTAATGGCTATTGGAGATAAGGTAAGCAGTTCATTAGATACAAATTTATCTTTTAATGAGCTTTTAAGTGCTTTTCATGATTTATTTAATGAATGTAAATTAGTTAGTAAAAAATATAAAGTGTTAAAAAAGGAGCATGCTTCTCTTGTTAATGATTTTGATAGACTAATAATTAAGCATGATGATAGTTTAGCACCTTGTACAAAATGTCATGAATTAGAAACGCTTAAAAAAGAAAACTTACTACTTAAAGAAACTTTAGAAAAGTTTGAGGTTGGTAGCAAGTCCTTGAACATGATCCTTGCCAATAAGGGTCACATTAATAGAAGAAGCGGAATTGGATTTGTGCGTAGCTCTCACCAAAATCCAACCACCTTTGTTAAAGGCCATACCTTGCATGTATCACCCCACACCAAATGCAACTTTTGTTGCAAACTTGGACATATTGCGTACAAATATCCATTTAGGATATATAGTCCACATAGATTGATTTGGGTTCCTAAAGGAATCTCAAATGACTTAATGCAACATGATAAGTTGTGTAGATCGATTTTTTAGGCACCAAAGGTCAAATGGGTACCAAAAATTACTCTTTTTTTAGAAATATTTATTATCACAAGCTAGGAGCAAGAGATGGTACCTTGACAGTGGATGCTCAAGGCATATGACCGGAGATCCATCTCAATTTTCTAAGCTCACTAGCCTAGATGAAAGGTATGTCACTTTCGGAGATAACAACAAGGGTAAAATCATTGGCAAAGGAACCATAGGTAATAAATCCAACTTTTTGATTGATGATGTATTGTTGGTTGTGTCAGGAATGGGGTCGGCACTAAGAGGGTGGATGAATTAATGTAGCGGTAAAATACATCGGTTCTGAAAATCTTTTCATTCATTCAAAACCGATCTCAGAAAGATAGCTTGAAAGCGTACGAAAAAATGTAGCGGATGTAAAGTAAGTAAGGAGGTTTGCAGTTAAAGTAAATTACACAAATAAAATGTAAACTAGATTTTTATAGTGGTTCAGTTGCTGTGACCTACATCCACTCTATCGATTCCTCTTCCGTCGAGGCCATCGGCATCCACTATTGGTCTTCCTTCAATAGGCGAAGACTAACCACCTATTACACCCCTCTTCTCCTTTTCCTGGGTTTAGGAGACAACCCTTACAAGCAATCACTCTTCTCTTACAGAATTCTAAACTTAGAGTGGAAGAGGGAATTTCTCAAGAGATTACAGTAGCGTTTTCTCACTTTTAAATTCTCTGTGCTTATGTGTATTAACCAGGGATGAGAGGGGTATTTATAGACCTCAAGTTGATTCAAACTTGGAGCCTAAAAATATCTCATCCCAGGTTTCTTGGGTCCAAGCGGTACCATCACCTGTGCTGGGCGGTACCACCGCTAGTGTTAGTCTGACACTGATACTGCACTGGGCGGTACCATCACCCAATCTAGCGGTACCACCGCTTGACACTGGGCGGTACCACCGCCTATAGCCTCTCGGAGGCTGTGTCTAGGCGGGGGACGGTACCACCGCCTGACATAGTCTCGAAGACTATGCCACGACGGTGCCACTTCTTGGGTCACTGTTTGGGCTTTTTTATTAGGCCCAACATAGTTCTTACATAGGCCCAACTGGCCCATAATTGTATTGGCTCAATTCCAAACCTAATTAAGTGCTAACTATGAAATCTAAGACATACTTAAGCTAAATAAGTCCGTAAGTCTTGGTTTCTTCTAGCGAGCTTCTAGCGATCTTCCGATGAACTTTTGACTATCTCTCGGCAATGTTCCAGCAGACTCTTGGCAAACTCCTAGACTTCACGACGATCTTCTTGGTGAGTTTCGACGAGCTTCTTTGGTAAGCTCTGAGACTTCTCAACTGGTTCCGATTGAACTTCCGACGAACGTCCGGACTTTTGATAAACTCTCGAACTCTCAATGAAATCACGTCCTTGACTCTAGGACTTCATTTTGCTTCATATCTTGCTATCATAGTTAATACTGCATATGTGAAACACACTTCGATCTAGATAGTTAATACTAAGCATGAATCATGTAATCCGGCATGTCATTAGTCCCTCGACACTTCATTAAATTCTTCGATCATCGTCCTCTCTTACGGCCTATTACCCAATCGGCTAGTTGACTCCACAACTCTGATATCCTTGGCGCAATATCCCCTCTTCTTGGCCCGATGCCCGAATCTATGGCCCGATACCTTCTATCGATACGTCGATCGATCCTCCAGCCCGACGTCCAATCTTCTGACATGTTTTCCTCTGGCCCAACATGATTCTTCCTACTTTAATTGTCTCATCCTGATCGAAGCATCCTGCATCACTCAAAAAGCAGATCAAATCATAAATACTTCTCAAATGGTTTCATCATCAAAATTCAAGATTCAACAATCTCCCCCTTTTTTATGATGACAACCAATTGACCATGGAATTAACCTTAATTCTCGGAGTTTAAACAAACTCCCCCTATCAATATGCCATATTGATAGAATCTTGAATTCTAGCTGAATTCAAATCATTACAAATTTCATCATGAATATTTGTAACACATCATCATGCATTACATGATCATACTTCTCCCTCTTTATCATCAACAAAAAGGAGAAGTTCCAACTATCAAGTTTTTGTGATATAAGTTCAAATCATTGCATGAAAAACATAATATAAAGTTTTATCATCATGTAATTTGTAAGCTAGAAAATTTAGCAAGTGTTACATCATACAAGCTATCAAGTTTTACACATAAAAAAGTTAGTAAAATTTTACATCTTTTGAGATGTGCAAGATGGACTATTTTGCCTCTTCTTGAAATGCGTAACTTAGCAAACATTGCTTCTCTTGAGATTTGCAAGATAGCACTTCTTGCTTCCTTTTTGAGATTAGTAAGCTAGCAAGTTTGCCTCTTTTTGAATTATGCAAGCTAGCAAATTTGCTTTCTAACAAGTTTTGCTCCCCCTTTGTCATTATCAAAAAGAATGGTAGAATACAATGTTGTAATTATTTTCCCTTTACATCAATTTTCAAATCATGACAAAATTGAAGTATCAATATTATTTGTACATCATTATATTTTCAAATTAAAACATGTACAATTTCAAAACCTTACATTTTATTTTTCATGCATGATACTAAAAAATAAATCAATCATCATTATGAGCATATCATACATGATACTAAAATATTAAAATTTTTAAGTATTTATCAATATTTTGATCATGATACCAAACATTTATCATTTAGAGCATTCATGATACATATTATATGTAATACATTACATACATCATCATAATAAAAAGCATAAGTATTGCATGCATCATTCCAAATCATAAATATTTCAAATCATGATGATCATAACTTCTCATTTATATGCATCAAAATAATATCAGGAGTATTTTCATACATAATTTCATATCTTCACATAAAAAATATCAAGAGAATTTTGATGATGAGATACACAAATAATGAAGACAAATTGTGAATATCAAGAGACACCATGATTCATTTTAACAAATCTCCTCTTAAATAAATAACGAAAAGAATTCTTAGGAGATCAAATGATATAATATCTTAATTCATGCTTAAGAAATCTCAAGTTATAAATTTCAAAAAATCAAGAGAAAGCTCATTCAAATTCAAATCATCAAAACATCAAAATTACTTTCAAGAGATTCAAAATGACATAAACAACTTTATTAATCTCTTAGTGAAAAATCGATAAGATAGAGAAAAAAAATTCAAGAAAAATGCTTTTCTCTTTTTAGTTGTTTAAATTCATGTGATTTGTTTCATATAAGCATGCTCAAGTTTCTCAGATGAAAACAATACATTATGGTTTAAAATTGAAAGAGTAAATCTCATAATAGAAATCATCAAGATCAATAAATCATAAATTACCCAAAAATCATCATTACTTAAAATTATCACGCATAATTTAAATATAAAATCATCAAGCATGATACTTACATTATTTCATATAAGTATGCCTTTTTTCATTTATACTAAATCAAAACATGCATCATTTTTAAAACCAAAAAAGCCACTTTCGATAGTCCATAAATCACTAAAATCATCATGCATAATTTCAAAATATAAATTTATTAAGTATGATATCATCGAACATGATTTCATAAGGTATTTTTAATCAAAATCATTTTGTTTATCATAAACATGCTATTTCCATGATTATTTTCAAAATTACTAGAATGATAAGCATGATTCCTAATTTTTTATTTTTATCATTAAAAATGTAATTTTTAAGAAAATTAATTCTAAACTAAATTAAAAATAACTCATGAAAAATATTATGTAATTTCAAAATAAATTAAGGGCCTTTTGATTACCTCATCGTCGAAAGCTGCTAAGGCATAGTTTGTCACCTTGCCTTTGTTGATTTTCTCCTCGTCTTTGGAGGAGCTCGATTTATCCAAAGTCACCTTCTTTTTCTTGCGTTTATAGCAAGTATTTGTGCTCTTTTTGTTCTTTAATTTTTGTTTCATAAACTTTTTAAATTTCTTAGTGAGGAGTTCAAGTTCACCATCACTTGAGCTTATGCTCGAGTGGTCTTCAATTGTTCTAAGTCCGAAATCCTTCCTATTCTTTGGAAGGTTATTCTCGAGTTCCCTTTTTATCACATTGTTCATTTCGTAGGTTATTAAAGGCCCAATTAGTTCTTTGAGTGGAAGGTTGTTTAGGTTTTTAGCCTCCTGTATGGCTGTTACTTTATAGTCCCAAGTTTTAGAAAGTGATCGTAAAATATTATTTCAAGTTCAAAATCTGAAAAACTTTTGCCAAGTGCTTTTAAACCATTGACGATATCCTTAAAATGGATATACATGTCAACAATGGTTTCGCTTGGTTTCAAATGAAACAATTCGAAATCATGCATCAAAAGATTAATCTTCGAAACTTTTACTCTACTAGTGCCTTTGTGTCTGGTTTCAACAATGTGCCAAATGTCGAAAGTCATTTCACACATAAAAACATGATTAAACTCAGTTTTGTCTAAAGTGCAAAATAGAGTGTTCATAGCTCTAGCATTTTAAAAAAATATTTTCTTCTCCAAATCGTGTTGAATCTCGGATTTTGATGATAAAATTAATTGATGGGTTAATTGATCTAATCTATATTATTGAGTTAAGTGTGCAGGATTAACTACGATAACTAGAAAACACAAAGCAAGAATACCAGAGTCAAGTTCGATGGATGTTTAAGAGTCCGAAGAATCGTCGGAGATGCTGCCGGAACCAACCGAGAAGAAATCGGGAACCTATCCAAATTTTCGGAAGTTCGCCGAAGAGATCGTCGGAGGTTCACAGAGATCACCGAGAAGGCTCAGCTACTCGTTAAAGTCATCACAAGTTCGGGAGCTTGCTGGGAGTCCGTCGGAAGAAGATTCGTCGGAAAGCTCGCCGGAACAAGACTTGACGTTCGCGATTGAAAACTTGCTTAGGATGTTTTTTGTTATGTAGTTCACTTGTAATTAGGATTAGGATTAAGAGATAATCCTATATCCTGGTTAGGGGCCAACTGGGCCCAAAATTAGACTTGGTTTGGGCTAAATTTGAAGCCCAACAAGTGAACCGAAGGGTCTGGCGGTGGCACCACCAGACTGGGCGGTTGCACCGCCCAGCACCCGAGAGCTGGGCGGTGGCACCGCCCAGCACTGTCAATGTCTGACAGTGACAGGCGGTGGCACCGCCACTGACAGGTGGTGGCACCGCCAACATCGGGAACCCAAAGAGAATTCAAATTTTGGAGCCCAAATTTGAATCCTCTTGAGGCCTATAAATACCCCTCAAATCTCAGCTGAGATAACAACTTTTTGAGCAGCAATTGTTTGAGTGAAAGGTCTTAGAAAAGTTTTTGCTAGACTTGTTTTCAATTTGCTAGTGTTCACCTCCTTCTTTCTTGCTGAAAATCTGTAAGAGAGTGAACCGCTTATAAAAAGTTGTAAAGAGGGGTATTTACCCTTCCCCTTCAAGAGATTTGCTAGTGGAATGTGGGAGCCTCATCGAAGAGGGGCCTCGCAAGTGGATGTAGGTTATTTGACCGAACCACTGTAAAATCGGCGTGATCTCTGGTTTGCATTTACTTATTGTCAATTACATTACTACAAACCATTTGCACTTTAATGCTCTACTTCTTTGTCTCCGTCTTACTTATCTCTTCAAGTTAAAACGTAATCGAAACGGTTTCAAACGAAAACGTTACTTTTATCGTACGAAGTTTCCGAAAGTGTTTAAATCGTAAAAGTTTATCACACTTTACCGCTGCACTAATTCACCCCCCCCTCTCTTAGTGCCTCTCCGATCCTAACAATTGGTATCAGAGCTAGGCTCACTCTCATATTTGGTTTGATACCCAAGAGAGATGGCTTATTCCGGCATACATGAGGGTCATTCTATCACACGTCCACCCTTGTTTAATGGGTCGGATTATACTTATTGGAAGACTCGTATGAGGATCTTCCTCATTTCCAGGAATTTCGAGCTTTGGACTATTGTTAAAAACGGATTTCAAAAATCTTCTCTTCCGATGAGCGAATGGAATGAATCGGAGAAGAAGGTTTTTGCCTTAAATGCAAAGGCTATGAATGCCTTGTTTTGTGCACTAGACAAAAATGAATTTAATCGTGTTTCAATTTGTTATTCGGCTTTTGATATTTGGAGAACTCTTGATGTCACTCATGAAGGCACTAGCCGAGTGAAAGAGTCCAAAATCAACATCCTTGTGCACTCTTACGAACTTTTCCGAATGAAACCAAGTGAGTCCATCGGAGACATGTACACCCGGTTTACGGATGTCATCAATGGACTCAAAGCTCTTGGTAAAGATTTTACTAACTTTGAACTAGTAACTAAAATCTTAAGATCCCTCCCTAAAAGTTGGGATCCAAAAGTTACGGCCATTCAAGATGCCAAAGACCTTAAAACATTCCCTCTTGAAGAACTCATTGGGTCTCTAATGACCTACGAAATGACATGTCAAGCTCATGACGAGCTTGAGAACTCCCTTCCAAAGAACAGGAAGGATATGGCACTCAAATCACAAGAAGACCACTTGAAAGGAACATCAAGTGATGAGGACAGTGACAATGACATTGCACTTTTGACTCAAAAATTTAAAAAATATTTAAGAAAGAACAAATTTAAAAATAATATAAAAAATAAATTCGAACAAAAGAAGGACCAAGTGATTTGCTATGAATGCAAAAAACCGGGACACTACAAAAACGATTGTCCTCAAGCCAAAAAGAGAACATCAAAGAAGAAGGCACTCAAGGCAACATGGGATGATTCTAGTGTGTCCGAAGAAGAGGAGTCTAACACCGAGCAAGTTGCTCATTATGCCCTAATGGCCATCGGAGAAGAGGTAACGGATTTAATTGATGCAGATTTACCTTATCATGAATTGTTAAATGCTTTCCATGAGTTATTTGATGAAATGTAAGACAATTAGTAGAAAATATAAATTGCTAAAAAAGGAGCATGATAGTCTCACTTGTGATATCGATAAATTAAAAACTAAATATCATGAAAGTTTAGCTCCATGTATAAAATGCCATGATCTAGAATCTCTCCAAAAAGAGAACTTGCTACTTAAGGACACCTTGAAGAAATTCGAGGTTGGTAGCAAATCTTTGAACATGATCCTTACAAATAAGGGTCACGTTCCTAAAAGAAGTGGAATCGGATTTGTGAGAAGTCCTCACCAAAATCCAACCACCTTCATTAAAGGCCACGTCTTACATGTTCGACACCAAAGCAATTGCAACTTTTGTTGCAAATATGGACATAAAACTTATAAATGTCCATTCAAGAAAATTAGTTCGAACAAACTAATTTGGGTTCCTAAAGGAACCATGATTAATTCTATGCAATATTAAGGCACCCAAAAGAAAATGGGTACCTAAAAATAATCCCTTCTTGTAGAAACATACACCATCACAAGCTAGGAGCAAGAGATGGTATCTAGATAGTGGATGCTCAAGACATATGACTGGAGATCCATCTCATTTCTCTATGCTCACTAGCAAAGAAGAAGGGTACGTCACCTTCGGAGACAACAACCAAGGCAAAATCATTGGCAAGGGAACCATAGGTAACAAATTAAAATTTTCTATTGATGATGTCTTACTAGTTGATGGATTGAAACATAATCTCTTGAGTGTTAGTCAATTATGCGATAAAGGTTATATCGTTAGATTTGAATCAAATGTGTGTATTATTGAAAAACCAAACCATAACATAACTATGATTGCATTAAAACAAAATAATGTCTACACCATCAACCTTGATGAACTAAGTAATGAAATGTGCTTCTCCGCTTTAAAAGATGATGCTTAGCTTTGGCATAGGAGACTAGGCCATGCAAGCATGAAACTAATATCTAAGATCTCATCTAGAGACTTAGTGCGAGGAATTCCAAATATAAAGTTTATTAAGGACAAAGTATGCGATGCATGTCAACTAGGTAAACAAATAAAAACTAGTTTCAAACCAAAAACTCAAATTAGCACCACTAGACCATTACAATTGATTCATTTGTACTTATTTGGACCAATTGACACGACAAGTCTAGGGGGAAGCAAATATGCGTTTGTAATTGTGGATGACTATATTAGATACACTTGGACCTATTTCTTATCTCTAAATTTTGTAAACTCACTCAAAACGAAAAAGGTTTTATGATTTCATCAATTCGGAGTGATCACGGTGGCGAATTTCAAAACCGTGACTTTCAAAATTTTTGTGAGGTTAATGGATACAATCACAACTTCTCCACTCCGAGGAATCCCCAACAAAATGGAGTAGTTGAAAGAAAAAATAGAAACCTACAAGAAATGGTAAGAACTATTTTAAATGAACATAGATTACCTAAGTATTTTTGGGCCGAAGCCGTAAATACGGCTTGCTACATCATGAATAGAGTCCTAATAAGACCATCCGTATCAAAAACTCCCTATGAATTATGGAATAACAAAAAACTAAATATTTCCTATTTTAAAGTTTTCGGTTGTAAATGCTTTATTTTGAATGAAAGGGATGCCTTAGGAAAATTTGATGCTAAATTCGATGAAGGCATCTTTCTTGGTTACTCTTCCGTTTCTAAGGCTTTTCGGGTTTTTAACAAAAGAACCTTAGTAATAGAAGAGTCTATTCACGTAGTTTTTAATAAAATTTCTAATTTAAAGAAAAATGATTTTGATGATGATCTTTGTTTTGATAATTTGAATTTAAATGAACCCCCTCCTCAAAATAGCAACTTGGATGCACCTTCTTCCAAAATTTTCTTACCTAAGGAATGGAAGTATATAGATGCTCATCCAAAGGAGCTAATTATAGGAGATACATCAAAAGAGGTTCAAACTCATTCCTCTTTCAAGAATTTTTGTGCTAACGCCGCCTTCCTTTCTCAAATCGAACCTAAATGCATTGATGAGGCCATAAAAGATGATTTTTGGGTTATCGCAATGCAAGAGGAATTGAATCAATTTGAGAGGAATAAGGTATGGAAGCTTGTTCCTAGACCTAGTGACCATTTAGTCATTGGTACTAAATGGGTCTTTAGAAACAAGCAAGACAAAAATGGTATCGTGGTTAGAAACAAGGCTAGATTAGTGGCCAAAGGTTTCAACCAAGAAGAAGGTATCGATTACAAAGAAACCTTCGCTCCCGTGGCTCGATTAGAAGCCATAAGGATGCTCCTTGCCTATGCTAGTAGTAATAATTTTAAACTATTTCAAATGGATGTCAAAAGTGCCTTCTTGAATGGTTTTATTTCCGAAGAAGTATATGTCGAACAACCTCCCGGATTTGAAAATTCTCTTCTTCCTAATCATGTATTCAAATTGACTAAGGCTCTCTATGGCATGAAACAAGCTCCTAGAGCTTGGTATGAAAGGCTTAGTTCCTTTCTTATTTTAAATAATTTTACCAAAGACAAGGTTGATACTATATTGTTTATTAAACATTTTGAAAATAATTTTCTTATTGTGCAAATTTATGTTGACGATATTATTTTTGGCTCTTCAGATGAATCACTATGTGAATCATTTGCCAAATGTATGAGTCATGAATTTGAAATGAGTTTAATGGGTGAATTAACTTTCTTTTTGGGATTACAAATCAAACAACTTAGTGATGGTATATTTCTTAACCAATCTAAATATACATTAGAATTGTTAAAACGATTTAACATGGATAATTCAAAAGCAATAAACACCCCTATGAGTACTTTGACTAAGTTAGATATGGATGAAAATAGTGAAAATTTCGATCAAAAAATATATAGGGGAATGATAGGTAGTCTACTCTACCTCACCGCGACTAGACCGGATATTATGTTTAGTGTAGGACTTTGCGCTAGGTTTCAATCAAATCCAAAATTATCTTATCTTAAAAGTGTTAAAAGAATATTTAGGTATCTTAAAAGAACCCTAAATTTTGGATTGTGGAATCCAAAATCTGAAAAATTCGATTTAATAGCTTATACAGATGCCGATTTTGGCGGTTGTAGGATAGATAGAAAAAGTACAACCGGAACATGCCAATTTTTAGGACATGCACTTGTTTCTTGGACTTCCAAGAAACAAAATTCAGTTGCACTATCTACGGCGGAAGCCGAATACATTGCTGCAAGTGCATGCTATGCACAAGTTGTTTGGATGAAAAATGCATTAGAAGACTATGGAATTCACTTTAAAAACATTCCCATAAAATGTGATAATACTAGTGTCATATGTCTTACTGAAAATCCAATTCAGCACTCTAGAACTAAGCACATCGACGTTAGGCATCATTTCATACGCGATCATGTCCTTAACAATGATGTTCTAGAATTCATTGACACAAAGCATCAATTAGCAGATATATTTACAAAAGCTTTGAATGAAGACCAATTTGAATTCATTAAAAGAGAATTAGGTATGTTAAATTGTCCCTAAGAATAAACTTGTTTGAATGGATTTTTCCGTAAAGTTTTTCATCCTCTCTCCATTCCTCGATGAATTTGATCATTCTCTTTCGATTCTAAATGACATGTTAAATTCTCTTATCCTATCTTGAGTCAAACACCGCTCCCATCTGATCAAGATTAATGATTTTATGATATCTTATGAATCTCGAAATTTATTTTGATGGCTTGATTATGAGTTTCAAGTTGACGAATTGAATTTGAATGGATTTGTATTCGAATTATGATCTTGGCTTATTGGAGTTACTACTTGAAATTTTTTATCACTATCTCTTCCTTGTACATCTACAATTTTTGTTACTTATAGAAAGAAGAGATTTGATAAAATGGATGAATGCTGAATTTTCCTTTAAGATAAACTCTGCGTAAATATTTTAGCATACTTAATTTTGAATGATAAAATTTTTATGATCAATGCTGAATTCCTGATGTTATAATCACAAATTATGTGCTTCAAGTCTCATTCCCTTTTTGTTGATGACAAAGGGGGAGAAAAGTGATGACTTGTACCATTTTAATAGCATGACTTATATGAATTGCAAAAGCTTGTGTGATATGAATGTCTTATATGCCTTGCAAAATCTTTGAGAATATCGCAAGATTGATTGATCATATTGAAAGCATGCCTTACATTTATATCATGAAATTCATGTGCAAAATCTTTGAGAATATCGCAAGATTGATTGATCATATTGAAAGCATACCTTACATTTATATCATGAAATTCATGTTGAAAATCTTTATCTCCTGCCGTAGTAAAAATTGTCTCTTATCATTCGACTTGAAAATGATTTTCATCGATGTTTTGTATTTACTATTGCTTAATGAGAATAACGATAAGTTCTACGGTTAGAACTTATCGGTTTATGCTGGAATTCAATGGATGAAATTCAAGTGTTTTCATCTTCTCATAATATGGCATATAGATAGGGGGAGTTATGTTTAACTCCGTCATCAATTGATTGTCATCATTAAAAAGGGGGAGATTGTTGAATCTCAGATTTTGATGATAAAATCAATTGATGGGTTAATTGATCTAATCCATATTATTGAGTTAAGTGTGCAGGATTAACTACGATAACCAGAAAATACAAAGCAAGAATACCGGAGTCAAGTTCGATGGACGTTTAAGAGTCCGAAGAATCGTCGGAGATGCTGCCGGAACCAACCGAGAAGAAATCGGGAACCTATCGGAATTTTTGGAAGTTCGCCGAAGAGATCGTCGGAGGTTCACGGAGATCACCGAGAAGGCTCGGCTACTCGTTAAAGTCATCATAAGTTCAGGAGCTTGCTGGGAGTCCGTCGGAAGAAGATTCGTCGGAAAGCTCGCCGGAACAAGACTCGACGTTCACGGTTGAAAACTTGCTTAGGATGTTTTTTGTTATGTAGTTCACTTGTAATTAGGATCAGGATTAAGAGATAATCCTATATCCTGGTTAGGGGCCAACTGGGCCCAAAATTAGACTTGGTTTGGGCTAAATTTGAAGCCCAACAAGTGAACCGAAGGGTCTAGCGGTGGCACCGCCAGACTGGGTGGTTGCACCGCCCAGCACCTGAGAGCTGGGCGGTGGCACCACCCAGCACTGTCAATGTCTGATAGTGATAGGCGGTGGCACCGCCAGCATCGGGAACCCAAAGAGAATTCAAATTTTGGAGCCCAAATTTGAATCCTCTTGAGACCTATAAATACCCCTCAAATCTCAGCTGAGATAACAACTTTTTTAGCAGCAATTGTTTGAGAGAAAGGTCTTAGAAAAGTCTTTGCTAGTCTTGTTTTCAATTTGCTAGTGTTCACCTCCTTCTTTCTTTGTGAAAATCTGTAAGAGAGTGAACCGCTTGTAAAAAGTTGTAAAGAGGGGTATTTACCCTTCCCCTTCAAGAGATTTGCTAGTGGAAGGTGGGAGCCTCATCGAAGAGGGGCCTCGCAAGTGGATGTAGGTCATTTGACCGAACCACTGTAAAATCGGCGTGATCTCTGGTTTGCATTTACTTATTGTCAATTACATTACTGCAAACCATTTGCACTTTAATGCTCTACTTCTTTGTCTCCATCTTACTTATCTCTTCAAGTTAAAATGCAATCGAAACGGTTTCAAATGAAAACGTTACTTTTATCGTACGAAGTTTTCAAAAGTGTTTAAATCGTAAAAGTTTATCACACTTTACCGCTGCACTAATTCACCCCCCCCCCTCTTAGTGCTGCTCCGATCCTAACAAATCGTTCCAATGGTTCATTGGATGAGAAGACCTTTGAAATCTACTTTCGATAATATTCCATAAATTCAAATCCAATGAAAGTAAGAAAACTCTCATTCGAGTTTTCCAATATGTATAGTCTGTCCTATTAAACAAAGGAGGATGAATGAGAGAGTGACTCTTTTGAAAGTCGAAAAGAGCTATTTCTCTTGGGTGTTAAACCAAATAAGAAATACGAGGCTCTAATACCAATTATCGTATGTCCTATTAAACAAAGGAGGATGAATGAGAGAGTGACTCTTTTGAAAGTCGAAAAGAGCTATTTCTCTTGGGTGTTAAACCAAATAAGAAATACGAGGCTCTAATACCAATTATCAGGAACGGGGTCAACACTAAGCGGGGGGGTGAATTAGTGCAGTGGTAAAATACATCGATTTTGAAAATTCTTTTGTTCGTTGAAAACCAATCTCGGAAAGATAGCTTGAAAGCATACGAAAAAGTATAGTGGATGTAAAGTAAGTAAGGAGGTTTGTAGTTAAAGTAAATTGCACAAATAAAATGCAAACCAGATTTTTATAGTGGTTTGGTCACCGTGAACTACATCCACTCCGCCAATTCCTCTTCCATTGAGGCCACCGGCATTCACTATTAGTCTTTCTTCAATAGGCGAAGACCAACCATCATTTACAGCCCTTATCTCCTTTTCCCAAGTTTAGGAGACAACCCTTACAAGCACTCACTCTCTCTTACAGAATTCTAAACTTAGAGTGGAGGAGGGAATTTCTCAAGAGATTACAACAGTATTTTCTCACTTGTAAATTCTCTGTGCTTGTGTGTATTAACCAGGGATGAGAGGGGTATTTATAGGCATCAATTTGATTCAAACTTGGAGCCTAAAAACATCTCAACCTAGGTTTCCTATGTTCGGATGGTACCACCACTTGTGTTGGGCGGTACCACCGCCAATGTCCGTCTAACACTGACACTGCACTAGGCGGTACCATCGCCTAGTCTAGTGGTACCAACGCCTGACACTGAGTGGTACCACCGCCTAAGCTAGCAGTACCACCACCTACAGCCTCTCGGAGGTTGTGTCTCGGCGGTACCAATGCCCAGACCGACGGTATTACTGCTTGACATAGTCTCGAAGACTAAGCCACGATGATGTCACTTCTTGGGTCACTATTTGGGCCTTTTCATTAGGCCCAACATAATTCTTACATGGGCCCAACTGGCCCATAATTGTGTTGGCTCAATTCCAAACCCAATTTCATGCTAACTATGAAATCTAAGACATACTTAAGCTAAACAAGTTAGTAAGTCTTGGTTTCTTCTGACGAGCTTCCGGCGATCTTCCGGCGAACTTTCGACGATCGCTCGGCAATGTTCCAGTGGACTCTCAGTAAGCTCTTGGACTTCACGATAATCTTCTTGGCGAGTTCCAATGAGCTTCTCTGGCAAGCTCCGAGACTTCTCGACTGGTTCCGACAGAACTTCCGACGAACATCCGGACTTCCGATGAACTCTCGAACTCCCAACGAAATCGCGTCCTTGACTCTAGGACTTCATTT
Source organism: Musa acuminata AAA Group (assembly GCF_036884655.1). Classification (NCBI taxonomy): domain Eukaryota; kingdom Viridiplantae; phylum Streptophyta; class Magnoliopsida; order Zingiberales; family Musaceae; genus Musa; species Musa acuminata. The sequence goes on along the minus strand of NC_088339.1, from coordinate 11,338,793 downwards.
TGCTTCATGCCTTGCTATCATAGTTAATCCTGCACATATAAAACACACTTTGATCTAGATAGTTAATACTAAGCATGAATCATGTTATCCGGCATGTCATTGGTCCCTCGACGCTTCATCCGATTCTTCGACGCATCGTCCTCTCTTGTGGCCTATTGCCCAATCGGCTAGTTGATTCCGTAACTCCGATATCCTTGGCGCAATATCCACTCTTCTTGGCCCGATGCTTGAATCCATGACTCGAAGCCTTCTATCGATACGTCGACCGATCCTCCGGCCCGATGTATAATCTTCTGACATGTTTTCCTCTGGCCCAACATGATTCTTCCTACTTTAATTGTCTTATCCTGATCGAAGCATCCTACGTCCCTCAAAATGAAAATCAAACCATAAACACTTATCAATTGGTTTAATCATCAAAATCCGAGATTCATTAGGTTGATGGCTTAAAGCATAATCTTTTGAGCATTAGTCAATTGTGTGATAAAGGACACATCATTAGATTCGAATCAAATTCTTGCATCATTAAAAAACCACACAAAAACACATCCATGATTGCCCTGAAAAAAATAATGTATATACCATTGATATTGATGATCTTTGTAATGAAATGTGTTTGTCAGTTTTGAATGACGATGCTTGGCTTTGGCATTGGAGATTAGGTCATGCTAGCATAAAACTAATCTCTCAAATTTTATCTAAAGAACTTGTAATAGGTATTCCTAACATTAAGTTCGTTAAAGATAATGTGTGTGATTCATATCAATTAGAAAAACAAATAAAAGGTAGTTTTAAACTAAATTATTAAATAAGCACCTCTAGACCATTGCAATTGATTCATATGGACTTGTTTGGACCAATTGATACATCAAGCCTAGGAGATAGCAAGTAGCCTAGGAGATACCTGAACATACTTCTTGGCACACACAAGTGATTGCTTTAGGTATTTTTCTAAGTTTTATAAACTTGTTCAAAATAAAAAAGGCTATATAATTTCATCAATTCAGAGTGATCATGGTGGTGAATTTCAAAATTGTGATTTCTAAATTTTTTATAAATCTAATGGATATAATTGTAATTTCTCTACTTCAAGATATCCTCAACAAAATGGGGTAGTAGCAAGAAAAAATAGAAATTTATAAGAAATGGCAAAAAGGGGGAGATTGTTGAATCTCATATTTTGATGATAAAACCAATTGATAATTGTGTTTATGTTTTAATCTGCATTTTGAGTGACACAGGATGCTTCGATCAGGATGAGATAATTAAAGCAAGAAAAATCATGTTGTGCTAGAGGAACATGTCAGAAGATTGGACGTCGGGCCGATGGATCGGTCGACGTATCGACAGAAGGCTTCGGGCCATGGACTTGGGCATCAGGCCAAGAAGAGCGGGTATTGCGCCAAGGATATCGGAGTTGTGGAGTCAATTGGCCGATTGGGCAATAGGCCGTAGGAGAGGACAATGCGCCGAAGAATCGGACGAAGCGTCGAGGGACCAATGACATGCTAGACAACTTAGTTAATGACATGCCAGACAAATTCGTAGTTAGCATGATGATTAAGTTAGAAATGAGAGGTGATCCCATTAACTTAATTTTGGGGCAATTGGGCCCTTGAAAGACCCCAATTGGGCCGAATGGATCAGCCCATCGGACCCATATTTCTTGGCCAGAGGTGGCATTGCCTGGGTTGGCGATGGCACCGCCCAAGGCTCAGTCTCCGAGCTCTGGCTGGGTGGTGCAACTGCCTCTGACAAAGGTGCAACCGCCTAAGCTCGGTCTCCAAGCTTTGGTTGGGCGGTGCAACCGCCCTAGTCAGGCGGTGGCACCGCCTGAGCTCGGTCTCCGAGCTTTGGTAGGAGGTGCAACCGCCCTTGACAGGAGGTGGCACCACCAAGAGGCTTAGTCTTCGAGCTCTGCCAGGTGGTGCAACTGCCCTAGTCAGGCGGTGCAACTGCCCCAGTCAAGCGGTGCAACCACCAGACCCCGGAATTCCGAGAGATGATAGTTTTGAGCTTGGAATTCAAACTGGTTTGGGGCCTATAAATACCCCTCCAATCCCTAGGTAAAACACACAAGCACAGAGAGCAAAAAAGGAAAGAAATGCTGTCGAAATCAGTTGAGAAATCCCTCCTCTAGCTTAAGTGTTAAGATTCTGTTTTAGAGAGGAGAGTGAGTGCTTGTAAGGGTTGTCTCCTTAACCCGGTAAAAGGAGAAGCGGGGTGTAAGAAGGAGGTTGATTTTTGCCTAGTAAAGGAAGATCGTTAGTGGATGCCGGTAGCCTCGACAGAAGAGGAATCAGAGGAGTGGATGTAGGTCACGATTGACCGAACCGCTATAAACTCCCATCTTCTCTGGTTTGCATTTTGTTTCATGCTATTACCTTACTGCAAACCCCTTCAATACATTTACGTATGCTTTCAAGCTAAGTTTCCAAAATCAGTTTTATGTCGGAAACGATTTTTATCGTACGAGAGATTTGACGAAGTTGACGTTTTTTTTCCGCTGCACTAATTCACCCCCCCCCCCCCCCCCCTCCTTAGTGCTCTTGATCCTAACACAATCGAGGCTATGGTACCGCCCAGACATAGTCTCCCAAGTGATGGTACCGCCAGATTGGGTGGTGGTACCGCCCAGTGTTAGTGCTATAGGCGGTGGCACCACCAAGACCCGGGAAACCTGGGATGAGACCTTTTTAGGCTCCAAGTTTAAATCAACTATAAATTCCCTTCTCATCCCTGGTTAACAAACAACAATTGAGTACACAAATAAGGCAAAATTCTATTGTAATCTTGAGAGTTCTCCTCCTCTAGCCTAAGTGTTTAAGAATTATATTTTAGGAGGAGTAAGTGGGGGTGTATGTTAGGACTCTAGCTTGGAGAGTCCTAATTGAGAGGGGCATTCATGTAAAACTATTAGGACTCTAGCTAGGAGAGTCCTAATTGAGAGGGACATTCTGTTAGGACTCTAGCTAAGAGAGTCCTAATTGAGAGGGGCATTCATGTAGGAGGTGTTTTCTTAGAGAAGAATTAGGAGTTGTAAGGGAATAGGAGTCTTGACTAGGAGTCCTACTAGGAGTTGGTTAGAAGTAAGAATCTTAAGTAGGAGTCCTATTAGGAGTTAGGGTTTAGAAGCCCTATAAATAGCCATGTATTCCTTCTCTTTTCATAAGCAATAGATGAATCTTTTCTGCAGCCTTTGAGCAGCAACTTGGAGGGAGGAACCCCTATAGAGTTCTAAGGAGGCCGATCCCCTAAAGAGATCAACCCCAAGTTTAGAATCTGCAAGGGTTCTAACACCTGGTATCAGAGCAGCGTTCTTGGCATCTCGCTGCCCTTCTATTGCCATCCATCAGCCCTCCACATCCTCCCAAAGCAATTCCCACAATTGCTTAAAAGATCGTCGCCGAATTCCGCCATCATCTCCACCACTGTGGATCATCCTTTGATCTCCCTGTGAATTGCAACAGGTTCTGGTTTCCTACCTTACTGCTGCTGCAATTTAGTTATCCTTATTCAAAAATCCAAAAAAAAAAAACTGTTCCTATATTGCTGCATAAACCTTTCGTCACAAAGTTTTTATCTCTACGACGAAAGATACATTGCAGAATTCAAGCCGCATAGCACCATCTGTTTGATCTTGCTAATGTGCTTTTTCTATCCAAATTTCTATGAAATTTTTATGACATCTTTGACACTTCCTAACAGCAGATTTCCCTTTGGTTTTTTCAAAAAATTCCAATATAAACCATTGATCTTTTACGTCTAATCTGCTATACTTGAAAATCTGCACTGTAAAATTTCAGCCGCATAGCATTGTTTGTTTGATCTTGATACTATATTGTTTCTATCCAAATCTCTACAAAATTTTTATGATAGCTTTGACACTTCCTAACAGTGGATTTCCCCTTAGTTTCATCAAAAAATTCTCAATATAAACCAATGATCTTTTACATCTAATCTGCTATACTTAAAAATCTGTGCTGCAGAAAATTTCAGCGGCATATTGTTGCCTTAACCCATTTATTTGCAATCTTTTTTGAATGAAATTTCTTATACACTTCATAGATCATCTTGGCTTCCATCTAAGATTGATATATTAAGAAATTCATCTCTAAAAATAATTTTGTGTTGCTGCAAATTTTCATCGTAACCCGTTGAAATTTTTCGACGACAATTCTGCTATCGCAACTTGCACCAATTTTCTTGCTGTTATACTGCTGAAATTCTCTTGATTAAATTAGACATCCTTGCTGTCATATAATCTATGATTTTGCTATCAATTCCCTCCTCAATTCTCTTAAGTTTTTTGTAGAAATTACATCGAGAAACCATTATTTCTTCGACGACAATTCTACTCTTACAAGATAGCACATACTTGCTGCAACTTCCACTGATTTCTATCAAACCTTTGCTACCATCTACCACAGATCCAAAACTTTCATCCACGGCCCTAAAACTCCACTAAACCACACCCTCAAACTGCACCCAAAACTACCACAAAACAAGCCTAAATCGTAGCCTACATCCACCGATCCACCAACCCTTTTGACCATCACTTCTCTCTACCTATACATGCCTTTAACCTAATAACAAAAGAGAGATCTTAACATCATAGATTTGGAGGAATATACTATGGCATCTAAGGAGGTAATCAATGCTAAATTCGAAGCCTTGGAGGCGTGAATAGAGGATAAGATTCGGACGCTCTTTACCAAACTAATATTGGGCCGACCACTAAGCCCGAAGAAATCACATCAAGGAGAGAGCTTTGCCCAATCACACCAAGCCCAAAGATATGAATTCCAAGAGAGGGGAAGCTCTATGACTGAACCCAACTATCCATGCATGAGAGTGGACTTCCCTAGATGGGAAGAAGGGGACCCGATTGGTTGGATCTCGCGCGCAGAGCGATATTTTCAGTACCACAAAACCGCGGATGCATCTATGGTGAAAATTGCAGCTATACATCTTGAAGGGGATGCTATACAGTGGTTTGACTGGTTTGAATATACTTATGGAGTCTTTTCATGGCAACAATTCAAAGAAGGACTGTTGATCCGCTTGAGACCAACCGATTACGAGAATATTGATGGACAACTAGCAAAGATCCAACAAACTTCCACCATTCAGGAGTACCGAACCAGGTTTGAAAGGTTATCTAATCAAACTCATGATTGGTCTCAAAAATAGCTATTGAGGACCTTCATTGAGGGCTTGAAGTCAGAGATCTGAGGAGAAGTTAAAGCACGACAACCGTATACGCTTATGGCAGCTATCTCTTTCACACGACATCAAGAGGAGCAATTGAACCATGAAGCTCGAAGGACTAGGGTCACTCCTCAACCAGTAATATTGAAGCCCTCAGCCGCCCCTACTATGGACCAAGTCCCTACACCAAAGAGGTTAACAAGAGAAGAGCTTCGGGAGCGATATGCGAAGGGATTATGTTGGCATTGTGACGAGCCGTGGAGCCGTGAGCATCGCTGTAGTAAAGGAGGACTTCTTATGATTGAACTGATAGAAGAAGAGTTTATTGAACATTCAGAAGAGAGCCTTGAACATGAAGAAAAAGATGCAGAAGAAGAGCCACAACCGACCGAAGTTACGGTACATACACTAGCTGGCTACTCAAACCCACAAACGATGAAAGTTGGAGGCCTTCTTAAACAACAACCGATCACTGTTCTCATCGACGCGGGCAACACTAATAACTTCCTAAACAGTAAGGTTGCTGTCCATATGAACTTACCTATTGAGAATTGCAGCAGGTTTGTCGTTAAGGTCGCCAACGGACGGATTTTGAAGTCTGATCATAGGTGCCCGCAGGTGAAACTGTTGCTGTAGGACCAAGAGATAATTGCAGATTTCTTCCTCCTCCCTCTTGATGATCATGAGGCCATACTCAAAATTAAATGGTTGATGACATTAGGTGATATTTCTTGGAATTTTGTGCAACTATTTATAAAATTTTACAGTAAGGAGAAACAGGTGATACTGCATGGGAAACGTGAGGGCGACGTAACGATGATTTACACACAACAAATGGAGAAGATTTTGCATAAAGCATGCAGGGGCTTTTTGGTACAACTTGAGCAGCAAATTAAAGGAGAGCCAATAGAATTTGAAGATCCAAACCTATTTCCTTTGCTTGCTGAATTTTCAGATATATTTGACGAGCCGCACAACCTACCTCTTACTCGTCGGCATGATCATTGTATAATGATTTTTTCAGTCAAATCTCCAGCAAATACTCAGCCATATCGGTATCCACATCTCCAGAATGATGAAATAGAAAGGATTTTAAAAGAGATGCTTGAAACAGGAGTTATTCGACCAAGTTGCAACCTCTACTTTTCACCAGTGCTACTTGTACACAAGAAGGACGGAACATGGCGAATATGCGTTGATTACCGAGCTCTCAATGGCATAACCATCAAGAACAAATACCTTATTCCAATAGCAGATGAATTGCTAGATGAAAGGGAGCACAAATCTTCACAAAGCCGGACCTTCGATCCGGGTATTATCAAATACGAGTGTATGAAGAAGTCATACCGAAAACCGCCTTTCGAACACACAACGGCCACTACGAATTTTTACTTTCTTCAACAAAAGGTGAAATATCTTGGGCATATCATATTAGAGGAAGGTGTGATGGTGGACCCCTTCAAAATTGAAGCAATGCAAAACTGGCCTACCCCGAGGAACATAAAATTGCTACATGGCTTTTTGGGTTTAACAGGCTACTACCGTAAGTTCGTGAAAAACTATGGAAAGATCAGTGCACCACTTACTTCCTTACTGGAAAAAGATGTCTTCCAATGGTCGGACAAAGCCTTCACTGCCTTCGACAAACTTAAGGCAGCCATAACGACGACGTCGGTGCTAACACAACCAGATTTCAACCAACCCTTCATTATTGAGGCCGACGCATCTGGAGTCAGAATTGGAGTCATTCTCATGCAAGATGGTCGACCACTCGTATACGCTAGCAAGACATTATCTCCCTCCCAGCAAAATAAGTCAACATATGATAAGGAGATGCTCGCCATTGTGCGCACAACAACGAGGTGGAGACCCTACTTTATTGGCCGACGATCTAAAATTAAAACCGACCATAAAAGCCTCAAGTACTTTTTGGAGCGAAAAATATCATCCCCTGAGCAGCAAAAAAGGGTAATAAAACTTCTTGGATTTGATTATGAAATAACTTACAAAAAGGGGAAAGCGAATGTTCTTGCAGATGCGCTTTCACAACTACCCGAGCAAGTTGAAGTTTCGACCGTTTCACTTCCGACCAGCGACTTTCTTAAGGATATTAAGATGAAATGACAGGAAGATTCAGAGACTAGTAAGTTTATACAAAAAAAATTAGAGGAAGCACCAAGCCCCATGGCTCATTACAATTGGGACTCAAAAGAATTACACTATAAGGGACGCATTGTGCTTACGATAAATTCTACTTGCATCTTCACGAGCAGATTTTGGACAAAGTTATTCCATATGCAGGGTACTAAATTGAAAAAGAGTATGGCATATCACCCACAAACCGAAGGCTAGACGAAAGTTTTAAATAGGTGCTTGAAGACAGCCCAAAGCCACCCACCAAATATGACTACCCAAAGAGAACTCCAGACCCAGCCAAGTGCCATTATTGATCAACGGATCGTGACTCGACGACGATGACCCACTAATGAAGTGCTAATACAGTGGGCGAACCTACCAATAGAAGATGCCACTTGGGAGAACTATGACAACTTGAAGATCAAATTCCAAGAATTCATGAATCATCAGCCTCGAGGACAAGGCTGATTTGAAGAGGGCGGGTCTGTTAGGACTCTAGCTTGGAGAGTCCTAATTGAGAGGGACATTTATGTAAAACTGTTAGGACTCTAGCTAGGAGAGTCCTAATTGAGAGGGATATTCTATTAGGACTCTAGCCAGGAGAGTCCTAATTGAGAGGGGCATTCATGTAGGAGGTGTTTTCTTAGAGAAGAATTAGGAGTTGTAAGGGAATAGGAGTCTTGACTAGGAGTCCTACTAGGAGTTGGTTAGAAGTAAGAGTCTTAAGTAGGAGTCCTATTAGGATTTAGGGTTTAGAAGCCCTATAAATAGCCATGTATTCCGTCTCTTTTCATAAACAATAGATGAATCTTTTCTGCAGCCTTTGAGCAGCAACTTGGAGGGAGGAACCCTTATAGAGTTCTAAGGAGGCCGATCCCCTAAAGAGATCAACCCCAAGTTTAGAATCTGCAAGGGTTCTAACAGTGTAAAGGTTCTCTCCTGAACTTGTTAAAAGGAGAATCGAGTTGTAAGGGTAGTTGATATTCGCTAATTGAAGGAAGATCATTAGTGGATACCGGTGGCCTCAACGGAAGAGGAATTGGGAGTGGATATATGTCACAACGACCGAACCACTATAAAACTCAGTTTGCATTTACTTTAAGCTCTTTAGTTACATTTCAAACTGCCTTTCTTTCTTTGCCTTCTCAATACACTCTTTTGTATACTTTCAAGTTAAATTTATCTATATGAAACAGTTTTCGTCGGAATCAGTTTTTCATCGCACAAAGAGATTTTCATATCGACATTTTTACCACTACACTAATTAACCCCCCCCCCCCCCCCCCTCTTAGTGCCGACTCGTTCCTAACATCAGTGATATGAGATATCCAAGAGCCTCTTCCATGCTAGGATGACTGAGGAGACACTAGTTTAGAACCATGTCCTAAAGATGATTGAGTAGATAGAGAAACTCACATGTCTAGGAATGGTCCTAGAGGATAACCTGTGTGTGGATCTTGTGCTTCAGTCCTTACCAGATTTTTTTTCATAATTCATAATAAATTTTAATATGAACAAGCTTGAGGTGACTCTCCTTGAGCTCCTCAATATGTTGAGGGAGGCAGAGACCACTATCAAGAAAGAGAAGTCAATTCTCTATACTGGTGAAACCATAAAGAAAATGAAAGAAGAAAAGGTTGCTAAAAAAGGGCAAGGGCAAGGGCAGACCGAGTAAAGTAAAGTTTGCTAAAAAAAACCCAGGAAAGGACAAAGGCTAGTGCTTCCACTATGAAAAAGATAGGAATTGGAAGAGGAATTGCAAAGAGTACCTTGCAGAGAGGGCGAAATAGAAGCTTGGAGAAGCTTCAAGTACATTCATAATCAGTCTCAATTTATCAGACTTTTATGATAACACATGAGTATTGGGTACCGGTAGTGCTTATCATATTTACAATTTGTTGTAGGTTCTGACAAGGCCTAGGAGACTAGCAAGAGGCGAGATGGACCTCAAGATGGGCAATGGAGCAAAAGTTACTATAGTAGCTGTTAGCGAGGTCGCCCTACATCTGCCTGGTGGAGTTATTATTACATTGGATGCATGTTATTTTGTTCCTTTTATTATCAAAAATATTATTTTCATTTCATGTTTGACAGTTAATAGATATAAATTAGTTTTTGAGAATAATAGTTGTTCAATATTATTAGATGATGAGATCATCACGAGAGGAACATTGCATAATAGTTTGTTTATGTTAGACACTACTCCACATATCCTGAATGTAAGTATGTATAAGAGGAAATGAGATGAGATGAATAGTACATACCTATGACATTATAGGCAAGGTCACATCCATGAGGGCAGGATTCAAAAGTTACTAAATGATGGATAACTAGATCCATTCTGTTGAATCTCGGATTTTGATGAAGAAATTAATTGATGAGTTGGTGATCTAATCTATGTTTTTGAATGATATAGGACTAAATTCGATCAAGGAGAGGTAAATTGATTAAAATAGGAAGAATTATATTGGACCTAATTAAACATGTCAAAAGATTAGACGTCAAGCCGAAGGATTGGTCAATGTGTCGGCAGAAGACTCATGCCATAAATTTGGGCATCGGGCCGAAGGAGTAGACATTGCACCAAAGAGATCAGAGTTGTAGAGGTCAATATGCCGATTGGGCAAAAGGCTACAAAAGAGGACGATTCGCCGAAGGATCGAACAAGTGTCAGATGAACCAATGACATGCCGGACAAAGGATTCATGATTTGTAATTATATATCTAAGATCAAAGCAGTTTAGGGGGGTAATTGAGTTAGCTTTTGGTGTAATCATGCTAACTCAATTAGGGGCCAATTGGGTCTTAATTGGGCTCATTGGGAGGCCCATTTAGCAACCCAAAAGTTAGGTTAGGCGGTGGCACCGCCAGAACAGGTAATGGAACCGCTTGTGAGTTGGAAAACATGAAAAACCCGATCTCCCAGGCTGTCAAGCGGTGGTACCGCCCAGACATAGTCTCCCAGGTGGTAGTACCACCAGATTGGGCAGTGGTAGTACCACCAAACTGGGTGGTGGTACCATCCAGTGTTATGCTGCATGCGGTGGTACCGCCCATACCCCGAAATCTCGGAGATTTGAATTTTGGACTCCAAATTTGAATCCATTTAAGGCCTATAAATACCTCACTCTTTCCTACTTAGAATGGTAAGAATTGGGTAGAAATGGGGAAAGAATCCTTCACAAAAAAGGGTTGAAAAAGCTTGAAAAGTGTTGAGTGTTCCCCTCCACCTCTTAGAGTTTAGAGTTCATTCTAAGAGAGGTGTGAAACTTGTAAGTGTTCTCTCCTGAGCCTGTCAAAAGGAGAATAGAGTTGTAAGAAGGTGGCTAGTCTTTGCCTATTGAAGGAAGACCATTAGTGGATGCCAGTGGCCTCGACGGAAGAGGAATCGGTGGAGTGGATGTAGGTCATGATGACCGAAACACTATAAAAATCTGGTTTGTATTTCTTCTAAGTAATTTACTTTAATTGTAAACTGCCTTCTTATTACTTTCACTATACTTCCTTACGCTTCCAAGTTAACATCTTCCAAGATCGATTTTCAACGTAAGAAAGATTTTTTAAACCGATGACTTTTATAGTGTTAACTCGTTCTCATTTGGTTCAGATCCACGTTATTTCCTAGTGCTAACTCGGAAATAACGTTCCTAACAGTTGATATCAGATCCACTGTTAACTCGTTCTCTTAGTGCTAACTCGTTCCTAACAGTTGATATCAGATCCACGTTATTTCTCATTTGGTTTAACACCTAAGAGAAATGGCTCTTTTCGGATTTCAAGAGGTTTTTTCAATCGTTCATCCTCCTATGTTCAATGGGATGAGCTACACTTATTGGAAAACTCAAATGAGAGTTTTCTTGCTTTCTATGGATTTAAACTTATGGAATATCATTAAAAACATATTTCAAAAGTCTTCTACTCCAATGAAAGAATGAAATGATTTGGAGAAGAAAACTTTTTTTTTAAATGCTAGAGCTATGAATGCTCTATTTTGCGCCTTAGACAAAAATGAATTCAATCGGGTTTCTACTTGCGAAATGGCCTTCAATATTTGGCACACTCTTGAAATCACACACGAAGGCATTAGTAGAGTTAAAGATTTGAAGATTAATATTTTGATGCATGATTTTGAGTTATTTCGAATAGAACCAAGCGAGACTATTGGAGACATGTACACACGTTTTACGGATGTCGTCAATAGTCTAAAAGCTCTTGGTAAAAGATTTTTGAACCTTGAACTTATGAATAAAATTTTACGATCTCTTTCTAAAAATTGGGATTCTAAAGTAGTGGTCATTTAAGAGGGCCAGGATTTAAACAACTTTTCTCTTGAAGAACTTATCGGGTCACTAATGACCTATGAGATGACTTGTAATGCTCATAAAGAGCTTCAGAACTACCTTCCAAAGAAAAGGAAGGATTTTGCACTTAGAACATTTGAAGATCACTCGAGCAAAAGCTCAAGTAATGATGAACTTGAACTTCTCACAATAAAGCTTAAAAAAATTTAAAAACAAGAATCAAAGAATAAAAATAAACTTAAAAAGAATGTAACTACTTGCTATGAACACAAGAAGAAGGAAGTACCTTGGGATGAATCGAGCTCATACAATGATGAGGAGCAAACCGATGAAGATGAAACGACGAACTTCGCTTTGATGACTCTCGACAATGAGGTAAATAACTCAAATGAAACTCCTTTGCTTTATTTCGAAATTATATGATGCATTTCATGAGTTGTTCTTCAATTTGTTTAGAAAAATTATTTATAATTTTTTTTAGTTTCATGATAAAAATAAAAATAAAATTAGGAATCATGCTTATCCTTCTAGTAATTTTGAAAATGATCATGAAAATTACATGCTTTATGATAAAGGAACAAAATTTTAGACTTAAATCTAATGCTTAAGATAAATCCTATATATGTTTTTAAAGCATTAATGTATATCTTAATGATTTTCGTGTTGCTTTTCGATTTCATTTAAAAATTTTTATAATTAATAAAATCATACTTGATGATTTAATGATGCATAATGATGATTTGAAATCATGTTTAATGGTTTTATATTTTGAAATTATGCATGATGATTTTTATGATTTATGGATTATCGATCTTTGTCGTAATGAAAGTTCTTTTTCGGTTTTAAACGTTGATGCATGTTTGGCATGCTTCTATTAAATAAATCACATGAATTGAAACAACTAAAAAGAAAAAAACATATTTCTTGAAAAAAAAAATTTCTCTATCTTATCGATTTTTTCACTAAGAGATTGATAAAGTTGTTTATATCATTTTGAATCTCTTGAAAGTAATTTTGTTGATTTGACAAATTGAATGAGTTGAAAATAATGATGAATATTTCGAAAATAATTGTTTGTACCATTTTTGATGATTTTACATTTTTTATATTTTGCATGATGAGTTAAAGTGATGATGGTTTAAAAAATATTTAGTCAAATGCATGAATCGATAATCTTTTTGTCAAATGAATCATGATTTTTCTTATGAATTTTTGGAATTATAACATGAGATTTTTTTTATGAATTAAGATCATTTACTATGATTCTTCTTTTCACTATTTGAGTCATCCAAAAAGAATCATAATTTGTTTTTCGATAGTCATAATTTGTCTTCATGAATTGTATACCTCATTACCAAGTTAATTTCTCTTGATATATTTCATGTGATGATTTGAAAAATGATGTAATGGGAAAAGTTTTGTATATTAAAGGAGATAGTTTTGCTAGCTTGGATAAATTGGTATAAAACTTACTTGATATACTTTCAAACACTTGCATTGTTGAATGATTCTCCTTTTTACCTATGACAAAGGGGGAGAAAGAACTAGCTTGCATGTTCTAAAATGATGTAAAATTTTCTAACTTGCATGGTACAAAATTTGTTAGTTTACTTGATGTAAAACTTTCTATCTTACTAGCTTGCATATCTAAAACTGGCTAGCTTGCCCTTCTCTTTTAGCTTGCACATCCCAAGTAGAAGTAAAATTACTAGCTTGAACTTCTCAAAAGAGAAGAAAGAACTCGCTATCTTGCACATCTCAAAAGATACAAAAATTTTGTCAACTTTCATAGGTGAAGAACTTGCTAGCTTGCATGTTCTAAACGTGCTATTTACTGTCTCGCATTCAAAAATTGCTAGTTTGAACATCGTAAAGAAAAGAAAACATACTAAGTTTCACATCTAGCAAAATTTACAAACTTGCAAAACTCAAAATTGTTGCTAGCTTGCATATTATAAAATGATATAAAATTTTGCTAGCTTGCACTTTGCAAAAGAAGCAAAAATTGCATTTCTCAAAAGAGAAAAAGAAAATTACTAATTTGTATAATGATATATGCAATAATGAAATTATGAAATGATTTGAAATTATATATCAAAAACTTGCTAGTTGCACTTCTCCTTTTTGTTGATGACAAAGGGGTAGAAGTTATGTTGATGATCATGTATGGAATGATATATTGAAAAATTGATTATGTATGATTTTATATTGCTTAGACTCATAATGATTTCATGATTAAATTTGCCTTGACTTTGAATTCAAGGTTCTATCAATATGGCATATTGATAGGGGAGTTAAGGTTAACTTCGTCATCAATTGGTTGTCATCATCAAAAAGGGGAAGATTGTTGAATCTCGGATTTTGATGATGAAATCAATTGATGAGTTTGTGATCTAATATATATTTTTGAGTGACACAGGACTAGCTTCGATCAAGGAGGCAAATTGATTAAAGCAGAAAGAATCATATTGGGCTAGAGTGAACATGTCAGAAGATTGGACGTCAGGCTAGAGGATCAATCGATGTGTCGGTAGAAGACTCGTGCCGTGAATTTGGGCATCGAACCGAAGGAGTGGACATTATACCAAGGAGATCAGAGTTGTAGAGGTCAACATGCCGATTGGGCAAAAGGCTACAAAAGAGGATGATATGCCAAATGATCAGACAAGTGTCGGATGAACCAATGACATGCCGGACAAACTATTCATGCTTTGTAATCATATGTATAAGATTGAAGCAGTTTAGGGGGCTAATTGAGTTAGCTTTTGGTGTAGTCATGTTAAATCAATTAGGGGCCAATTGGGCCTTAATTGGGACTGATTTGGGCTCATTGGAAGGCCCATTTAGTGACCCAAAAGTCGGGTCAGGCGGTGGCACCGCCAAAACAGGTAATGGAATCACTTGTGAGTTGGAAAACTCGAAAAACTTGGTCTCTGAGGCTGTCAGACGGTGGTATTGCCAATCTAGGCAGTGGTACTGTCCAGACATAGTCTCCTTGGTGGTAGTACCGCCAGACTGGGCAGTGGTACCACCTAGTGTCAGGCTGCAAGCGATGGTAGCGCCCAATGCAGGCGGTGGTACTGCCCATACCCCGAAATCTCGGGGAATTAAATTTTAGGCTCCAAATTTAAATCCATTCGGGGCCTATAAATATCTTACTCTTTCCTACTTAGAATGGCAAGAATTGGGTAGAAAGGGGGAAAAAATCTTTGACAAGAAAGAGTTGAAAAAACTTGAAAAGTGTTGAGTGTTCCCCTCCACCTCTTAGAGTTTAGAGTTCATTCTAAGAGAGGTGTGAAACTTGTAAAGGTTCTCTCCTAAGCCTATCAAAAGGAGAATAGAGTTGTAAGAAGGTGGTTGGTCTTCACCTATTGAAGAAAGACCGTTAGTGGATGTTGGTGGCCTCGTCGGAAGAGGAATTGGTGGAGTAGATGTAGGTCATGACGATCGAACCACTATAAAAATCTGGTTTGCATTTCTTTTGAGCAATTTACTTTAACTACAAATTGTCTTCTTAATGCTTTCACTATGCTTTCAAGTTAACATCTTCCAAGATTGGTTTTCAACGTATGAAAGATTTTTTGAACCATCGACTTTATCCACTGCACTAATTCACCCTCCCCCCCTCTTAGTGCCTACTCATTCCTAACACATTCGATTATGAGTCATATGCAACTTGCGAGCCTTGCCTTTGTGGAAAACTAATCAACTCTCTATTTAGTGGAACTTGAGAAGGAGCCACTGAACTGTTAGAACTCATATATAGTGATATATGTGGACCCATATCAACACATGCCATTGGTGGTTACTCCTACTTTATTACCTTTACTGATGACTTCTCAAGGTATGGATATATGTACTTAATGAAGTACAAGTCCGAGGCCTTTGAGAAATTCAGAGAGTATAAGAATGAAGTGGAGAACCAAACTGGAAAGAGTATCAAGACTCTTCGATCAAATCGAGGAGGTGAGTACATTAGTACAGAGTTTACCTAGTTCCTCAAGGACCATAGGATTCTATCCTAATGGACACCTCCTTATACACCTCAACACAATGGTGTATCTGAAAGGAGGTATCGTACACTATTAGACATGGTGCAGTTCATAATGAGTTTCGTTGACCTACCCATCTCATTCTGGGGATATGCCCTAGACTCTACAGCTTACCTTCTGAACAGAGTTCCAACTAAGTTGGTAGTGTCTACACCATATGAGATATGAAAAGGGAAGAAGTCCAATCTGAAGGTTATTAAGATTTGGGGCTGCCTTGCCCACGTTAAAAGACACAACCCCAATATGTTAGAATCAAGGATGGAGCAGTATAAGTTTGTGGGATACCTCAAGGAAAATTATGGGTATTATTTCTATCATCTCGAGGACCAAAAGGTCTTTATAGCTAAAAGAACAGTATTCCTTGTAAAGGAACATATTCTTGGCGGAGATAGTGGGAGCATGATAGAGTTGAGCGAGGTTGGAGAACCTAGCTCAAGCATCACTCTACAGCCCGAGTTTATTCAGGTACCTAACACACAAGTTTCAACTTTACGTAGGTTTGGCAGAGTATCCCATCCTCCTAAGATTTATATGGGACATATTAGAGAAGAGAATGTTGAGGATATTGATCCTTAAAATTACGAGGAGGCTATTATAAGTATAAACTCTGGGAAGTGGTAAGAAGCCATGAATTCTGAGATAGATTCCATGTACTCCAACAAGGTTTAGAACCTAATTGATATATCCGAGAGTATTGTATCCATTGGTTGCAAGTGGATCATTAAGAAAAAGATCAGAGTAGATGGAAAGGTAGATACCTATAAAGCAAGGCTAGTGGCTAAGAGGTATCGTCAAAGGTAAGGTGTTAACTATGATGAAACCTTCTAACCCATAGCCATGCTAAAATCCATCCGAATTCTATTGGCTATTGTAGCACACTATGATTATGAGATCAGGCAAATTGACATGAAAACCGTATTCCTCAATGGCAATCTCAAGGAGGAGGTGTATATGATATAGCCCGAGGGATTTATGTCCAAAGACTACCTAGAAAAGGTGTGCAGGTTACTTAGATCCATTTATAGACTAAAGCAACCTTCCCAAAGTTAAAACATAAGATTTGATGAGGCAATCAGATCTTATGACTTCATTAAGAACGAAGATGAGCCTTGTGTATACAGGAAGGTAAGTGGGAGCGCTATCAACTTCATGGTGTTATATATGGATGACATCCTGATCATTGGAAATGATGTAGGAATACTATCCATAGAAAAGGCTTGGTAATCTAGATACTTCTCCATGAAGGACTTCTGGGAAGCATCCTATATCTTGGAGATTCGGATCTATAGAGATAGATCTAAGAGAATGCTTGGCTTGTCCTAGTCCAAGTACATAGACACTATTATCAAAAGGTTTGGCATAAAAAATTCCAACATACGTCTTATACCGATGAGACATGGGATATCGCTTTCTAGGAGTATGTCCCCAAAGACTCCTGAAGAAAGGGCAAATATAGATAGGATACCTTATGCCTCAGCAATAGGGTCTATCATATATGTCATGCTATGTACTAGGCCTGATATAGCACATGTTCTAAGTGTCACGAGCAGGTATCAAGTGGATCCAGGCTTGGAGCACTAGAAATTAGTAAAGTATATCCTTAAGTACTTGAGAAGGACTAAGGATCTTTTACTAGTATATAGAGGTAGTAGTCTCAGAGTTGAAGGCTACATGGACTCGAGTTTCTAGTCCAATGTCGATGATGTTGAATCTTGGATTTTGATGATGAAATCAATTGGTAAATTATTTGATCTAATCAATGTGTTGAGATAAGTGTGCAAGATCAACTACGATAGTAGTAAGGCATAAAGTAGATGATGGGCTTGAGTCGACGACTCAGACGATATACCGGGAGCTCGCTGAGAGTTCATCGTGAGATCACCGGAAGCATGTTGGAAGACTCAACGAAAGCTCATCGGGAGATCGCCGGAAGCTTGCCGGAAGACTAGCCGAGAATTGGTCGGGAGTTCGCTAGAAGATCGCCGAGTGAAGAATCGACATGTCGGACCATGCTTGCCTTAATCGTAGTTAGAACAATAATTAGAATTGATTTAGGAGGTAATCCCATCAACTCTGTTAGGCCAGAGTCAAGGCCTAACCAAGATGTTGAATTCCTGGTCAGCGGTGGCACCGCTAGGGCCAGCGGTGGTATCGCCTAGAAAGCAGCACCCTAGGTGGTCTGGGCAATGGTACCACCCCTGTCAGGCAATGGTACCACCCAGACTAAGTGGTAGTACCGCCCAGTGTCAAGTGTCAAGTGGTGGTACCGCCAGGACCCTAGAAATCTGGGATTAGATACTTTTTGACTCCATTTTTTAAGCCAATGGGGCCTAGAAAAACCCCACCCTTTTCTACATGACAGGGCACAAAAGTATTAAGATAATCTTGAGTTGTTGGGGTATAAAAGTGTTGTAAACAAGTGCTAGAGTTCTCCTTCTCCCTTTCTAAGTTTTGAGATCATTCAAGAGAGGTGTGAGACTTGTAAGGGTTCTCTCTGAAACCTGTGAAAAGGAGAAAGCACTGTAAGAGGTGTTTGGTCTTCGCCTATTGAAGGAAAGCCTTTAGTGGACGTCAGTGACCTCGACGGAGGAGGAATCTGAAAGTGGATGTAGGTCACAAAGACTGAACCACTCTAAATTCTGGTTTGCTTTTCAATTTGTGCAAGTTTCATTATTGCATGCTACATTACCTTCTTACTGCCTTTTCTACACTCATATATGCTTTCAAGTTAAACTCCTTACGAAACGATTTTCATCAGAATCGGTTCTAATCGAAACATAGACTTTTGAAATCGCAAAAGTTTTCTACTGTACTAATTCAACCCCACCCCCCCCTCCTCCTCTTAGTACCGCTCTTGATCCTAACAGATGATAGCAAGTCCAATTTAGGGTATGTGTACACCCTGAATGGAGGAGTAGTATGCTGGAAGAGTTCCAAGTAAGATACTACTACTGACTCGACCACAGAGGCAGAGTACATTGCTGTAGTAGAGGCAGCAAAGGAGGGAGTCTGGATGAAGAAGTTCATCACAGATCTAGGAGTCATGCCAAGCAGTAAGGAATTGATTCCCTTATATTATGACAAGAATGGGGCGATTGCTCAAATGAGGGAACCCGGGTCTCATCAGAAGTATTCTGAGGAGGTTCCAACTAATCAGAAAGATCGTGACGTAAGGAGATGTAGTAGTGGAAAGAGTTTCATCCGAAGATAACATTGCAGATCCACTAACAAAGTCATTGTCTCATATTGTCTTTGAGCGTCATAAGGGTCTGAAAGAGATTAGACATATAGGTGATTGGCTTTATGCCAAGTGGGAGATTGTTAGTCATAGGTGCCCTACAAGCCAATCACGTGAGTTATGATACATTTGACTTGACACGCAATCTTTTTTCTTATTATATTTTGGTATTTATCACTTTATATTGCTTATTGCATATATATATATATATATATATATATATATATATATATATATATATATTGTGATATACTTGGATCTGTGTAATGGGAATTAGATCGTGATGAGATCACGATAATGAGACCGATTAGCCTTTAAACACAGATCCTAAATAATCCCGGTCGTAGGTTACTCAAGAGGAACATTAAGATAACCGGACAGACTAGTGTGTTATATACCCATCCATATGATGGATGCAACTAGTCTCATAGCTGCTCGTGTGGGGATACTAGGGATACAATACAGGTGCTCATTGGAGAATGAGTTCACTGATTGATCCGCTTACAAAACGTTGAATGGTTGATGATGCCTTATTGTCAAACAGCGATTCCGTAGTTCCTATGGTGTATATGGTCTGTAGACTTGAGACACTGAGGATGTCTTGTATGAGTGCTCTATTAGGAACGAGTCGGCACTAAGAGGGGGGGGGGGGGGGGGTGAATTAGTGCAGCAGTAAAATCACGCCGGTTTCGAAAAACTCTTTCATACGTTGAAAACCAATTTTGGAAACTTGAAAGCATATGCGAGTGTAGGCATAATAGAAGCACAGTACAGGGGAGAGGCAGTTTGCTATAAAAGTAAAGTGCTCAAAGGAAATGCAAACCAGATTTTTATACTCCGGGAGTTTGTTTTAACTCCATCATCAATTGATGGTCATCATCAAAAAACGAGAGATTGTTAAATTTCATATTTTGATGATAAAACCAATCGATAAGTGTTTATGATTTAATCTGCATTTTGGGTAATGCGGGATGCTTCGATTAGGGAGAGACAATTAAAGCAGGAAAAATCATGTTGAGATGGAGGAAAACATGTCAGAAGATTGGATGTCGAGCCGGAGGATTGGTCGATGTATCGACATAAGGCTTTGGGCCATGGATTCGGGCATCGGGCCAAGAAGAGTGGATATTGCGCTAAGGATATTAGAGTTATGGAGTCAACTAGCCGATTGGGAAATAGGCTGTAAGAGAGGATGATGCGCCGAAGAATCGGACGAAGCGTCAATGGACCAATGACATGCCGGACAACATGATTCAAGCTTAGTAATAATTGTCTAGATCGAAGTGTATTTTTACATGTGCAGGATTAACTACGATAGCAAGGCATAAAGTAAAATGAAGTCTTAGAGTCCATAATATGATTTTATTGGGAGTTTGAGAGTTCGTCGGAAGTTCGGACGTTCATCGAATGTTCTACAGGAACCAGCCGAGAAGTCTTAGAGCTTGCAAGAGAAGCTCATCGGAACTCGCCAAGAAGATCATCGTGAAGTCCGGGAGCTTGTTGGGAGTCCGCTAGAACATTACCAAGAGATCGTCGGAAGTTCGCCGGAAGATTACCGGAAGCTCCCCGGAAGAAACTAAACTTACGGACTTGTTTAGCTTAGGAAATGTCTTAGAATTCATAGTTAGTACGTAATTAGGATTGGATTTGGGCCAACCCAATTAGGGACCAGTTGGGCCCATGTAAGGACTGTGTTGGGCCCAATGAAAGGCCTAAACAGTGACCTAATAAGTGGCACCGTCATGGCATAGTCTTCGAGACTATGTCAGGCGGTGGTACTACTAGTTTGGGCAGTGGTATCGCCCCTGCTAGGGTGCCAGGAGATGGTACCGCCAATCTGGGTGGTGGTACCACCCAGTGGCCCAGTGCTAGGCGATAGTATCGCTAGACTGGGTGGTGGGACCGCCCAGCATAAGCGGTGGTACTGCCCGAACACAGGAAACCTGGGATGAGATGTATTTAGGCTCCAAGTTTGAATCAACTTGAGGCCTATAAATACCCCTCTCATCCTTGCTTAATATATACAAGACTTGAGAGTAAAAATAGAAAGAAATGC
Organism: Musa acuminata AAA Group; assembly: GCF_036884655.1. Lineage (NCBI taxonomy): Eukaryota > Viridiplantae > Streptophyta > Magnoliopsida > Zingiberales > Musaceae > Musa > Musa acuminata. The sequence continues at coordinate 11,317,799 of NC_088339.1, read as the reverse complement.
TGCTGCAATCTTGTGTGAACTCCTCTCAAAAGTTTGAAGTGTTAGAATAGTTTGAAACAGGAGTAAGTGAGGGTGTAAGGGTTATTTCCTAAATCCGATAAAAGGAGAATTAAGTTGTAAAAGGTGGTTGGTCTGCGCCTATTGAAGGAAGACCGATAGTGGATGTCGGTGGCCTCGACGGAAGAGGAATCGGCAGAGTGGATGTAGGTCACGACGATCGAACCACTATAAAAATCTGGTTTGCATTTCCTTTGAGCACTTTACTTTTATAGCAAACTGCCTCTCCCCTGTACTGTGCTTCTATTATGCCTACACTCGCATATGCTTTCAAGTTTCCAAAATTGGTTTTCAACGTATGAAAGAGTTTTTCGAAACCGGCGTGATTTTACTGCTGCACTAATTCACCCCCCCCCCCTCTTAGTGCCGACTCGTTCCTAATAGAGCACTCATACAAGACATCCTCAGTGTCTCAAGTCTACAGTTTGCTATAAAAGTAAAGTGCTCAAAGGAAATGCAAACCAGATTTTTATAGTGGTTCAATCGTCGTGACCTACATCCACTCTGCCGATTCCTCTTCCGTCGAGGCCACTGACATCCACTATCGGTCTTCCTTCAATAGGCGCAGACCAACCACCTTTTATTGGGTTTTGGAGATAACCCTTACACCCCCACTTACTCCTCTCTCAAATTATTCTAACACATAACTTTTGAGAGGAGTTTACATAAGATTGCAATAGCGTTTCTTTCTATTTTTACTCTCAAGTCTTGTGTATATTAACCAAGGATAAGAGGGGTATTTATAGGGCTCAAGTTGATTCAAACTTGGAGCCTAAAAATATCTCATCCCGAGTTTCCTGAGTTTGGGCAGTACCACCGCTAGTGTCAGTCTAACACTGACACTGCGTTGGGCAGTACCACTACCCAATCTAGCGGTACCACCGCCTGGCACTGGGCCACTGGGTGGTACCACCGCTCAAACCGGTAGTACCACCGCTTGACACCCTATTAGGGGTGGTATGTTAGAACCCTTGTAGATTCTAAACTTGGGGTTGATCTCTTTAGGGGATCGGCCTCCTTGGAACTCTATAGGGGTTCCTCCCTCCAAGTTGTTGCTCAAAGGCTGCAGAAAAGATTCATCTATTGCTTATGAAAAGAGAAGGAATACATGGCTATTTATAGGGCTTCTAAACCCTAACTCCTAATAGGACTCCTACTTAAGACTCTTACTTCTAACCAACTCCTAATAGGACTCCTACTCAAGACTCCTATTCCCTTACAACTCCTAATTCTTCACTAAGAAAAAACCTCCTACATGAATGCCCCTCACAATTAGGACTCTCCTAGCTAGAGTCCTAACAGAATGTCCCTCTCAATTAAGACTCTCCTAGCTAGAGTCCTAACATTTTTACATGAATGTCCCTCTCAATTAGGACTCTCTAAGCTAGAGTCCTAACAGACCCACCCTCTTCAAATCAGCCTTGTCCTCGAGGCTGATGATTCATGAATTCTGGGAATTTGATCTTCAAGTCGTCATAGTTCTCCCAAGTGGCATCTTCTTTTGGTAGGTTCGCCCACTGTATTAGCACTTCATTAGTGGGTCGTCGTCGTCGAGTCACGATCCGTCGATCAATAATGGCACTTGGCTGGGTCTGGAGTTCTCTTTGGGTAGTCATATTTGGTGGGTGGCTTTGGGCTATCTCCAAGCACCTGTTTAAAACTTCCGGTTGGCTGTTGGTTTGTGGGTGATATGTCGTACTCCTTTTCAATTTAGTACCCTGTATATAGAATAACTTTGTCCAAAATCTGCTATTGAAGATGCAAGTAGAATTTGTCACAAGCACAATGCGTCCCTTATAGTGTAATTCTTTTGAGTCCCAATTGTAATGAGCCATGGGGCTTGGTGCTTCCTCCAATTTTTTTATAATCTTACTAGTATCTGAATCTTTCTGCCATTCCATCTTAATATCCTTAAGGAAGTCACTGGTCGGAAGTGAAACGGTCGAAACTTCAACTTGCTCGGGTAGCTGCGAAAGCGCATCTGCAAGAACATTCTCTTTCCCCTTTTTGTAAGTTATTTCAAAATCAAATCCAAGAAGTTTTGTTACCCATTTTTGCTGCTCGGGGGAAGATATCTTCTGCTCCAAGAGATATTTTAGGCTTTTATGGTCGGTCTTGATTTGAAAGTATCGCCTGATCAAGTACAATCTCCACCTCGTTGCTGCGCGCACAATGGCGAGCATCTCCTTATCATATGTTGACATATTTTGATCGGAGGGAGATAATGCCTTGCTAGTGTATGCGAGTGGTCGACCATCTTGCATGAGAATGGCTCCAATTCTGACTCCAGATGTGTCGGCCTCAATAATGAAGGGTCGGTTGAAATCTGGTAGTGTTAGCACCGGCGTCGTCGTCATGGCTGCCTTAAGTTTGTCGAAGGCAGCGGAGGCTCTGTCCAACCATTGGAAGACATCTTTTTCTAGTAAGGAAGTAAGTGGTGCACTGATGTTTCCATAGTTTTTCACGAACTTGCGGTAGTAGCCTGTTAAACCCAGAAAGCCATGTAGCAATTTTATGTTTCTCGAGGTCGGCCAGTTTTGCATGAAGGGGTCCACTGCCACACCTTCCTCTGATATGATATGCCCAAGATATTCCACCTTTTGTTGAAGAAAGCAAAAATTTGTGGTTGTTGTGTATTCAAAAGGTGGTTTTCCGTATGTCTTCTTCGCATGCTCGTATTTGATGATACCCGGATCAAAGGTCCAGCTTCGTAAAGATTTGTGCTCCCTTTCATCTAGCAATTCATCTACTATTGGAATAAAGTATTTGTCCTTGATGATTATGCCATTGAGAGCTCGGTAATCAACACATATTCGCCTTGTTCCGTCCTTCTTGCATACAAGTAGCACCGGCGAAGAGTAGAGGTTGCAACATGGCCGAATAACTCCTATTTCGAGCATCTCTTTTATAATCCTTTCTATTTCATCCTTCTGGAGATGTGGATACTGATATGGCTGAGCATTTGCTGAAGATTTGCCTGGAAGAATCATTATACAATGATCATGCCGACAGGTAAGAGGTAGGTTGCGCGGTTCGTCAAATATATTTGAAAATTCAGCAAGCAAAGGAAGTAGATTTGGATCTTCAAATTCTGTTGGCTCTCCCTTAGTTTGCTGCTCAAGTTGTACCAAAAAGCCGCTGCATGCTTTATGCAAAACATTCTCCATTTGTTGTGTGCAAATCATTGTTATGTCGCCCCCACGTTTCCCGTGCAATGTCACCTGTTTCTCCTTACTGTAAAATTTCATAATTAGTTTCATAAAATTCCAAGAAATATCACCTAATGTCGTCAACCATTTAATTCTGAGCATGGCCTCATGATTGTTAAGAGGGAGAAGGAAGAAATCTGCAATTATCTCTTGGTCCTGCAGCAATAGTTTCTCCTACAAGCGCCTATGATCACAATTCAAAATCCGTCCGTCGGTGACCTTAACATCAAACCTGCAGCGATTCTCGATTGGTAATGATATCCGAACAGCAAGCTTACTAGTTAGGAAGTTAGTAGTACTGCCCGTGTCGATGAGAACAGTGATTGGTTGTTGTTTGAGAAGGCCTCCAATTTTCATCATTTGCGGGTTTGAGTAGCTAGCTAGTATATGTACCGTAACTTCGGTCGGTTGTGGCTCTTCTTCTGCATCTTCTTCTTCATGTTCAAGGCTCTCTTTTGGATGTTCAATGACCTCTTCTTCTATCGGTTCAATCATAAGAAGTCCCCCTTTACTACAGTGATGCTCACGGCTCCACGGCTCGTCACAATGCCAACATAACCCCTTCGCATATCGCTCCCGAAGCTCTTCTCTTGTTAACCTCTTTAGTGTAGGGACTTGGTCGACAATAGGGGAGGCTAAGGGCTTCAATATTACTGGTTGAGGAGAGACCCTAGTCCTCCGAGCTTCATGGTTCAATTGCTCCTCTTGATGTCGTGCGAAAGAGATGGCTGCCATAAGCGTATACGGTTGTCGCGCTTTAACTTCTCCTCGGATCTCCGGCTTCAAGCCCTCAATGAAGGTCCACAATAGCTGTTTTTGAGACCAATCATGAGTTTGATTAGATAACTTTTCAAACCTGGTTTGGTACTCCTGAATGGTGGAGGTTTGTTGGATCTTTGCTAGTTGTTCGTCAATATTCTCATAATCGGTTGGTCTGAAGCGAATCAGCAGTCCTTCTTTGAATTGTCGCCATGAAAGGACTCCATAAGTATGTTCAAACCAGTCAAACCACTGTATAGCATCCCCTTCAAGATGTATAGCTGCAATTTTCACCATAGATGCATCTGCGATTTTGTGGTACCGAAAATATCGCTCCGCGCGTGAGATCCAACCAATCGGGTCTCCTTCTTCCCATCTAGGGAAGTCCACTCTCATGCATGGATAGTTGGGGTTGGTCATAGAGCCTACCCTCCCTTGGAAGTCATCTCTTCGGGCTTGGTGTGATTGGGCAAAGCTCTCTCCTTGATATGATTTCTTCGGGCTTAGTGGTCGGCCCAATCTGAGTTCGGTAAAGAGCGTCCGAATCTTATCCTCCATTCGCGCCTCCAAGGCTTCGAATTTAGCATTGATTGTCTCCTTAGATGCCATAGTATATGGCCCCAAATCAATGATGTTAAGATCTCTCTTTTGCTGTTGGGTTAAAGGCATGTATAGGTTGAGAGAAGTGATGGTCGAAAGTGTTGGTGGATTGGTGGATGTAGGCTGCGGTTTAGGCTTGTTTTGTGGCTGTTTTGGGTGCAGTTTGAGGGTGTGGTTTGGTAGAGTTTTAGGGCTGTGGATGAAAGTTTTAGATCTGTGGTATATGGTAGCAAAGGTTTGACAGAAATCTGTGGAAGTTGCAGCAAGTATGTGCTGTCTTGTAAGAGTAGAATTGTCGTCGAAGAAACAATGGTTTCTCGATGTAATTTCCACTAAAAACTTGAGAGAATTGAGGAGGGAATTGATAACAAAATCACAGTTTATATGACAGCAAGGATATCTAATTTAATCAAGAAAATTTCGGCAGTATAATAGCAAGGAAATTGGTGCAAGTTACAATTGCAGAATTATCATCGAAAAATTTCAACGGGTTACGATGAAAATTTGCAGCAACATAAAATCGTTTTTAGAGATGAATTTCTTAATAGATCAATCTTAGATGGAAGTCAAGATGATCTATGAAGTGTATAAGAAATTTCATTCAAAAAAGATTGCAAATAGATGGGTTAAGGCAACAATATGCAGTTGAAATTTTCTGCAGCATAGATTTTCAAGTGCAGCAGATTGGACATAAAAGATCAGTAGTTTATATTAAGAATTTTTCGATGAAACCAAAGGGAAATCTACTTTTAGGAAGTGTCAAAGATGTCATAAAAATTTTGTAAAAATTTGGATAGAAAAAGCACAGTAACAAGATCAAACAGATGGTGCTATGCGGCTTGAATTCTGCAATTCGAGTGCAGCAGATTGGACATAAAAGATCAGTAGTTTATATTGAGAATTTTTTGATGAAACCAAAGGGAAATCCACTGTTAAGAAGTGTCAAAGATGTCATAAAAATTTTGTAGAAATTTGGATAGAAAAAGCATAGTACCAAGATCAAACAGATGGTGCTATGCGGCTAGAATTCTGCAATGTATCTTTCGTCGTAGAGATGAAAACTTTGTGACGAAAAGTTTATGCAGCAATATAGGAACGATTTTTTTTTTTTGGATTTTCGAATAAAGATAACTAAATTGCAGCAGCAGTAAGGTAGGAAACCAGAACTTGTTGCAATTCACAGGGAGATCAAAGGATAATCCGTGGTGGTGGAGATGATGACGGAATTCGGTGACGATCTTTTAAGCAATTGTGGGAATTACTTTGGATGGTTGTAGAGGGTTGATGGATGGCTGTGGAAGGGCAGTGAGACGCCAAGAACGCTGCTCTAATACCAGGTGTTAGAACCCTTGTAGATTCTAAACTTGGGGTTGATCTCTTTAGGGGATCGGCCTCCTTGGAACTCTATAGGGGTTCCTCCCTCCAAGTTGCTGCTCAAAGGCTGCAGAAAAGATTCATCTATTGCTTATGAAAAGAGAAGGAATACATGGCTATTTATAGGGCTTCTAAACCCTAACTCCTAATAGGACTCCTACTTAAGACTCTTACTTCTAACTAACTCCTAATATGACTCCTACTCAAGACTCCTATTCCCTTACAACTCCTAATTCTTCACTAAGAAAAAACCTCCTACATGAATGCCCCTCACAATTAGGACTCTCCTAGCTAGAGTCCTAACAGAATGTCCCTCTCAATTAGGACTCTCCTAGCTAGAGTCCTAACATTTTTACATGAATGTCCCTCTCAATTAGGACTCTCCAAGCTAGAGTCCTAACATGGTACCATCGCCCAAACTAGCGGTACCATCGCCTGACAAAGTCTCAAAGCTTGTGCCACGATGGTGCTACTTCTTGGGTCACTGTTTGGACCTTTCATTGGGCCCAACACAATCCTTACATAGACCCAACTGGCCCCTAATTGGGTTGGCCCAAATCCAATCCCAATTACGTGCTAACTACGAATTCTAAGACATTTCCTAAGCTAAATAAGTCCGTAAGTCAAGTTTCTTCCGGCAAGCTTCCGTTGATCTTCCGATGAACTTCCAACAATCTCTCGGCAATGTTCCAGTGGACTCCCGACAAGCTCTTGGACTTCAGACAATCTTCTTAGCGAGTTCCAACGAGCTACTCTGGCAAGCTCTAAGACTTCTCCGCTAGTTCCTGTAGAACTTCCGATGAATGTCCGGACTCTAGGATTTCATTTTGCTTTATGCCTTGCTATCGTAGTTAATCCTACACATGTAAAAATACACTTCGATCTAGACAATTATTACTAAGCTTGAATCATGTTGTCCGGCATGTCATTGGTCCATTGATGCTTTGCCCGATTCTTCGGCACATCGTCCTCTCTTGTGGCCTATTTCCTAATCGGCCAATTGACTCTACAACTTCGATATCCTTAGCGCAATATCCAATCTTCTTGGCCCGATGCCCGAATCCATGGCCTGAAGGCTTCTATCGATATGTCGACCGATCCTTCGGCCCGATGTCCATTCTTCTGACATGTTTTCCTCCAGCCCAACATGATTTTTCGTGCTTTAATTGTCTCTCCCTGATCGAAGCATCCTACGTCACTCAAAACATAGATTAAATCATAAATAATTATCAATTAGTTTCAATATCAAAATATGAGATTCAATATGCTCCACTCTTTGATACCAAACTTATAGGTTTGGATGTCCCAAATCTAACACAGTTGGTCATCGGGAGTGGTAGCCAATCTTACGAGGACTATTGAATGTCGATAGAGGATTATCCACTCTCGGCATCATGAGAGGAATATCTCATGTGTTCTTACTTAGACAAATCCTTGGCCAGGGTCATTCGGATTGAGAGAGAAAGAGTTCTCTAGGAGAATCCGATTAGAGCGAGACTCGATTAGAAACCATATGGGTCTGACAACATCATGCCCGGTATACAATCTTTAGGATATTATATGGATAATGGATTATAGGTACATGGCAACTGAGGAAAAATAGGTCTAATGGATCATATTCCCCTGTATCATCTAGAGACTACGACGTAGTGGCCTAGAACTATTGGGAAATCTTGGGGGCAACATCATATACGCAGTAGAAGAACAGAAAACAAAATCCCCAATTTCCAAAGATATGTTCGTCGTTGTTCAAAGATTGGTGCGCATAAATCTGTGAAACTTAAAACTACATATAGATTAGATTGTGTTACCTAGAGAGATCGTATATCCCTGAATCCCTACAGATCTCAAGAAGAGGGTGAAAGAGGTCAAGAGCCCTCCTCTCTAGTGGTGATCCACACAGCAGGGTTGCGACGACGCTCATCAAAACTCCAGGCTTGCTCTGAGGTGGAGAGGGGGAGGAGAATAGGAGAGGCAAGCAAAGGCTCTAGCCTATGAACCACTGAATCCCTCCTATTTATAGAGGTCCCCTATCAACTTAACCCTAATGGATCCTCCCCTATTAGGTATTGGATCTCCATTCAACTACCCAAGCCTCTTAGATTAATGGATCTCTATCCAATAATCTTTCATGGGCTCTTATTGCATCTCTTTCATGGGATCCAATAATTCAAGGGCTTATTGGATATCCAATAATTCAAGGGCTTATTGGATATCCAATAAGATAGGGACTCTGACGGATATCTTATATCTGAACCTCTACTCATCACAATGCATATCACATATGTATGACCCTCTAGGCCTAATATCGAGCTGGCCATAAGTTATACTTGTCAGAACTCCTGCTAGTTCAATGAATTATTATCTCTATAATAATTCACTCGACTCATCGACTACGGACGTACTAGGCCACTACGCCGCAGTCCCTAAACGATATAGGGGAATCCAATCTATTGGACCTGTCCATCCTTAGTTACCATATACCTATAGTTCCTCATCCATCTAATATCCCAAAGACCGTATACCGAGCATGGTGCTGTTAGACCCACACGGTTTCTACTTGAGTCTTACTCTAATCGGATTCTCCCGGAGAACTCTTGCTCTCTCAATTCGAATGACCCTGGCCAGGGATTTGTCTAAGCAAGAATGCATGAGACATTCCTCTCATGACACCGAGAGTGGATAATCCTCTATCGACACTCAATAACCCTCGTAAGTTTGATTACCACTCTCGAAGATCGGTTATGCTAGTTCTAGGATATCCAAACCTATAAGTATGGTATCAAAGAGTGGGGCACTCATATAGGACATCCTTGGTGTCTCAAGTCTAAGGACCAAATATACCATTGGGACCATAGAATCATTGTCTGACAATAAGATATCATCAACCATCCAGCATTCAGTAAGCGGATCAATCAGTGAACTCATTCCCCAATGAGCACCTGTATTGTATCCCTAGTGTCCCCACATGAGCAACTATAAGACTAACTGCATCCATCATATGGACGGGTATACAATACACTAGTCTATCCGGTTATCTCAATATCTCTCTCGAGTAACCTATGACCGGGATTATCTATGATCTATGTTTATAGGCGAATCGGTCTCATTATCGTGATCTCATCATGATCAGATTCCCATTGTACATATCCAAGGACATCACAATATATATATATATATATATATATATATATATATATATATATATATATATATATATATATATATATATATATATATATATATATATATATATATATATATATATATATATATATGAAACAAGCAATATAAAGTGATAAATGCCAAAATATAATGTCAAGTCACACGTGTCATCACTCACGTGATTAGCTTGTAGGGCACATATGACTAGCAAGTACGTCCGCAGTCGATGAGTCAAGTGAATTATTATGGAGATAAAAATTCACTATGCCAGAATGAGTTCTGATAGGTATGACTCACAACCAGCTCGATATTGGGCCTAGAGGGTCACACACATATGGTAGGCATTGCGATGAGTAGAGGTTCAGATATGAGATATCCGTCGGAGTCCCTATTTTATTGGATATCCAATAAGCCCTTGAATTATTGGATCCTATAGATGAGATCTAATAAAAGCCCATGAGAGATTATTGGATAGAGATCCACTAATATAAGAGGCTTGGGTAGTTGGATGGAGATCCAATACCCAATAGGGTAGGATCCATTATGGTTAAGTTGATAAAGGGACCTCTATAAATAGGAGAGAAGTAGTGGTTCATAAGCTATAGCTTTTTAGTTGCTTCTCCTTCTATTATTCTCCCCCTCTCCACCTCAGAGCAGGCCTGGAGTTTTGAGGAGTATCATTGCAGCCTTGTTATGTGGATCACTGTTAAAGAGGAGGGCGCTTAACCTCCTTCACCCTCTCTTAGAGATCTGTAGGGATTCAGGGATATACGATCTCCCTAGGTAACACAATCAATCTCATACGTGATTTTCTATTTCATGGATTTTTGTGCACCAATATGCTCACGATGACGAACATATCTTTGGGAATTTGAGATTTTATTTTTTGTTCTTCTACTGCATATGTGATGTCGCTCCCTAGATTTCCCAACACAAAAAACTATCCTTCTTTTTTACTAATAAGACTAAAGAAGAGTTTGGACTAACATTATCCCTTATGATTCCTACTTCAAGCATCTCCTTAATGATTTTCTCTATCTCTATCTTTTGTAAGTGTAGATATCGATGGGCTAAACATTAGTTGGTGCACTCCCAAGTAGTAAAGAAATCCGATTATCATGTAATCGAAGAGGTGAAATTCCTTATGGTTCTGCAAATACATCTATAAATTCTCTAAGCAATGATTGAACATTTGCATCTTGTTCGGATATTGCAACTTCATCTTCAATGCTCCATAATTATACCAAAAATCTATAGTGTGCCTTCTCGAAGAACTTTCTCCATTCTATGGCTAGTAACAATTGTGACTTTATTACTATGTTTTCCTTTTAGGATCATTTGTTTTCCATTGATAAAAAAAATATAATTAATTTAAAAAATTCTAAGAAATATTGCCCAGAGTTAATAGCCACTCAATTCTATGCACGACCTCATAGTCATCCAATAGTAGTAAGAAAAAAATCAATGCACAACTCTTAGCCTTACATAATAAGCTTCACTATGGAATATTTACTATCATAAGTTAAAATTCGCCCATCAACAACCTTCACCTCGAACTTATCATAACGTTCAATATGATAGGTCAATCGCATAGTAACATTGTTATCTATAAAATTATTGGTGCTACTAGTATCAATCAATATAGTAACAGATTGACATTTCAAAAGCTCTTCAACTTTCATAGTTTGAGGATTAGAATATTTTGCTAATATATGAACAACATGCATGATAAGGTCAATATCTCATCATTATCAGTACCTTCATGATCATATTCTACGGTCTCTATGGTTCCTCCTAAATCGGTTCAATCATCAAAAGTTTTTCGTACTTGCAAGAATGCTCCCTACTCTACTTTTTATCATAATGCTAGCATAAACTCTTTGCTAATCGTTCTTTGAGTTCCTCTTGGGTCAGTTTTCTAGTATTAGGATTCTGATTAGGAAAGGTTGGATTGGTTAACTTACTAGTCACCTATTTATTAACACTCCTAATTCGATGGTTTTCTATGTTAATTTTTTTTTATGCAATCATGCAAAAATATTGTAACTATTATAATAAGAGGTTGATGAGTTTAACTTCACAATAAATGTCTAAATTAAGACCTTAATAAAATGTTCTCACTAATTACCTTTCAGACTAATCTTTAGCCCAATTTGATAGTCATTTAAATCGACTTTGATACTCTAACATAATAGAAGTCTAGTGAATCTTGATAAGCTGCCCATCAACATTGTCATATTCAAATGGTTTAAAATGAATAAGCAGTCTTTTCTTAAATTACTCCTATAAGAAAACTCCATGATAGGTTTCATACCAATCATACCATTAATTAGCATTCTCATCTAGTTCGATTCAAGCTATTTTTACTTTAAAATATTTTAGAGTTTTATGAAGGCAAAAAAATTTCTCAGCTCTAGAAATCCAACTAATTGGATCTTTATCTTTCTATCTAATAAATTCTACTTTCATGTGATGATAGTCATTATAACACTTTTGGTAATTTTTTGTTGTGACTTCAAATCGATCATAGTTGTTTACTAGCAGAAATTGAACTTATGTTGAATTTTACTAAAACTCTCAAGCAAACTTTTTTTGAAATTATTGAGAATTTCTTATCTATTCTCAATTTTTGTTTCCAAGACTTCAGATTGAGATTTCATAAAATTATCAATAGTCATTGCGTATGATTATAAATCTGTAATTCCAAGTTTTGTTTTTCATTTCGGGTCAACGGCATGAGTACTACTTATTGGGCATTGAAGGTAAAGTCGTCACTACTAACACAAGCGTCAAGGCCTATGATGTCATTAGAGAAAAGATTAAGGGAATGCTATGGAAACATCGCAAGAACTTAGGGAACCTATTGGCGGTGCGGCCATCGGGGCTTATGATGGCATCAGAGAAAAGATTGAGGGAATGTGGAGGAGACACCGTAAGAATTTTGGGAACACTACGCTGATAGGGAACGTCACTCTGATGCTAGATAATAAAACTCTATAGCTTTATCTAAGAAAAGTGATAGAGATTTAATCGTTTTGAGATGATCAACCTCCTTTTGATTGCTTTGAAGGGATCAACCTCCAAATTGATCAAAGGCTTTTGTTATATTTCATTGCTCAAGAAAAGATAATGTAAATTTTACATACACTCAAATAATAGTTTAGACCTGCAGAAGAAGTGTTCTAATTCAATAAAATAGTGTTTTGATATCGAATTGATGAACAGCGGTAGAAAGATTTAGACAAACTGTTGCATTTTTTTAAGTTCTAATCCATGTTATGGTACATTATGACATTAACAAACTAAGAATTGTGATTCAGGGGTATAGTTATGAAATATAGGGTTCATTCAAGTATAGGGACCTTTGAGGAGAACCTATAGATGACAACTAAGTCTCGTAGACTTGTTCCCAAACTCTAAGCTCAATTGTACCCAAATGCGCAACAATTGCCGCTTCACGTGTCACACCATAGTTTAGTCCAACTTTTGAAGTGGAAGAAAATTTACATTATGTAAACAATTATTAACTTAGTGTTCAATAATTTTGACCATATGGTTCTTAATTTATTAATTTATTTTTAAGCTAAAAAAAGTTAATAGGATTTAATATGAGCAATTTTTGGGGAAAAAATCTCTTTTTTCACTTTTTTTTGAGGAATATATTTTCTTTCGGTTAATTATAATTAACTACCTTTAGTATCTCAGTACTTGTATATTCAAAAATTATATTGAGATACCTATACTTAGGAAAATAAAATATTTAATCCTAATATTTGAACAAAACCTTTTCTTTCTTAATTTTTAACTTTATAAAAGTTATCTTTTTAACCTTGTATAGGGATCTCAATATTTCACCTTCATAAATATAAGAATCTTAATATAACTTTTGAAAGTGCATAGACCGAGATACTAAGGATAGTTAATTATATAGAGCAATATGTAATTAGCCCTCTCTCTCTTTTCATATTTCTCTAGCAATGACCTTTCTTTATACAAGTCTAAATATATCCTTCCCTGTCGTCTCCCACCATCACCTTCGTTGCTAGCTCTTCCTTGTCATCACATCTGCTGTCATGGCCTTCCCCATCATTGTCTCCATATGCCCTTTCCCATTACCTCCTCCCCCTCCTCCCTTCCCCCTTTCCGGTCCTTCCACCTTTTCCTCTTCCTCCCACTTCTTTCTTCGTTCGCCTTTCCTTGTCGCCTCTTTTCTCTCTCTTCCTTTGCCCCATCTATTAGGAACAAGTTGGCACTAAGAGGGAGGGATGAATTAGTACAGTGGTAAAATTACATATTCAAATCGTTTCGTTTCGTTTCGATTAAAACTGATTCCGACAAAAACTGTTTCATAAATATCTTAACTTGAAACATGTTCATAAATGTATTGAAAGCAATAAGCAAGTAAAGTGGTTTGCAGTTAAAGTAAATTGCATAAGACAAAATGCAAACCAGATTTTATAGTGGATCGATCGTCGTGACCTACATCCACTTCGTCGATTCCTCTTCCGTCGAGGCCACTAGCATCCACTATCGATCTTCCTTTAATAGGCGAATATCAACCTCCTTCTTACACCCCTCTTCTCCTTTTCATAGGTTTAGGAGATAACTTTTACAAGCACTCACTCCTCCTAAACATAATTCTAAACTTAGACTAGAGGAGGGGAATTCTCAAGTGATTGCAACAGTGTTTTCTCACTTTAAAACTCTTTGTGCTTGTGTATCTTAACTAGGGATGAGAGGAGTATTTATAGGCTTCAAGTTGATTCAAACTTAAAGCCTAAAAATGTCTCATCCTAGGTTTCTCGGGTACGGACAGTATTACTACCTGACAGAGCTTAGAGATCGAGCTCTGGCGGTACCACCACCTGACAAGGGTGGTACCACCGCTAGCAGCATTTACTGCCAGTGGTACCACCACCCAAACCACCTGGGAGACTAAGACTCCCAGGTGGTGCCACCGTCAGCCCTGGTGGTGCCATTGTCAACCAGGCTTTCAGCATTCTGGTTGGGCCTTGAATCTAGCTTAAACCAGCCCAAATTCGGGCCTAGTCGACCCCTAACAGAGTTGATGGGATTACCTCCCAATCTCAACTCCAATTATGTGTTAACTACGATTCCTAAGATATATTCTAAGCAAAATAAGTCCGATTTCTTCTAGCGAGCTTCCGGTAAGCTTTTGGCGATCTTCCGGTGAACTTCCGATGATCTCTTGGCAATATTCTAGCGAACACCCAACAAGCTCTTGGACTTCACGATGATCTTCTTGGTGAGTTCCGATGAGCTTCTTTGGTAAGCTCCTGGACTTCTCGGTTGGTTCCAATAGAACTTCCGACAAACGTCCGGACTTCCGACGAACTCTCGAACTCCCAACGAAATCACGTTCTTGACTCCGGGACTTTATTTTGTTTTATGCCTTGCTATCGTAGTGAATCCTGCATACATAAAAATACACTTCGATCTGGACAATTATTACTAAGCATGAATCATGTTGTCCGGTATGTCATTGGTCCATCGACGCTTCATGTGATTCATCAGCGCATCGTCCTCTCTTGCGGCCTATTGCCCAATCGGCCAGTTGACCTCCGCAACTCTGATATCCTTGGCGCAATATCTGCTCTTCTTAGCCCGATACCCAAATCCATGGACTAAAGCCTTTTGTCGATATGTCGACCGATCCTTCGGCGTGACGTCCAATCTTCTGACATGTTTTCCTCTAGCCCAATATGATTATTCCTGCTTGAATTTTCTCTCCCTGATCGAAGAATCCTGCATCACTCAAAACGCAGATCAAATTATAAACACTTATCAATTGGTTTCATCACCAAAATTTGAGATTCAACAATCTCCCCTTTTTTTATGATGGCAACCAATTGATGACGGAGTTAACCTAAACTCTCGGAGTTTAACCAAACTCCCCCTATCAATATGTCTTATTGATAGAACTCTTGGATTCAAAGATCCAAGTAATATGTTATCATAAAACTTATGCATAACATCATACTTCTCCCCCTTTATCATCAACGAAAAGGAGAAGTGCAACTATCAAGTGTTTGAGATATAATGTCAAATATTGCATTTATCATCATGCAATATGTAAGCTAGAAATTTTAGCAAGTGCTACATCATGCAAGCTATCGATTTTATATCGATTTTTGAAAACTTGAAGTGTGTAAGCTAGCGATTTTATATCAATTTTTGCTAGCTTGTATGTTGTAAACTTTTGAAAATTTGAAAGCAAATGCAAGATAGCTTGTATGTTGTAAACTTGAAGTGTGTTGTAAACTTGCTATTTTATATCAATTTTTGCTAGTTTGTATGTTGTAAACTTGAAGTGTGTAAGCTAGCGATTTTATATCACTTTACAACATGCATAATTACCAAATAATCATTAATTTTAAGGATGTGCATGATTGCAAATTTTGTAAGTTTGTATTTTTGCTTCTTAATATAGGCAAGCTAGTGATGTTCAAGATAACAAGTTTTTTCTTCTCTTTTGAGAAGTGTCATTTTTGCTTCCTTTGCAAAGTGCAAGCTAGCAAAATTTTACATTATTTTACAATATGCAAGCTAGCAATTTGGCAAGTATTACTTCTCTTTGAAGTATGAAGGCTAGCAAGTTTTTGAAAAATAATGCAAGATAACAAGCTAGCAAGATACAATGTTTTACATAAAGCAAGCAAACAAGTTTTGCATCTTTTTACGATATGTATGTTTGTAATTTTTGTTTCTTTTTAGATGTGCTAGCAAGCAAGCAAGTTTTTCTCCTTATAATTTGTGAGCTAATAAATTTTACACATGTAAAAGTTGGCAAGATTTTTGCATCTTTTTTAGATGAGCAAACTTTTGCTTCTTCTTGAAGTATGCAAGCTAGCTAGCAAGCTAGCAAAATTTGCTCCCCCTATGTCATTGTCAAATAGAAGGGAAGAATACAATGTTGTAATTCTTTTTCCTTTTTATCAATCTTCACATCATGACAAAGGTAAAGTATCAACCTTATTTCAATATGTTTGTGCATCATTATAGTTTCAATTTACAACATGCATAATTTTAAAACATTACACATCATCCTTACTCTATATATGATACTAAAAATAAATCAATCATCATATCATACATGATACTCATAAGCTAGTAAATTTATATCATTTTAGAGCATCAAAACAATATCATAAGTATTTCATGCATTCATATCATCACATAAAGAATATCAAGAATAATTAGGTGATAAGATATGCTTCAAGAATACAAGGAATTATACAAATTCAAAAAAAATCATATCATGAAAGATGAGATCATATGAATACTAATAGACATGATTCATTTAGTAAATCTCTTCTTTAAATAAAATACTAAGAAAAATCGTAGGAGTACAAAGAAGAGATATTGATTCAAAAAATCTCAAGTAATTCCAATAAACCAAGATCATGATTTTGATAAACACTCATTCAAATTCAAATGATATAAATAATTTTATTGATCTCTTAGTGAAAAATTGATAAGGTAGGGATTGAGAAGTTTTCAAGAAAAATACTTTCCTCTTTTTGTTTCAACTTATTGATTGATTTAATAAATGTATGTTCTTTTCTTTTATGCCAAATCCATGCATCATTCATTAACACCAAAAAAAAACTTTCAAAAGATTACAAAAACTATCATGCATAAATTCGAAATATAAAATCATCATTTCTTCAAATCATCATACTTAATTAAATATAAAATCGTCAAGTATGATACTTACATTATTTCATATAAGCATGCCTTTATCATTTATGCCAAAGACATGTATCCATTTTAAAACCGAAAAAGCCACTTTCATTATAGTAAAAATCGATAATTCATAAATCGCAAGAATCATCATATATAATTTCGAAAGATAAACTCATTAAGCATGATTTCATAAGAAATTTTTAATCAAAAATTATTTTGTTTGTTTATCATAAAACATGTAATTTTCATGATTATTTTTAAAATCACTAGAAAGGTAAGCATGATCCAATTTTATTTTTTTCATTTTCATTAAACATGCAATTCAAAAAATATATATATAATTTTCTAAACTAATTTAAGAACAACTCATGAAAAGTATTATGTAATTTCGAAATAAATTAAAGGAGTTTTGTTTGAGTTGTTTACCTCATTGTCGAATGCTGTTAAGGCATAGTTTGCCACCTCGCCTTTGTTGATTTTCTTCTTGTCTTCGGATGAGCTTGATTCGTCCAAAGTCGCGTTCTTCTTCTTTTTAAGTTCATTTTTAATTTTTGATTCTTGTTTTAAAATTTTCATGAGGAGTTCAAGTTTACCATCACTTGAGCTTATGCTCGAGTAGTCTTCAATTGTTCTAAGTCTGAAATCCTTCTTGTTCTTTGAAAGGTGGTTCTTAAGTTCTTCACGTGTATTGCACGTCATTTCATTGGTCGTCAAAGACCCTATAAGTTCTTCAATTGGAAAATGGTTCAAGTTCTTTGATTCTTGTATTATCGTTATTTTCAAATCTCCATTTTTAGAAAGTGATCGTAAAATCTTATTAATGAGTTCAAAATCTAAAAAACTTTTACCAAGTGCTTTTAAACCATTGACAGGATCCGTAAAATGGGTGTACATGTCTCCAATGGTTTCGCTTGGTTTCATATGAAATAGTTCAAAATCATACATTAAAAGATTGACTTTAGAATCTTTTACTCTACAAATGCCTTCGTGTGTGATTTCGAGAGTGTGTCATATTTCGAAAGCCGTTTCAAAAGTAGAAATCCAATTAAACTTAGTTTTATCCAAAGTGTAAAATAAAGCATTCATAGCTCTAGCATTTAGGGAAAAAGTCTTCTTCTCAAAATCCTTCCAATGGTTCATTGAAAGAGAAGACTTACAAAAACCTCTTTCGATAATATTCTATAAATTCAAATCCAATGAAAGCAAGAAAACTCTCATTTGAGTTTTTCAATATGTGTAGTCCGTCTCATTGAACAAGGGAGGATGAATGAGAGAGTAACCCTCTTGAAAGCTGAAAAGAGCCATTTCTATTTAAGTGTTAAACTAAATATGAAAAACGAGGCTCTGATACCAATTGTTAGGAACGAGTCGGCACTAAGAGGGGGTGTGAATTAGTGTAGCGGTAAAATCATGGATTCAAATCATTTCGGCACTAAGAGGGGGTGTGAATTAGTGTAGCGGTAAAATCACAAATTAGTGTACCACTGTCCAGTCTGGGCGGTACTATCGACCAGACCACCTGGGAGACTGAGTCTCCCAAGTGGTGCCACTAGCGGCCTTGGCGATGCCACCACCGCCAGGCTTTCAGCATCCTGGTTGGGCCTTGAATCCGGCCCAAACCAGCCCAACTTCAAGCCCAATTGGCCCTTAACAGAGTTGATGAGATTACCTCCCAATCCCAACTCCAATTATGTGCAAACTATAATTCCTAAGACATATTCTAAGTAAAATAAGTCCAGCTTCTTCCGGCGATCTTCTAGCAATCTTCTGGCAAACTTTCGACGATCTCTCGGTAATGTTCCAACGAACACCCGGCAAGCTCCTGGACTTCACGACGATCTTCTTGGCGAGTTCCGACAAGCTTCTTTGGTAAGCTCCTGGACTTCTTGGTTGGGTCCGGTAAAACATCCAACGAACATCCGGACTACCAACGAACTCTCGAACTCCCAACAAAATTACGTTCTTGACTTCGGAACTTCATTTTGCTTTATGCCTTGCTATCGTAGTTAATCATGCACACACAAAAATATACTTCGATCTAGACAATTATTATAAAGCATGAATCATGTTGTCCGGCATGTCATTGGTCCATCGACGCTTCGTTTGATTCTTCGGCGCATCATCCTCTCTTGCGGCCTATTGCCCAATCGACCAGTTGACCTCTGCAACTCCGATATCCTTGGCGCAATATCCGCTCTTCTTGGTCCGATGCTTGAATCCATGGACTGAAGCCTTCTACCGATATGTCGATCGATCCTTCGGCGTGACATCCAATCTTTTGACATATTTTCCTCTGGCCCAACATGATTTTTCCTACTTTAATTGTCTCTCCCTGATCGAAGTATCCTGCGTCACTCAAAATGTAGATTAAATCATGAACACTTATTAATTTGTTTTATCATCAAAAATTGATATTCAACACTATCCTCCTCAAAGGCCATGGTAGAGTCTTGCCTAAAAAGGGTGGGCAACATAGACGACTAAGACGACAAAGAAGAGTATATCTTGAGAAGGGGCTGCCTTTTGAGAAAACAAAAAAAAAGGTTTTTTTCTTTTGGGAAAAAATTGGTCCATGGAGGCACATTATTATTATAACATGGAGTCGTCAGGACTTCACGTGTACCTTAGGACCATTGATCTCTAGGTTGATGGGGATATAAAGAGGAATAACCTTTGTATATGAACAAATACTAGAAGACCATAATACGCAGCGGAATAAAATGGAAACACAATCAAACAGAACACCAAGATATACGTGGAAAACCCCTTCAATGTGAAGGGTAAAAACCACGGGGCAAACTAGAGATAATCCACTATAAGAATAATGAATATACAAATCTCAATCTCTTGCCCAAAACCCTAGCAACAACCACAAGAGAATAACTGGGATACAAGGATCACGTCACTGCCCATAATATCTAAAACCTCCCCAAGTAATCACAGCAAGAGTCAACTGTAGATTTGATCTAATCTGAGATGAGAACACTGCTAGATGATTGAGAACAATCTCTCTGTGTTGTCCTTGTCTTCTTCCCTTTCTTTCTCTTCTTTTTCTGCCTTGTTCTCCTTCTTCTCTTTGGAATCTCATGGCTCTAAAGATCTACCTCGTTGCTGCCTTTTTATAACATTTTTCTGCTTCTAAAACGCAGCCACCACACCCCCCTAATCTTAATTAGGGTTAAGTTAAGATGGGGTGTGGGCTGTGGGCTGCCCTAGCCCACATAGGCTGAATATGCGCTATCAGCGGCAAGTTAATAGGTTAGCTTCTTTCTTTACTTCTCCTTCATTGCCTAATCATCTCTTTTTGCAAATTCTCACGCGAATGTGGAAAAGGAATTGGTTTGGTTTATAAAATTATATAACAAAAATTTATTAAGTTTATAAAATTATATGAAGGAGAAAACTATTATATGAACTAAAAGACAATGTAGCACTTGCACTTGCTAAATGGGTCTTAATATGGGTGGAGACGTAATCTAGTACGTTTGAGAACTTTGTTTGGTTTAAACGTATCGGTCGTTCTGATTGCATTATTGATTATTTGGGAAGCTTAGCGAGTGCACCATCTGACTCCTAATGTAGCCCAAAATAACTAGTTCTTTGTTCTTCTTCTTGTGCTGAAATTAATCATTTTCTCTTTTAATTGTCGTGGACTTTGTATCATTTTCATCCTTATTTGTCGTTGTTTGAATTCCTGGTAGAATTTTGTCAAGTTATTCATGCTTGCGAGAGGAGTAACATCTGATTGTATGTTATGGTAAATTCTCGGAATCTCAGCCGCATAAGGAATGAATTATAGCCTTATAATAGCATAACATGCATTCAAATTTCTTATGAATCAAATTGAATGTATTAATCGTTTGATTGATTTCAATGTAATGAATCAATTAATTATAGGTTTTGTATCATTTTTATCTTTAATTATTGTTGTTTGAATTGGTACAAAAAAACTCTGTCAACCTCTTCATATTTGTGTAGAAATATCTGATCAATTATTGTTGATCATATTTGTGCAGAAATATCAGTGCAGAAATATCTGTCGACCTCTTCGTATTTGTGCAGAAATATGAAGAAATATCTGTCGACCTCTTCATATTTATGCAGAAATTTCTGATCTTTCGACCTCTTCATAGGAAGATATTTCTGATCAATTATTGTTGATCATATTTGTGCAGAAATATCTGTCGACCTCTTCGTATTTGTGCACTATAGAAATATCTTTAATTATTGTTGTTTGAATAGGTACAAAAAATTCTGTCGACCTCTTCATATTATTGCAGAAATATCTGATCATATTAAGCCTTTAATTATTGTTGTGTGAACTTCAATTTAATTTTGCAACAATTTGACTTTGCTTAAAAACCTCTTTCATTGAAACCTTTACTTGTGACAGTGTGAATTTTAATTTAATTTTGCTTAAAAACCTCTTGATAAATTATGAAATGTAATCACAGAGTTCATTTAGATAGTGAACTTTTGATAGCTATTTATACACATTCAGCAAGAGAATTTTCCTCAAAGATATCTTATCTGCTATCACCTCTGGCATTGAAGTCTTTCCTCGTGACATTGCAGAAATCATTACTGTTTGAAGCATTCCTCATGACTGACCCTGCACAGGGCAACTTGTTTAGGACAACACATTGTAGAATGGTACCTTCCATAGCCGAGAGTTATCTCATCATTTGATTCAGCATTTAAAATGTGACTGATTCAAAGGAAAGCAACTGAACCATCAACTTGATCATTTTTAACATGCAAAAAGTTCAATCATGCACTTTACTATTTTCTTATGCTGAGAGTTCATCCTTCAGTCCCTCTGTTTATCACCAAGTCACCTGAACTCAAGCATGGTGATGCTGCAAAATGTTTCCTCCAAACTGAGAAATCTTGCAAAGATGACCACAACCTGGCTGCATCATTCACAGGAAATCTTGTTCCAAACAAATAGCTCAGAAACATTCTTTTGCATAATTTATACCTCTATAATATATACAAAGAAAAGGATCATAAAGTTGAATAAAAAGATTTGGTGATAAATGAATAATCAACATTGATTGCTAAAAATTTGATTCCTGCTAAATGATTATATGAGATTGTTGATCTGATTTATATATATTTGGAACATTTTGAATCAAAGAATCTGATTGAATGAGATTGTGGTGGTGTTTTACAATAATTCCTAATATTTTGACATACTTGTGCAAAATTGTTGAATAAGCAAAAAGCACTAACTAATGTTCCCGATGGCTGCTCTTCTGTGGATTCTTGTTCGGCCAAGGTCGTTGGATTCTTTGTGCTGTCCTACAGTACAGTCTCCATCTGCTTCACCATAACAGTGGCTTCGAACGAATCTGATGCGCCATGGAGGTCAGGGAGGAACTTGTTGGTAGGCATGTCCGGGAATATTGATTGGCCTCAGCAAAACTTTAGAGAACGTGACTGCTCAAACAAAGGGACTGAGCAGCTAATCATTATTGCGTTAAACTAAGTTCTCCTTTTCACCGAAAGAAATCATTCCACAAATCTTATTTATCCTTCGCTACTTTATGTTGATTTTGCAGAATAAAATTATTTGGGTGATTAATTCTCAGATTGACGACAGCAAGATGCAATTCGTGATGGTAAATTAGTGGATGATAGATTTAGCATTTCAGCGACTTCAAGTAAAACTTTCCTGTAGAGAAATTTTACTATAAGCAGCATCGATTTTAAAATGACTTTCACGTATCAAGGCAAGTATGCTATATAAACTACAGATAGTAGTCAATCAAGAAGTGGTCAATTTTAATGGTTCATCATGGCCATCACACTGCATGCATCGAAGGTTCGCCTACAGCAACGTGATAGATTATGCATCACGTTGCTTTCTTATATGCCTTGGCTATTGCTGGAAAGAGAATAGAAAATGGCAATTTTGCCACGTGCATCAATGTCTATCGTTCTTGGAGCAGCAAGACACATGAATTCCTGTGGCCATTGCTTTTAGACCTCCAGCTCAGGCTTTCAGTGAAAAGCAACATAGCTCAAATAAAAGCTTAATAAGCTTCAATCTTAGGTGAGCTGTTTACATCAACACACGAGGTCAATGGAGACAGCCAGTGCTAGTTGGCAGCATGTGTTAGTTGAAACTTGTACTCCAAGGGAAAAAGATCAGATTAACCAAAAATTTCCTTCATTTTCTGCTGTGAGAATGGTCAACTGAGGCTATAGTTTACAGACTAGTTGATATCCTCGATGAACTAGCACAAAATTGCAGCTACCTTTCAACTCAACTGCACAAAAAGGCACCAAGATCATTTTCCAGATGTCAGAACAGAAACCGGATGAAAGAATGCAACTATATCTCCGGAAACCAAGTGACAATGATCGAAACGATACATAAAAACAGCAGACACTTGAGAATGCTCTGTGTACATCTCTAAGATCTCGACACTCCCCGTGATCACACTACAGCTGCAGATGTCTTGCTGAAACCTCACACATCTTTATAGGAAAGGAAGAGAAATTTGATGTATGCACACACTGGGCAGCAATTGAATCAGAGAGAACTTGGTCTTTCTTGGTTGTAGATCGAGGATCAGGATCACAGTTAGAGCTTTCGGGACTGGTAGAGCTCCAATCCGGTCATGGCCTCCGGCAACAGTTCGTCCACCCGCAAGTCCTGCACCAGGTGCGCCTGCTTGGAAGCCCAGGAAAGCGTGTTGAGCACCTGGGCGTCCGCGAGTTCCTGGCTGTCAGGCACATGCTTGGCAATGTAGCACAGGAGGATCAAAGCCTCGATCTGCACCTGCTCTCCCAGGTACACTAGCTGGATCAGGTGCCTCGCACCTCCGGCGTCGATGATAGCCTGGGAATGGTTAATGTTCAGATAATTCTCGGTGCAAGCAAACTTGGTGAGCGCGATCACTGACTCTCTCATGACAGCCATCTCCTTCTCGTCGAGCAAGCGGACCAGAGGAGCGATGATCCGCGTCTCGGTCGCTCGGAACGTCCTCGACAAGCAGCCCAACGCCGTGACGCTGGGTAAGAGCAGGTCGTTGTAATCCCCCTTCTCGACGATTTGCAGAAACTGGTCGATGACCGCCTTGGATGCCGGGGAATTGGGCTTGAACGCGGACCTCCGCAGGTCCGCACTGTGCTCGGCCACGCGAGCGATTTCCATCAATGCCATTGCAGAATTGCATCGAACATCTCCTGCGCCTTTCTCCAAGAGCACCGCGAAGCATAGGAGGGCCCGGGACTCGGTGATGATCCTGCAGATGTCGGCGTTGCCCTTGGCGAGCTGCCACAGGGCCTTGGCCGCCATGGCCTTCATGTTGGCCTTGGTGCTGGGGTCCTCCATTTCCCTCGCCCTGTTGCCGGACCCCGACAAAGAATGCTGATGGGGCTTCCAGGGCACGGTTGCGCTACCGGTGCTGGTGCTGTTTTGGTTCTGGGCGGCTTTGCTGGACTTGGCGGAGGCCACTGTGGATTGCACTACGGAATGGAATTGATTGCTTTTGGACTGGCCTTGTGCACGGTCAGGATGCGGGAACGGAGTCCGTTCGTTGCCGTCGTCGAGGGGGGAAGCAGACGCGGCGGCCTTGTTGGCGAGGACGACGGAGTGGATGGACATCGCCTTGGACGACACGGAGTATTTGCTGTGCTCTTCGACGGTCTCGAAGGCGAGGTGGCCGACGAGAAGGCGGACAACGTTGTTCTTAGAGAAGACGTCCTGGCAATTGGGATTGTTGGCGGCGAGCTCGGCGACAGCCCACGCGACAACGGCCTGGACCTTCATGGGTCCGTCCTTGAGGACCTTGGCAAACGCGGAGCAGACCCCAGCGGCCACGAGGTAGTCGACGCTCTCCGAATCGCGGCCGAGGAGGCCGAGGGCGCGGGCGGCGTTCTCTTGCCCCTCGGCCTTGCCATCCTTCAGGAGTCGTAGGAGGGGAGCGACGCCGTCCTCCTCGATGATGAGCTTGGCGAAGTGCTGGTTGTCGCGGGCGAGGGAGACGAGTGCGGCCGCCGCCTCGGATCGGGCGTCAGGTTGACCGGTGTGGAGCGTGGCGATGTTGCTCCAGATGAGGGTGAGGATGGGCTCGTTCTGGGCGATGGGGCACAGGCCGTGGAGCAGGCCGCCATCGTCGTCGTCGTCCCCAGCCGGCGCGGAGACGCGGAGGAGCCAGGAGACATCGGCGACGGAATTGTCGATTTGGGTGCACATCTTGACGAAGGCGGCGCCGGGCGTGATGCTGAAGACGCGGTGCACGAGGCTGCGGTTGCGGCATCGGTCGACGAGGGCCAGGGCCTTGCCGAGGACCTGCTCTGTATCGTCCATGATGCGGCGGGCAGGTCGCTCGTAGAGCTCGGTGCGGGCGGCCTGCCGGAGTAAGGCCGCGAGTTTGTCCGCCCGGGCCTTCAGCTCCAAGCACTCCTGCTTGTTCGTCTGGGCGTCGCCCGCCCACTTACTTACTTGGTCCGCCAGCTGGATTGGCTTGGTCAGGATCTGCTTCATCGCGTCTGCCATCTCCCAATTTCTCTTCTCTGCTTCCGGGAAGAGGACGGAAAGGTTGCTCAATCAAGGACTCGACGCTTCTCCTCTTGTTTACTTCTCCGGATCTTTCTCCAGGCGCAGCAGAAGAGGGAGAGACAACTAGAAGAGAGGAGGGGGGAGAAGCCGATTAGGGGAGGAACGAGTTTCCTTTCCCTCACCTCTCTCAATCGGCCTCTAATGGTTGACAGGTCGCAGGGTCAATGCTCTGCGGCTGCTTGTTTACTACTTGCCAACTGCGACGTCCCTCGGTCCTCTTAGACTCACTCGGTTTCGTACCTGCCGAGGAGGATGGCTTTCGCCGACTTGGATTCCCATCACAAAGGGAGACCCGTGAACGGGTCGTAGAGAACTAGTGGTGGGAGACTGAGTGCGCTTGGGAAAACAGAGACGTGCAATCGATATTTTAAATATAAATTGACGTTGGATAATTTTTTTAAAATCATAATTAATCTGAATATTATAGTAAAAATATTCAAATATTGATACAGATTGTATTACCAATTTTAGTATTTATAAGATGTTAATATAATTTTTAAAATTTCGAAAATATCCCATGATTTTATCTAAAATTATAATATTGGTAGTATGATTTAATGAGAAATCAATATGATTTATATTTTATAAATTTAATTTTTTTTAATTTATTTTAAAAGATTATTTTATATTTATTTATATAATTATATTTTTATTTATTATATATTTGGATCATATGAATTTTTTATAAGATCACATACATTCATTTATTTATTTATTTTGTTACTTATTAATTAAAATTAAAAGTATGTATTCATTTTGAATAAATATAAAAAAATTAAAAATATAAATTTGTTATAAAATATTCAATAGATTTTTAATATATAATTTTACCAAGCAACACTTACGTGAATGCACATTTAAAAAAATAATTTTCATATATTATTTATCAAAGCATTTCATAATAACACATTCATTCAAACTTTTTTCTCCAACTACATATTAAAAATATAAATATTTTGTAAACACACGAATAGTTAAGTAGGTAGGTCACTAAGCTTGGAGAGAACGAGTGGTGGGATAATAAGACGCAATCGATTTGGTAGGTAATTAAGCCAGATTTTACTTAATCCGATCCCATTTCAGTCCGACCAATATTAGTCTGTATAGGAGTCAACCCATTACATTCAATTAAAGTCGGATTTCAGACCAACTGAGGTCAAAAATATCTTATCAGGAATCTAAATTTGATTCACAAAATAATCGACCTGATTCAGTCCTACCCATTTAAGAAACGAAAAAATATGAAACTAAAGAAGTCAATAGTAATATATATATATATATATATATCAAAAAAAGAAAAAAAAATGCTCAAAATCAAATACATAAAATATCTCTTGAGATAATTCAAACCTAAATCCGAAACGCATTTTATACTCTCTCACATAAGACTAAGAAACACTTCTCTCAACCACCTCACTCATTAAAGAAAACTCTATGAGCATTAAATTATTTGTTTCTAGATACCTCACACAAGCATTAGAACCTTGAGATACATCACATAGATAATAATCTTTGTTCAATAAGAGCTTCTTATCTTAATTTAATTCTTAATCATAATCTTAATTCTTATATTAGTTTAAATCTAATTATGGTTTGAATCTAATTAGTGCCCTTAAAAATATTTACCAACCATACGATCCATTTACAATTGGATTGGGAACGAATCAATCTTGATCCCTGCCACACCACCTGTGCTTCCGCATGTTCACCAGATGACACACACGAGCTTAATTCTTTAGGAGAAGAGAACAGGAGGGGATCCGGGTAGTAGACATTATTGCCATATCAGATTTGGATTTGTCACCCTACCTAATCAGTTTCTATTTCTTTTTAAATAAAACATGTATTTCTTCAGCATTCTAATACAACCCAAGTTATTCATATCGTAGCACAAAATAGTATAAAATTCGTCAACCATTGAGCTCTTCATATCGTACCAATTTTCTTATATTTTAGCAAAATCAGTTAATTAGTGTGACCTCTATTGTCGAAATTAGCAGAGAATCTTGATGTTGCATCATATCGATATATATATATATATATATATATATATATATATATATATATATATATATATATATATATATATATATATATTTTTTTTTTTTTTTCTTTTGGACAGCTTCTTTGATCCCTTAATCAGTACATCCTGCTAGTATATAACAGACGGTTGCCGTTCCTTGAAAGATAATGATTATATATATACTCAAACACCACTATCGTGTCATTGTATATCAACGACTGTTACGTTTCAATTGAAAGATAATGATTTTATAAATTATCATACTTAGAAAAGGCTATGTCGTTATTCTTTTCCTACAAAGTACCTTTGTATTGAATTGATCTAAACTTTGATATTAACTATCTTGAACCGATCCGGATTTGTTATACCGATTCAATTAAATGAATTAAAAAAAAAGAAGATAAAAGATAAAAAGAATACTTTTATTATTTAAAAAAACAATTTAATGGGAAAAAAAAACATTGGGACGCCCCAGAAAATATAAAAGCAACAAAATGGACCTGTCTAAGAGAATCGCCCAGGAATTTAATGTGTCACCGCATCATTTGAGCTTAAAATCTCTTATTTATAGTGCTAGCGATCTTTGTTGTGTTTGGAAGACATGCATGCATGATTCATTTAAATATGTGATGCATTAAAAACTACATACGAATGGTACTTCCTTAAACATTTATGTCTAATTTTGCATATATTTAATATATTATTTATGTCATTAGTATAACTTAATAAGGATTGAGATTCTGGAAATGTGGTGTATGATTAGGCCTCATCTAAAGTTTAAAAAAAATATAAAGAAGAAAAGACGTGGATCCCATCCTACATGTAGATGTAAAGTCGATGGTGGATCTATCCAACCTATTTCAATTTTGTTCGTGTACATTATATTTTAATTGGCTTTGAAATATATTTAGACAGAAAAAATAGATAG
This sequence comes from Musa acuminata AAA Group, assembly GCF_036884655.1. Lineage (NCBI taxonomy): Eukaryota > Viridiplantae > Streptophyta > Magnoliopsida > Zingiberales > Musaceae > Musa > Musa acuminata. Next base: position 11,289,402 of record NC_088339.1, on the reverse strand, counting down.
TTGATTATACCTAGGTGTTTAAAAACTTATCTTACCCATACCATTTCCTGCGATAGGCTTTCTCTTTTATATTTTTCTAATTTAACAATTAGAAGAAACAAAGAAAAATAATAATAATTTTATTCATTTCTATCCATATCCAGTGATCCGGCAGTTGATAAGGTAAAATGTAATAACAAAGTATATTTAAATTAGTTGAATATAATGACTATTTATACATGTTAGAAGAGAAGATTTTTCTCAACTGATCGGCGAGATTTCCTTATGCAATTGGAGAAATTTTATCGGTACCCTTATAAGATTGAGCTTCTATCGAGGATGTCGAGTTTGGACCAATGCAATGAAAATAGTTTATGGGCGAGAGACTTTGTGGGTGAGTCTGCTAGTTGATCAGTCGTATGCACGTGAGAAACATGTAGTCGATGTCTGACAACTTAATCTCGCATAAAGTGAAAGTCGATGACAATATATTTCATAAGTGAGTGGAACATAGATTGACATATAAGTAGGTAGCTCTAACATTATTATAATATATTATAGGAGTAATGGTGGAGTTTGTTAAGATCAAGAGCACTAAGAGGGGGGGGAGTGAATTAGTGCAGCGTAAAACTTTCGACGATTAAAACTGTGTTCGTACGATAAGAGCGATTTCGGTAGAAAAGCTGATTCGTAAATCACTTTAACTTATGATCAAGCAAGATGCAGTTAAAGCAAGTTTATGAAGGCAGTTTGCAATTATGATGGAAATTAGAATGCAAGCGTAAACTAAAATATGATGTTCGTACGATAAAACTGATTTGCGTCTAAACGTCGATTCGAAAAATACTAAACTTTGAAATACGATCGTAAATGCGTAGAAGGCAGTAAGCTATTAAGGAGGTTTGCAGTAAAGATAATATGCTCAAAGTAAATGCAAATCGAGATTTAGAGTGGTTCGGTCAATCTTGACCTACATCCACTTTTGGCTTCCTCCACCGACGAGGTCACCGACGTCCACTAGAGGCCTTCCTTCAATAGGCAAAGGCCAACTACCTTTTTACAATTTTACTCCTTTTGATGGGCTTAGGAGACAACCTTTATAGAATTTTTTTTCTCTCTTGACAGATCAAAACTTGTAAAAAAAAAGGAAGGAGAACTTTTAACTCATACAATACTTTTGAGCTCTAAAAATCACAAAGTAAGATCAGGATTTCGGTGGTTTTTGGTTACCCTTTCATTGTTGAAAGGATGGGGTATTTATAGGCTCCAACCCAGTTTGAATTCCGAGCTCAAAACTGTCAATTTCCGGAATTTCGGGGTTTGGCGGTTGCACCGCCTGACTGGGGCGGTTGCACCGCTTGGCAGAGCTCGAAGATTGAGCCTCTGGGCGGTGCCACCTCCTGTCAGGGGCGGTTGCACCTCCTGCTAGAGCTCGGAGACCGAGCTCAGGTGGTGCCACCGCCTGACTGGGGCAGTTGTACCGCCCAACTAGAGCTCGGAGACTAAGCCCTGGGCGGTGCCACCGTCGACCCAAGCGGTGCCACCTCTGGCCAAGAAATCTAGGTCCGAATGGGCTGATCCATTCGGTCCAATTTGGGTCTATCAAGAGCCCAATTGCCCCAAGATTAAGTTAATGGGATCACCTCTCATTTCTAACTTAATCATCGTGCTAACTATGAATTTCTTAAGACATTTACTGCAACTTGCTCCGGTGCATTAATCGCTTCTTCCGGCGAGCTTTCGTCGATCATCCGATGAACCCTCGGTGATGCTCCTGCGGACTTTCGGCAAACTCCTGGACTTGTGACGATCCACTTGGCAAGTTCCGACGAGCTTCTTTGGCAAGATCCTGGATTTCTCGAATTTGTTCCCGTAGAACCTCCGACGACCGTCCGAACTTCCATCGAATTCTCGAACCCCCAACGTGATCATAGTCTTGACTCCAGCGCAACTCCTGCTGCATGTCTTACTTTCATCATAGTTAATCCTACACACTTATCTCAACATATGGATTAGATAACAAATAACAATTGACGTCATCATCAAAATTCGAGATTCAACAATCTCCCCCTTTTTGATGATGACAATCAATTGATAACGGAGTTAACCTTAGCTCCCCCTATCTATGTGCCATAATTGAGATAAGTCATTCTTAAATTCAAAGCCTTTGAATTCAAGAGACATATTGATAAGTTAAAATCATTTAACCTTATCAATACTCCCATCATGATTCCCATCATGATGTATCTCTCTGAAAATGATGATGTCAAGGCTTGACATCCATTTTTAAATTTCAAATGTGAATGATGGTAATGATAGCAATTCATCATATGGTAAGATATCAACATGTAAAATTTCGAAGTAAGATTTTGATATCTTAACATGATGCACACGTTTCAAGTATTTTAGCAATTATAGCATTTCATCACATGGTAAGATATCAACACGTAGGACTACGATGCAAGTTCTTGATATCTTAACATGATGCAAACATGGCATATTACTAATATGACAATCATAGTTATCATTAATTCATATATTTTCGATGATGCCAGTATTTTAGCAATCATAGCATTTCATCACATGGTAAGGTATCAACACGTAGGACTACGATGCAAGTTCTTGATATCTTAACATGATGCAAACATGGCATATTGCTAATATGGCAATCATAGTTATCATTAATTCATATATTTTTGATGATGCAAGCATGGCATAATCATAGCATCAATTCATATATCTGCTTTTTTTAACATAATATGGCATTTATAGTATCAATTCATATATTTCTCCCCCTTTGTCATCAACAAAAAAGAGAACGATATAAACAACTTTTAAATATACGTGTGATGCGTTCATATCATTTATCTATATAGAGTGATAGGATACAAATATCTCAAGAAAAACATGACATGAAGATTATAGAGTGAAAACTTCTTCCTTTTTATTTGTTATTATCTTTTTGCATGAAGGAGGAAAGCCATTTGTGTAGTTCAAATCGATAGGATATTAAGGCATGCTTTACAAAGATCAGGATATTTATGTGAATCAAATCCTTGCACATAAAAATATCTTCCTTTTATAAGAAGGAATCATCAAATCTATTTTTCAAAGAGAATATTTTTCACATGATAAGTCTAAAAGATATGCATTTGCTAGATGATTCTATTTATCAAAAATCAATGATGTGAATCAAACTATATGTGACATATGTTTATTAAGTCCGAAAGAGAATAATGTATTCATGAAATCCGATTGGAATTGAAAATTTAATTTAACACTTTCATGCAATCGGACAAGACTAAACAATCATGAAGACATGCTCATTGTTATGGAAATTTTTGTATTAATTTTCAACATGTTATTTTAGGCATGTAATGACAATTAAGTGATTTGATCATTCAATCAATAAAGTCCGAATAATAATATCAACATTCCTAATTATCTTCTTATGAAATCAAATTGTTCTTCACTTAGAGGTTTTGTAAAAATATCAACTAGTTGATGCTTAGTATCTATGAACTCTATGATTACATCATGATTAGTAACATGATCTCGTATAAAGTGATGTCTAATATCAATATATTTTGTTCTTGAGTGTTGAATGAGATTCTTTGCTAAACATATTGCACTCATGTTATCACATTTAATGGAAATATTTTTAAGATAGACTTTATAATCTTCTAAGGTGTTTTTCATCCACACAACTTGTGCACAGCATGCACTAGCTGCAATATACTCAGCTTTGGTTGTTGATAGTGCAACCGAGTTTTGTTTCTTAGATGACTAGGAAACAAGGGAATGTCCCAAAAATTGACATGTTCCTAATGTGTTTTTTCTATCTAGTCTATACCAAGCAAAATCCGCATCAGCATAAGCAATTAACTCAAAATTTTTAGATTTTGGATACCATAATCCTAGATTTGTGGTATCTTTAAGATATCTAAGTATTCTTTTAACTGCTTTGAGATGAGATATCTTAGGGTTCGATTGAAACCTAGCACAATGTCCTACACTGAACATGATACTTGGTCTAGTTGCAGTGAGGTAAAGTAAACTTCCTATCATACCCCTATAAGTTTTTTGATCGAAGCTTTCTCCACTCTCATCAACCTCTAACTTAGTGGAGGTGCTCATAGGGGTATTAATAGCTTTTAAGCTATCCATATTAAATCTTTTCAGTAGATCTAAAGCATATTTAGTTTGACTAATAAAGATATCATTGCTTAGTTGCTTAATTTGTAAGCTTAAGAAAAAAGTTAATTCTTCCATCAAACTCATTTCAAATTCGAGACTCATGGTTTTAGCAAAAGATTCACAAAAATATTCATTCGTAGAACCGAAGATAATATCATCAACATAAATCTGAACAATGAGAAAATTATTTTCAAAATTCTTGATAAACAATGTATTATCAACCTTGCCTTTTATGAAATTATTTTCAATAAGAAAAGAACTAAGTCTCTCGTACCAAGCCCTTGGGGCTTGTTTTAAACCATAGAGAGCTTTAGTTAATTTAAACACATGATTAAGGAGGCTATTATTTTCAAATCCAGGAGGTTATTCAACATAAACTTCTTCGGAAATAAAGCCGTTAAGAAAAGCGCTTTTAACATCCATTTGAAACAGCTTAAAATTATTACTACTAGCATAGGCAAGGAGCATCCTTATGGCTTCTAATCGAGCCACAAGAGCGAAGGTTTCTTCATTATCGATACCTTTCTTCTTGGTTGAAACCTTTGGCTACTAATCTAGCCCTGTTTCTAACCACGATACCATATTCATCTTGCTTGTTTCTAAAGACCCATTTAGTACCAATAACTAAATGGTCATTTGGCCTAAGAACAAGCTTCCATACCTCATTTCTCTCAAATTAATTTAATTCATCTTACATTGCGATAATTCATGAATCATCTTTCATGGCTTCGTCAAAACATTTAGGTTCAATTTGGGAGAGAAAAGCGGCATTGACACAAAAATTTTTAAGAGAAGAACGTGTATGAACCCCCTTTGATGTGTCTCCTAAGATTAGCTCCTTAGGATGAGCATCTACATACTTCCAATCCTTGGGTAAGGATGTTTTGGAAGTAAATGCATCCAAGTTGCTAGTTGGAGAAGGGGTTTCATTTAAATTTAAAGAATCGAAGTTCACATCATCATCAAAATCATTTTTCTTGATTTCAGAAATCTCATTGAAAACAACATGAATGGATTCTTCAATAATTAAAGTTCTTTTATTGAAGATACGAAAAGCTTTAGAAACTGAAGAATAACCAAGAAAAATTCCTTTATCGGATTTAGCATCAAATTTTCCTAAGGCATCTTTTTCATTCAAGATGAAACACTTTCACCCAAAAACTTTAAAATATGAAACATTGGGTTTTTTGTTGTTCCACAACTCATAAGGAGTTTTGGTGAGTAGGGGTCTTACTATAACTCTATTCAAAATATAGCATGTAGTGTTTACGGCTTCGGCCCAAAAATATTTGGGTAGGCTATGTTCATTCAACATGGTTCTTGCCATTTCTTATAAGTTTCTATTTTTTCTTTCTACTACTCTATTTTGTTGAGGATTTCTTGGAGTAGAGAAGTTGTGGTTGTATCCATTAAGTTCACAAAATTCTTGAAAATCACGGTTTTGAAATTCACCACTGTGATCACTTCTAATTGATGAAATCATAGAACCCTTTTCATTTTGAACAAGTTTACAAAACTTGTTAAAATATCTAAAGCATTAATTTTTGTGTTTTAAGAAGTAAGTCCATGTGTATCTACTATAATCATCTATAATGACGAAGACGTATTTGCTACCTCCTAGGCTTGATGTAGAGATTGGTCCGAACAAGTCCATATGGATCAATTGCAAGGGTCTAGAGGTGCTTATTTGATTCTTAGATTTGAAACTACCCTTAATTTGTTTACCTAATTGACAAGCCTCACATACATTATCTTTAATGAACATGATATGAGAAATTCCTCTTACAAGTTCTTTGGATGATATTTGAGTGATTAATTTCATGCTAGCGTGACCTAGTCTTCTATGCCATAGCCAAGTATCCTCATTTAAAACCGAGAAACACATTTCATTACACAGATCATTGATGTCAATGGTGTATATGTTATTTTGTTTTAATGCAATCATAGATGTGTTGTTGTATGGTTTTTCAATGATGCAAGCATTAGATTCGAATTTGATAATATATCCTTTATCACATAATTGACTAATGCTCAAGAGGTTATGTTTTAAACCATCAACTAACGAAACATCTTCAATAAAGAAGTTGGATTTGTTACCTATAGTTCCTTTGCCAATGATTTTACCCTTGTTGTTATCTCCGAAGGTGACATAGCCTTCGTCTATGCTAGTGAGCTTAGAGAATTGAGATGGATCTCCGGTCATAAGCCTTGAGCATCCACTATCAAGGTACCATCTCTTGCTCCTAACTTGTGATGATGTATGTCTCTCCTCTCCGATGGCCATTAAGGTGTAATGAGCAACTTGCTCGGTGTTGGACTCCTCTTCTTCGGATGCACTCGAGTCATCCCACGTTGCTTTGAGCGCCTTCTTCTTTGATGTTCTCTTCTTGGCTTGGGGACAATCACTTTTGTAGTGTCCCGACTTTTTGCACTCGTAGCAAATAACTTGGTCCTTTTTTTGTTCAAGTTTATTTTTTGTGTCATTTTAAAACTTGTTTCTCTTAATGAATTTTTTGAATTTCCTTGTTAGAAGTGCCAAGTCATCGTCACAGTCCTCATCACTTGAGTTTTCTCTCAAGTGGTCATCTAAAGTTCTAAGTGCCATATCCTTCCTGTTCTTTAGAAGGATGTCTTCTTGCTCTTCATGAGCCTTGTATGTCATTTCATAGGTCATTAATGACCTGATTAGTTCTTCAAGAGGGAAGTTGTTTAAATCTTTAGCCTCTTGAATAGTAGTGACTTTAGGGTCTCAACTCTTAGGAAGGGATCTTAGAATCTTATTTACGAGCTCAAAATTCGAAAAACTTTTGCCGAGTCCTTTTAGACCATTGACGACATTTGTGAAACGGTGTACATGTCGCCAATAGTCTCGTTCGGTTTCATTCGGAAAAGTTCGAAAGAGTATATCAAAAGATTGATTTTTGACTCTTTCACTCTACTTGTGCCTTCGTGAGTCACTTCGAGTGTATGCCAAATATCAAATGCGGTTTCACAAACCGAAACACGATTAAACTCATTTTTATCAAGCGCACAAAATAAGGCATTCATAGCCTTTGCATTAAGAGCGAAAGTCTTCTTCTCCAATTCATTCCAATCGATCATTGGAAGAGAAGACTTTGAAAATCTATTTTTGACAAGATTCCAAAGTTCAAAATCCATTGAAATAAGGAAGATCCTCATTCGGGTCTTCTAATAGGTGTAGTCTGTTCCATTGAACATGGGTGGACATGTAATAGAATGACCCTCTTGGTTTCCGGCGTATATCATCTCTCTTGGGTTTTAATCCGTTTGAGAGTTAACCCCGCTCTGATACCAATTGTTAGGATCAAGAGCACTAAGAGGGGGGGGGGGGGGTGAATTAGTGCAGCGAAAAACTTTCGACGATTAAAACTGCATTCGTACGATAAGAGCGATTTCGGTAGAAAAGCCGATTCGTAAATCACTTTAACTTGTGATCAAGCAAGATGCAGTTAAAGCAAGTCTATGAAGGTAGTTTGCAGTTATGATGGAAATTAGAATGCAAGCGTAAACTGAAATATGATGTTCGTACGATAAAACTGATTTGCGCCTAAACGCCGATTCGGAAAATACTGAACTTTGAAATACGATCGTAAATGCGCAGAAGGCAGTAAGCTATTGAGGAGGTTTACAGTAAAGATAATATGCTCAAAGTAAATGCAAATCGAGATTTAGAGTGGTTCGGTCAATCTTGACCTACATCCACTTTTGGCTTCCTCCACCGACGAGGTCACCGATGTCCACTAGAGGCCTTCATTCAATAACCAAAGGCCAACCACCTTTTTACAGTTTCACTCCTTTTGACGGGCTTAGGAGACAACCCTTACAGAATTTTCTTTCCTCTCTTGACAGATCAAAACTTGGAAGAAAAGAGGAAGGAGAACTTTTAACTTATACAACTCTTTTGAGCTCTAAAAATCATATAGTAAGATCAGGATTTCGGTGGTTTTTTATTACCCTTTCAGTGCTGAAAGGGTGGGGTATGTTAGGATCGGAGCGGCACTAAAAGGGGGGGTGTGAATTAGTGCAGCGGATTAAAACGTCGGTTTTGACAAATCTTTCATACGATAAAAATCGAACTCAGAAGTGCTTAACTTGAAAGCGTATTCGCAAAGTTGTGCAGCACAGGTAATGAGGAAATAAAGCAAGTAAGAAGGTTTGCAGTAATGTAAATAGCAGTAATGAAATGCAAACCAAAGATTACATCGATTTTAAAGTGGTTCGGTCAAATGACCTACATCCACTTGCAAGGCCCCTCTTCGATGAGGCTCCCACCTTCCACTAGCAAATCTCTTGAAGGGGAAGGGTAAATACCCCTCTTACAACTTTTTATAAGCGGTTCACTCTCTTACAGATTTTCAGCAAGAAAGAAGGAGGTGAACACTAGCAAATTGAAAACAAGACTAGCTAAGACTTTTCTAAGACCTTTCTCTTAATCAATTGCTTCTCAAAAAGTTGTAATCTCAGCTATGATTTGAGAGGTATTTATAGGCCTCAAGAGGATTCAATTTTGGGCTCCAAAATTTGAATTCTCTTTGGTTCCCGATGCTGGCGGTGCCACCGCCTGTCAGTATCTAACATTAACAGTGGACTGGTGGTGCCACCGCCCAACCAAGCGGTGCTACCGCCCAGCTATCGGGTGCTGGGCGGTGCAGCCACCCAGTCTGGCGGTGCTATCGCCAGACCCTCTGGTTCACTGGTTGGGCTTTAAATTTAGCCCAAACCAAGTCTAATTTTGGGCCCAATTGGCCCCTAACTAGGATATAGGATTATCTCTTAATCCTAATCCTAATTACATATGAACTACATAACTAAAAACATCCTAAGCAAGTTTTCAACTGCGAACGTCGAGTCTTGTTCCGACGAGCTTTCCGACGAACTTCTTCCGATGGACTCCCAGCAAGCTCCCGATCTTGTGATGACTTTAACGAGTAGCTGAGCCTTCTTGGTGATCTCCACGAACCTCCGACAATCTCTTCGGCGAACTTCCAAAAATTTTGATAGGTTCCCGATTTCTTCTCGGTTGGTTCCGACAGCATCTCCGACGATTCTTCGGACTCTTAAACGTCCATCGAACATGACTCTGGTATTCTTGCTTTGTGTTTTCTGGTTATCGTAGTTAATCCTGCACACTTAACTCAATAATATGGATTAGATCAATTAACCCATCAATTGATTTTTTTCATCAAAATATGAGATTCAACAATCTCCCCCTTTTTTATGATGACAATTAATTGATGACGGAGTTAAACATAACTCCCCCTATCTATATGCCATATTATGAGAAGATAAAAACACTTGAATTTCATCCCATTGAATTCAAGCATTAAACGATAAGTTCTAACCGTAGAACTTATCGTTATTCTCATTAAGCAATAGTAAATACGAAACTTCGATGAAAATCATTTTCAAGTCGAATGATAAGAGACAATTTTTACTATGACAGGAGATAAAGATTTTCAACATGAATTTCATGATATAGATGTAAGGCATGCTTTCAATATGATCAATCAATCTTGCGATATTCTTAAGGATTTTGCAAGGCATATAAGATATTTGTATTATACAAGCTCTTGTAATTCATATAAGTCATGTTATCGATGCGCATAAGACATTTTTATTAAGTCATGCTATCAAAATGGTATAAGTCATCACTTAGTCATCACTTCTCCCCCTTTGTCATCAACAAAAAGGGAATGAGACTTGAAGCACATAATTTGTGATTTGAACATCAGGAATTCAGCATTGATCATACAAAAATTTATCATTCAAAATTAAGTATGCTAAAATATTTACGCAGAGTTCATCTTAAAGGAAAATTCAGCATTCATCCATTTTATCAAATCTCTTCTTTCTATAAATAACAAAAATTGTAGGTGTACAAGGAAGAGATTGTGATTAAAAAAAAATTCAAGTAGTAACTCCAATAAGTCAAGATCATAATTCGAATACAAACTCATTCAAATTCAAATCGTCAACTTGAAACTCATAATCAAGCCATCAAAATTAATTTCGAGATTCACAAAATATCATAAATCTTGATCAGATGGGAGCGGTGTTTGACTCAAGATAGGATAAGGTAATTTAACGTGTCATTTAGAATCGAAAGAGAAGGATCAAATTCACCGAGGAACGGAGAGAGGATGAAAAAAAAAAACTTTACGGAAAATCCATTCAAACAAGTTTATTCTTAGGGACAATTTAACATACCTAATTCCCTTCTAATGAATTCAAATTGGTCTTCATTCAATGCTTTTGTAAATATATCTGCTAATTGATGCTTTGTGTCAATGAATTCTAGAACAACATTATTATTAAGGACATGATCGCGTATGAAATGATGCCTAACGTCGATGTGCTTAGTTCTAGAGTGCTAAATTAGATTTTTAGTAAGACATATGGTACTAGTATTATCACATTTTATGGGAACGTTTTTGAAGTGAATTCCATAGTCTTCTAATTTATTTTTTATCCAAACAACTTGTGCACAGCATGCACTTGCAGCAATGTATTCGGCTTCCGCCGTAGATAGTGCAACTGAATTTTGTTTCTTGGAAGTCCAAGAAACAAGTGCATGTCCTAAAATTTGGCATGTTCTGGATGTACTTTTTCTATCTATCCTACATCCGCCAAAATCGGCATCTACATAAGCTATTAAATCAAAATTTTTAGATTTTGGATACCACAATCCTAAATTTGGAGTTCCTTTAAGATACCTAAATATTCTTTTAACACTCTTAAAATGAGATAATTTAGGATTAGATTGAAACCTAGCGCAAAGTCCTACACTAAACATAATATCCAGTCTAGTCGCGGTGAGGTAGAGTAGACTACCTATCATCCCCCTATATGTTTTTTGATCGAAATTTTCACTATTTTCATCCATATCTAACTTAGTTGAAGTACTCATAGGGGTGTTTGTTGCTTTTGAATTATCCATGTTAAATCATTTTAACAATTCTAATGTATATTTAGATTGGTTAAGAAATATACCATCACTAAGTTGTTTGATTTGCAATCCTAAAAAGAAAGTTAATTCACCCATTAAACTCATTTCAAATTCATGACTTATACATTTGGCAAATGATTCACATAGTGATTCATCCGAAGAGCCAAAAATAATATCATCAACATAAATTTGCACAATAAGAAAATTATCTTCAAAGTGTTTGATAAACAATGTAGTATCAACCTTGCTTTTGGTAAAATTATTTGAAATAAGAAAGGAACTAAGCCTTTCGTACCAAGCTCTAGGAGCTTGTTTTAAACCATAGAGAGCCTAATCAATTTGAATACTTGATTAGGTGGAAGAGAATTTTCAAATCCGGGAGGTTGTTCAACATATACTTCTTCCGAAATAAAACCATTTAAGAAAACACTTTTGACATCCATTTGAAACAGTTTAAAATTATTACTACTAGCATAGGCAAGGAGCATCCTTATGGCTTCTAATCGAGCCACGGGAGCGAAGGTTTCTTCGTAACCGATACCTTCTTCTTGGTTGAAACCTTTGGCCACTAATCTAGCCTTGTTTCTAACCACGATACCATTTTCGTCTTGCTTGTTTCTAAAGACCCATTTAGTACCAATGTCTAAATGGTCACTAGGTCTAGGAACAAGCTTCCATACCTTATTCCTCTTAAATTGATTTAATTCCTCTTGCATTGCAAGAACCCAAAAATCATCTTTTAAGGCCTCGTCGATGCATTTAGGTTCGATTTGAGAGAGGAAGGCGGTGTTAGCACAAAAATTCTTGAAAGAGGAACGAGTTTGAACCCTTTTTGATGTATCTCCTATAATTAGCTCATTAGGATGAGCATCTATATACTTCCATTCCTTGGGTAAAGGAAGTTTCGGAAGAAGGTGCATCCAAGTTGCTATTTTGAGGAGAGGGTTCATTTAAATTCAAATTATCAAAACCAAGATCATCATCAAAATTATTTTTTTTAAATTAGAAATTTCATTAAAAACTACATGAATAGACTCTTCTATTACTAAGGTTCTTTTGTTAAAAATCCGAAAAGCCTTAGAAACAGAAGAGTAACCAAGAAAGATGCCTTCATCGGATTTAGCATCAAATTTTCCTAAGGCATCCTTTTCATTCAAAATAAAGCATTTACAACCAAAAACTTTAAAATAGAAAATATTTGGTTTTTTGTTATTCCATAATTCATAGGGAGTTTTTGATAGGGATGGTCTTATTAGGACTCTATTCATGATGTAGCAAGCCGTATTTACGGCTTCGGCCCAAAAATACTTAGGTAAACTATGTTCATTTAACATCGTTCTTGCTATTTCTTGTAGGTTTCTATTTTTTCTTTCAACTACTCCATTTTGTTGGGGATTCCTCGGAGTGGAGAAGTTGTGATTGTATCCATTAACTTCACAAAAATTTTGAAAGTCACGGTTTTGAAATTCGCCACCGTGATCACTCCGAATTGATGAAATCATGAAACCTTTTTCGTTTTGAGTGAGTTTACAAAATTTAGAGAAACACTTGAAACAATCACTTTTGTGAGCTAAGAAATAGGTCCAAGTGTATCTAGTATAGTTATCCACAATTACAAATACATATTTGCTTCCTCCTAGACTTGTCGTGTCATTTGGTCCAAATAAGTTCAAATGAATCAATTGTAATGGTCTAGTAGTGCTAATTTGAGTTTTTGATTTGAAACTAATTTTTATTTGTTTACCTAGTTGACATGCATCGCATACTTTGTCCTTAATAAACTTTATATTTGGAATTTCTCGCACTCATTCTCTAGATGAGATCTTAGATATTAGTTTCATGCTTGCATGGCCTAGTCTCCTATGCCAAAGCCAAGCATCATCATTTAAAGTGGAGAAGCACATTTCATTACTTAGTTCATCAAGGTTGATGGTGTAGACATTATTTTGTTTTAATGCAATCATAGTTATATTATGATTTGGTTTTTCAATAATACACACATTTGATTCAAATCTAACGATATAACCTTTATTGCATAATTGACTAACACTCAAGAGATTATGTTTCAATCCATCAACTAGTAAGACATCATCAATAAAAAAATTTAATTTGTTACCTATGGTACCCTTGCCAATGATTTTGCCTTGGTTGTTGTCTCCGAAGGTGACATACCCTTCTTCTTTGCTAGTGAGCATAGAGAAATGAGATGGATCTCCAGTCATATATCTTGAGCATCCACTATCTAGATATCATCTCTTGCTCCTAGCTTGTGATGGTGTATGTTTCTCTTCTCCGATAGCCATTAGGGCGTAATAAGCAACTTGCTCGGTGTTGGACTCCTCTTCTTCGGACGTGCTTGAATCATCCCACGTTGCCTTGAGCGCCTTCTTCTTTGATGTTCTCTTTTTGGCTTGAGGACAATCGTTCTTGTAGTGTCCCGATTTTTTGCACTCATAGCAAATCACTTGGTCATTCTTGTGTTCGAATTTATTTTTTGTATTATTTTTAAATTTGTTCTTTCTTAAATATTTTTTAAATTTTTGAGTCAAAAGTGCAATGTCATTGTCACTGTCCTCATCACTTGATGTTCTTTTCAAGTGGTCTTCTTGTGATGTGAGTGTCATATCCTTCCTGTTCTTTGGAAGGGGGTTCTCGAGCTCGTCATGAGCTTGACATGTCATTTCGTAGGTCATTAGAGACTCAATAAGTTCTTTAAGAGGGAATGTTTTAAGGTCTTTGGCCTCTTGAATGACCGTAACTTTTGGATCCCAACTTTTAGGGAGGGATCTTAAGATTTTAGTTACTAGTTCAAAGTTAGTAAAATCTTTACCAAGAGCTTTGAGTCTATTGATGACATCCGTGAACCGGGTGTACATGTCTCCGATGGACTCACTTGGTTTCATTCGAAAAAGTTCGTAAGAGTGCACAAGGATATTGATTTTGGACTCTTTCACTCGGCTAGTGCCTTCATGAGTGACCTCAAGAGTTCTGCAAATATCAAAAGCTGAATCACAAATTGAAACACGAATAAATTCATTTTTGTCTTGTGCACAAAACAAGGCATTCATAGCCTTTGCGTTTAAAGCAAAAACCTTCTTCTCCGATTCATTCCATTCGCTCATCGGAAGAGAAGATTTTTGAAATCCATTTTTAACAATAGTCCAAAGCTCGAAATCCATGGAAATGAGGAAGATCCTCATACGAGTCTTCCAATAAGTATAATCTGACCCATTAAACAAGGGTGGACGTGTGATAGAATGACCCTCATGTATGCCGAAGTAAGCCATCTCTCTTGGGTATCAAACCAAATATGAGAGTGAGCCTAGCTCTGATACCAATTGTTAGGATCGGAGCGGCACTAAGAGAGGGGGGGGTGGGGGTGGGGGGGTGAATTAGTGCAGCGGATTAAAATGTCGGTTTTGATAAATCTTTCGTACGATAAAAATCGAACTCAGAAGTGCTTAACTTGAAAGCGTATTCGCAAAGTTGTGCAGCAAAGGTAATGAGGAAATAAAGCAAGTAAGAAGGTTTGTAGTAATGTAAATAGCAGTAATGAAATGCAAACCAGAGATTACACCGATTTTAAAGTGGTTCGGTCAAATGACCTACATCCACTTGCGAGGCCCCTCTTCGATGAGGCTCCCATCTTCCACTAGCAAATCTCTTGAAGGGGAAGGGTAAATACCCCTCTTACAACTTTTTATAAGTGGTTCACTCTCTTACAGATTTTTAGCAAGAAAGAAGGAGGTGAACACTAGCAAATTGAAAACAAGGCTAGCTAAGACTTTTCTAAGACCTTTCTCTCAATCAATTGCTTCTCAAAAAGTTGTAATCTCAACTGAGATTTGAGGGGTATTTATAGGCCTCAAAAGGATTCAAATTTGGGCTCCAAAATTTGAATTATCTTTGGTTCCCGATGCTGGCGGTGCCACCGCCTATCAGTGGCGGTGCCACCGCCTGTCAGTGTCTGACACTGATAGTGGACTGGCGGTGCCACCGCCCAGCCAAGCGGTGCCACCGCCCAGTCTGGCGGTGCCATCGCTAGACCCTCCGGTTCATTGGTTGGGCTTTAAATTTAGCCCAAACCAAGTCTAATTTTGGGCCTAGTTGGCCCTGATATAGGATTATATCTTAATCCTAATCCTAATTACATGTAAACTACATAATTAAAAACATCATAAGTAAGTTTTCAACCGTGAACATCGAGTCTTGTTCCGGCGAGCTTTCCGACTAACTTCTTCCGACGGACTCCCAGCAAGCTCCCGATCTTGTGATGACTTTAACGAGTAGCCAAGCCTTCTCGATGATCTCCGTGAACCTCCAACGATCTCTTCGGCGAACTTTCGAAAATTTCGACAGGTTCCCGATTTCTTCTCGGTTGGTTCCGGTAGCATCTCCGATGATTCTTCGGACTCTTAAACGTCCATCGAACATGACTCCGATATTCTTGCTTTATGTTTTCTAGTTATCATAGTTAATCCTGCACACTTAACTCAATAATACGGATTAAATCAATTAACCCATCAATTGATTTTATCATCAAAATCCAAGATTCAATAGGGTATTTATAGGTTCCAACCTAGTTTGAATTTCGAGCTCAAAACTGTCAATTCCCGGAATTCCGGGGTCTAGCGGTTTCATCGCCTGGCAAAGCTCGAAGACTGAGCCTCTGGGCGGTGTCACCTCCTTTCAGGGGTGGTTGCACCTCTTGCCAGAGCTCAGAGACCAAGCTCAGGCGGTGCCACCGCCTGACTGGGGTGGTTGCACTGCCCAGCCAGAGCTCGGAGACTAAGCTCAATCGGTTGCACCTTTGTTAGAGGTGGTTGCACTGCCCAACCAGAGCTCGGAGAGTGAGCCCTAGGCGGTGCCACCTCTGGCCAAGAAATCTGGGTCAGAATGGGCTGATCCATTCGGCTTAATTTGGGTTTGTCAAGGGCCCAATTGCCCCAAGATTAAGTTAGTGGGATCACCTCCCATTTCTAACTTAATCATCGTGCTAACTACGAATTTCTTAAGACATTTACTGCAACTTGCTCCGGTGCATCAATCGCTTCTGCCGGCGAGCTTCTGTCGATCATTCGATGAAACCTTAGTGATGCTCCTGCAGACTTTCGGCAAACTCCTGGACTTACGACGATCCACTTGGCAAGTTCCAACGAGCTTCTTTGGCAAGCTCCTAGACTTCTCAGATTTGTTCCCGTAGAACCTCCGACGATCGTCCGAACTTCTGTCAAATTCTCGAACCCCCAACGTGATCATAGTCTTGACTCCAGCGCAACTCCTGCTGCATGTCTTACTTTCATCATAGTTAATCCTGAACACTTATCTCAACATATAGATTAGATAACAAATGACAATTGACGTCATCATAAAAATCCGAGATTCAACATAGTTGACATTGAGTTCCTTGAGTAGCTTTGTGACCCAATTGAGTTCAATAACAGTGGTGGCAATGACATAGTATTCAACTTCAGTTGTGAACCGTGTGACTGTCTTTTACTTTTTAGAATTTCAACTGATTGGATTAGCTCCAAGGAAGATAATATACCCTAACATGTATATTATATCATTAAAGTTTCCTGCTCAATCAGTATCAATGGAGGCATGGATATGAAGTGGGGCGTGTTTGTAGGTCGATGCATGAATTATGATAATTTATTGACTACAAATGAGATATTTGGACGGGTGAGAGCCAAGTACTATAGAGAGTCAAGTACTTATCGATATTGATTATGGGGTTTCCATCATATAATTTGAGTGATTCACTAGTAGAGAGGGGAGTTATAACCTCTTTTACTTCTTGCATGTTTATCTTTGATAATAAATCTTTAATATACTTTTTTATGATAGGAAGAGACTAGAAGATGTAAATGTTGCTTCCACTCTCAAAAAGTAGCTTAAGGTTCCTAGAGCTTTGAGAGAGAATCGATCAACCAATTGCTTTAGGAATGCTTGAGTCTCTAAATGATCATTTTCCATGACAATAATATCACCCACATACACTAGGAGATATATTATGCCTCCATTTTATTATCGTAGGAATAACGAGGTATTAGACTTGGAATTGATGAAGCTAGTTAATATCATAAATAAGTCAAGTTTAGTATACCAAGCTTTTAGAGTTTGACAAAGTCTATAAATAGTTTTTTATAGTTTGTAGACATGCCTCAGATACTGAGGATAAACAAAACTAGGAGATTGCTACATAAAGACATCTTCAGTTAAAGACCTTTGTAAAAAGGCATTGTTAACATCTAGTTGTCATAGGTGCTAGTCTTTTAAGATGGCCAAATTTAGGATAAGTCGGATTTTTATGGGTTTAATAATGAGACTGAATGTCTTTGTGAATTCGATACCAGGTCATTGATGAAACCCTTTGGCTACTAAACGTGTTTTATATTTGGCAACGAATCCGTCTAGGTTCCACTTAATTCAAAAGAACCATTTAAACCCAATGATGTTTTATGTGTGATAAAAGGGTATTAGGGTCTATGTAGAGTTATAGAGGCGAGCATCATATTCCTCACATATGGCTTTATGCCAATGAGGAGATTTTTGAGCTTGAGTGATTGTAGTGGGTTCATTAATCTCAGAAGAGGAGTTTGTTATAGCAAATAGGTAAAGAACTTGATGTGATTTGAAAATATCACTTTTGGAGTGTATTGTTATTGGATGTCTAGGGGCTATGAAAGTGGTAGGTTATGTTGTTGGTATAGCTAGTGGTGAGTCACTGATATAGGTTGGGCCAGCCTATGACACTTCAATGTCACTAGGTTTAGGAGAAGGTAAAGCTAGTTTTGGTGTTGCCGAGGGTATTGCTTCATCAATATGGAAAACTTACAAGGAAGGGAGTGAAGAAATAATGGAGGGAGTAAGGAGCTGTTGAACTGGACTAATAGTAGTCTGCGGATCCTAAGTGTCACATACTTAATTGGTTTTGTCTAAGTCGTGCAGCACCCTTGCATGTCCGTCTACAAAGATCAGCCTTACCGAAACCTCCTATGGTCCCTTAGGACATACAAAAGAGAAAACGGGTTAGGGAAAGCATCTTACTCGGGATCCACAAGCAATCATTTCAGTAAGTACTTTTATAGCCAATGTAAATTATAACAAACTTTATAAGCTCTTAACAGTCACATAACAAAGGGTCTAAAATGATCCACTATAGACTGAAATCCCCCATAAGTGCCCACATGACACAAACTTTGTTTTCAAGCCTAGGATAACCACCAAAACCAAGGAAAATGGGGCTGTTAAGCCTACTGCCAACCTTTTATATGCTACGCAAAGCATATACAAAATCAAAAGACATAGGCATACATAAGCATTATATCAAACACCCCGTTTATAATTTTGTCCGTAACATTCTCCCTCACTTATTACTTCGACATCCTTGTCGAAGCCCTTGCTAACACTACAACTCCTCACATTTGCTGAGTCTTTAATCTGTCACTCTAGTTATAATGCACCTCTTGACTCCCAATTACTCTCCACTGCTATTGTTGAATAGTTGAACTTTCAATCCGCCATGCTGCTTCAACTCACCATAACTCTGACTTTAGTGTAGGGTTGGTTGAGTTGTGTTGATCACTGTTGGTTCCTACAGATCCTTCAAATGAAGGAAAAAACCATCCTTAGTATACGCTAGTCTCTCAAATACTTCATACTACTTGAACTGGATGAATACCTGTTGGAGCTTTAATGAGCTTCGCCTCATAAATTTTTAAAGTTTTTAGGTCATTCCTCTATAAAATTTATCCGCCGACTCTTCTTTCACTTAGTTATCACTTCCAAATAGGTTCGCATTACTTCCGCTTTCAATTGACATTCAATTGGGAAATGTGTTAGGATCAAGAGCGGCACTAAGAGTGGGGATGAATTAGTGCAGCGAAAAACTTTTTACAATTTCAGAAAATATTTCGTACGTTCGAGGGAAATCGATTCGAAAAGATAATAACTTTAAAACGTAAGAGAGCATAAGTGTAGTGAAAGCAAGATGAGGAGAAGAAGCACTGTGCTATGAAATGATTTACAGTTAAAGAAAATTGCTCAAAATGAAATGCAAACCAGATTTCGAGTGGTTCGGTCAATGTGACCTACATCCACTATCGGATTCCTCCTCCGTCGAGGTCACCAATGTCCACTATAAGCCTTCCTTTAATAGGTGAAGACCAATCACCTTTTACAGCTCTTTCTCCTTTTGTCGGGTTTAGGAGAGAACTCTTATAAGTCTCACATCTCTCTTGAATGATCTCAAAATTTAGAAAGGGAGGAGAACTCTAGCACTTGTTTACAACACTTGTACACCCCAATAACTCAATATTATAATCACACTTTGGTGCCTTTTCATACTGAAAAGGATGGGGTATTTATAGGCCCCAATGACTTTAAAAAATGGAGCAAAAAAGTGTCTCATCCCGGATTTTCGGGGTACTGACAGTACCACCGTCATTACTAGGCAGTACGATCGCTTGATATCTGACACTAGGAGATACTACCGCTTAGTCTGGGCGGTACCATCGCTTGACAGAGCTCGGAGACCGAGCTCTGGTAGTACCACCGCCTGACAGGGGTGGTACCACCGTTGGCAGCAATAACTGCCAGCAGGACCACTGCCCAGTCTGGGCGGTACCACCGCCTAGACCACTTGGGGTGCTTTTGGCGAACTCTCGACCAACTCTCGGCTAGTCTTCCGGCTTGCTTCTGGCGATCTTCCGACAAGTGCTTCTAGTGATGATCAACTCTCGGCGAGCTCCTAGTATATCGTTCGAGTCTTCGACTCTGGCCCATCATTTGCTTTACGCCTTACTACTATCGTAGTTACTCTTACATACTTATCTCAACATATAGATTAGATCAAATAATTTACTAATTGATTTCATCATCAAAATCTGAGATTCAATAATCTCCCCCTTTTTTATGATGACAACCAATTGGTGATGGAGTTAATCTTAACTCCCTCTATCTATATGCCATAATTGAGAAAAGATACTCTTGAATTCAACGCCTTTGAATTCAAGCATCAAATTGATAATTTAGACTTACTATCATCATGCACACCATGATTTACCAAATCTAAAGATGATACCACATATTCGTCGATAGAAATGATGTCAAGACATGACATCCATTTTTTAGTCAAAATCACAAAAATTTTCAACATCAAAGTAAGCATGATATTGACAGAAATTTTCAGCATTAAGGTAAGTATGATATCTCACTCATCAATTGAAGAGATAACATGGAAATCAAAGCATAGAATTGTAATCATCAAATTAAGTAGCATTTTAAGTTTACAACATCAAGGTAAACAACATAGGATTATAACATCAAAGTAAGCAGAATAAAAGAAGGGGACAACCATTTCTCCCCCTTTGTCATCAGCAAAAGTAATTAATTATTCAGATGGTGGCCAATCAAAATGTCTAAACAGAGTATTGAGTTGTTGATGAATCTACTGCATCTCAGTCAAAATTTGATCTTGGTGTTGTTCAAGTCGATCTTGATGTTATTCAAATCGATCCATCCGAATCTCTATGTTGTCTATAGATGAGGGAGGTGCTTACTCTACTAGAAGTGATTTCTCAAAGGGATCAGTTTGTAACATCCCATTAGTCCCACATCGGAAGTGGGCAATGTGTATGATTAGCTTATATGGGCCTGATGAGTGTACTACGTTAACTCCCGCTTAAGCATTTTGGTTCGTGGTTGAAGGACCAAAATGGAGTTATTGGCCAGTTGGCTCATCAAACTCGGGTCGTGACATTTGGTATCAAAGCCGACCTAGCATTTGGGTAGGGTGAGAGGGCTCGAGTAGGAAAGGGCTACCCGTGGATGGAGTCGAGAACTCATCACGGCGTGGAGCCACCACTGAGTTAAACCTCATCTGGGTTATGTCGGGCCTTGACGAGGACATCAAGCTAATTGAGTTGGGGATATTGTAACATCTCATTAGTCCCACATCGGAGTTATTGGCCAGTTGGCTCATCAGACTCGGGTCGTGACACAGTTGGAGGAGATAGATTACCCCTAAAAATTGGTGTTTCAGGTTCTGGTTTGGGTTGGAGGGGATTAGTCCTTCTAGGCAGTCTAGTCCATATACCATTTCTAAATGTACATCTCATCCGTTGAAGTAGATTTCTATTTATGATACTAAATCTGTCTAGTTTTATAACTTCTTCTTCGGGTGGAATGACAATATCATAGGCATGTAGTCCCAACTGTTTCATCATCCCATTGTCCTCTAAATTAATACCCTCTTTCTTTTACTGGAATTTCTATGATTTTGCAAATGGTTCTATCCGTAATGGGTATATTATGTCCTAATAGATAGGTAGATACCTTTTCATCTTCATCTATATGTAAATTGTTATAAAATAGCCTAACAAGTCTAAGGTAGATAGGTTCACTCATTTGAAAGATTGGGAGAATGTCTAGATTAGCAAACCATTGAAAAGGTTCTAAATCACTTAATTCATCTAAATCAACATATTTACCCTTATGAACATGTCTAGACTCTATTGAAGGAAATTTTAGGGCATGTTGATTATAATCAAAAAGTAGGGAGTCATAATTTTCATCTAATCTCCTCTTCCCTTTGTCCCTAGAGGATCTTCTAGAAGCCATGGGTCTAAACACATAAATGATACTAAGAACTACACATAAGAGGCAAGATCTATTAATAAATTGAGAGAAGAGTTTTGAGAATTATCCTTGTAGTAATCTTCTTGAAAGGTTGAGATTGATCCTTGAATTTGAAGAAGAGGAGGGTTTCCTTGAGTTTCTAGAGGAGGATCAAGGAGAATGAGGGGTGGAGAGGTGTTTAGAGGTGTTAGGAGGAATGTAGGAGGGCTTGGGGTCAGTTCTATCGCCGGCCCTAAGTGCCTTTTTATAGGGGAGAGGTTGCGGGCGGTGGCATCGCTAGCTGGGCGGTGCTACCGCCTGCCACCCAAAACAACTAGCGGTGCTACCGCTAGCTGGGCAGTGCCACCGCCTATGGGCAGTGAGCACTGCTCACATTGGTGTGTGGTGCTATCATCGGTGATTCCAATTTTGTAATATTTTTATTATTGTGAAGCACGTAACCTTATTTACTTCATTATGCAAAATTTGCATCATAAGAGGAGAATATTTGTATTGAAGATTATTCATTCATGATTCATCATATAAAATGCATACCATACTCAAACATTGTATAGAACTCATAAAAAAAAAAAAATACATATTGTAATTTCATGATTCACTATATAAAATTTGTACGTAAGTATTATAATAACTCATATGAAAAAAAAATGCATATGGCTTATTGCGCATACTATAAGACCATGATTCAGGTGAGTGATCAAGAAGGTCCAAAAATAAAAATTTAACAAATTCATGAATTCGAATAGTTTAATATCCCTAATTCCCTTCTAATGAAGTCAAATTGTTCTTCATTTAAGGGTTTTGTAAAAATATCAGTTAATTGATGTTTTGTATCGATAAACTCTAATATTACATCATGATTATTAACAAGATCTCATATAAAGTGATGCCTAATGTTAATGTATTTAGGTCTAGAGTGTTGAATATGATTTTTAGCTAAGCATATTGCATTGGTATTATCACACTTTACAAGTATGTTTTTCAGGTCAATTCCATAATCCTTTAAAGTGTTTTTCATCCATACAACTTGAGCACAGTATGCACTTGCAGCTATGTACTCAGCTTTGGTTGTAGATAATGCAACCGAGTTTTGTTTCTTGGAAGACTAAGAAACAAGTGTGTGTCCTAAAAATTGACACGTTCCGGATGTGTTTTTTCTATCTAAACTACATCCAGCAAAATTCGCATCAGCATAACCAAGCAATTCAAAGTTCTTAGATTTATGATACCATAATCTTAGTTTAGGAGTTCCTTTTAGGTATCTAAATATCCTTTTAACAGCTTTTAGATGAGATTGCTTAGGATTAGATTAAAATCTAGCACAAAGTCTTACGCTAAACATGATGTCTAGTCTAGTTGCGATGAGGTAAAGCAAACTACCTATCATACCCCTATAAGCTTTCTGATCAAAACTTTCTTCACTTTCGTCAATGTCTAATTTAGTTGAGGTACTTATAGGAGTATTGATAGCTTTTGAACTATCCATGTTAAATCCTTTTAGCAAATCTAAAGCATATTTTATTTGATTAAGAAAAATACCATTACTAAGTTGTTTAATTTGTAAGTCTAAAAAGAAGGTTAGTTCCCCCATTAGGCTCATTTCAAATTCTAGACTCATGCTTTTCACAAATGATTCACATAAGGATTCATTTGTAGAACCAAAAATAATATCATCAATACAAATTTGAATAATAAAAAAATTATTTTTAAAACTTTTAATAAACAATATAGTATCGACCTTGCCTTTAGAGAAATTATTATAAAATAGAAATGAGCTAAGTCTCTCATACCAAGCCCTTGGGGCTTGTTTCAATCCATAGAGAGCTTTAGTCAATTCAAACACATGATTAGGAAAATTATCATTCTCAAATCCAAGAGGTTGTTTAACATAAACTTTTTCGGAGATAAAGCCATTAAGAAAAGTACTTTTAACATCCATTTGAAATAATTTAAAATTATTACTACTAACATAGGCAAGGAGCATCCTTATTGCTTCTAATCGAGCCACATGAGTTAAGGTTTCTTCGTAATCGATACCTTCTTCTTGGTTGAAACCTTTGGCCACTAATCTAGCCTTGTTTCTAACTATGATACCAGATTCATCTTGCTTGTTTCTAAAGACTCATTTAGTACCAATAACTAAATAGTCATTTGGCCTAGGAATAAGCTTCCACACCTCATTTCTCTCAAATTGATTTAACTCATCTTGCATTGCGATGACCTATGAATCATCTTTCAAGGCCTCATCAATGCATTTAGGTTCAATTTGGGAGAGAAAAACGATGTTTGTACAAAAATTCTTAAGAGAGGAACGAGTTTGAACCCCTTTAGATGTGTCTCCTATGATTAGCTCCTAAGGATGAGCATCTACATACTTCCAATCCTTGGGTAAGGATGTTTTGGAAGTAGATGCATCCAAGTTGCTAGATGGAGAAGGGGTTTCATTTAAATTCAAAGCATTAAAATTAACATCATCATTAAAATCATTTTTCTTAACTTCGGAAACTTCATTAAAAATAATATGAATAGACTATTCTATAATTAAAGTTCTTTCATTAAAGATACAAAATGATTTAGAAATAAAAGAATAGTCAAGAAAAATTCCTTCATCAGAGTTAGTGATAGGGGTAAAAACAGATTGGACGTAACACACCGGATTTGAACGATACATCACGACGTCAGCCCCCCTGGACGGCACACTGCTCCAGGGGGCGAGCATTAACACCAACATAATGTGCACCCTCACTCACCGTACCCAGACGACCTCATCGTCTGACCCCGCACGACCGGCCGAGGCAGGGGAAGGCGTCGATTGAGGCTCGCCATACCCTGCGGCAGCTCGGCCTTCCACGCAACGCCCACGACGACGACAGGCGCCATCAGAGGTACGGCCCTGCCCCGGCAGGATGGCACATCAGGTAACATCAAACTCACCTATAAATACTCCCAGGCTCCAAACGAACGGGGCAAGCACACAGAAGCACGACTTCACCCAAAAACTCCTCTCCCAATCACTGACTTGATCGTCGGAGGGGTCGGGCCGAACCGCCGACCCGACCTGTATGCAGGTACTCGACCGAAGCCGACCCAACCCGGCGTCGCGAAGCATTCCAGCCAGATCCCCCGTAATCGGCTGCTATAAGATCCCGAGAGGAGTCTCGCCTGATCCCAACCGTTCGGACTCCTGAACCAACCGTGTCGACCCTAAGGTCACGGCTAAAAAAGTTACTTACCATAACAGATTGGCGCTAGAAGGAGGGCCTCCGAATGTCAAGCGATTGGCGAATCCACTTTGGCGAGCCCTCAGCCATCGGACTCCCCACCCCGGGGGAACATCCCCCGCACGATGAAACCCGTGACGAACGCCCCGCAGCGGCGTCAGAACATTACTAGCAATTGTTCAATGACCCATGCTTGTCACCTCCCAACGGCGCACCCACCGGCCCGTCCCCGGTGTCTCCCGAGGCCTTTCACGACCTCGCTCATCAAGTCCGAGCTCTAACGAGCATGGTGCAGACCATCATCCCGATCGTCTCCCAGCGGACCCCTCTGCGTATGGCTCGGCCTTCGCAGCAACAGGAAACCCTCGTCCGGACTCACGTACCTCTTCCTGAGCTCCCTGGCTCGCCTCGGAACCCAGTAACTCAGCCCGGGAGCCGGGAGGCAGAAGACACGGCGAGCCGCCCCGAGCGCGAGGCTCCGTCTGCCGACTCTACAAATGCCCTACGAGCTCAGTTGCGCCTCGTCAGTCAAAGACTCGACGAAGTACAACAGGAAGTCCGTAAGTCGAAAGGAGAGCTCGGGGTAGACGGACAGCAAGGATCCCCGTTCACCCCCGAGATCCAAGATCAGGCAATCCCGTCACACTTCCGCCTCCCCTCGCTGGACGCGTATGACGATGCCGCTGACCCAGCGGACCACATGGCCGCTTTTCGCGCCCAGATGGCGCTATACGGGACTTCCGACGCCTTGATGTGCAGGGCGTTCCCAACAACCCTGCGGGGGCCAGCCCGCGCATGGTACAACAGTCTGAAGGTCGGGACCGTCACCTCCTTCGACCAACTCGCCAAAGATTTCGAGCTTAACTTCCTGGCTTACGCTCGACCAAAGCCGTCCGTGGCATTACTCCTCGGACTCAACCAAAGGGAGGACGAGCCCCTCTCCCATTTTGTGAACCGCTTTATGACGCAAATTCGTGGGCTGTCGGATGCTCACCCCTCTCTATTGATGCAGGCATTCATGACAGGCTTGCGGCCTTACAGGTTCTTCTGGTCTCTCGTGGAACGACCCCCCGCCGCGGTCCCCGAAATGCTTCAGCGTGCTGGCCAGTTCATCGCCGCGGAGACATGGATGGCTGGGAAGCGGGAGGAGCACAAAAAAGTCAAGTCGGAGCCGCCCCGACAGCAACAACCCGCCGCATCCCATCGTAAGTTGGACAGATCCGACCCAAGGCCTCCTCTCCCCCCCTTGAATTCGTCCCGAACGGAAATATTTCTCCATGAGAAGGGGAAGGGACTACTCAAGGAGCCCCACCCAATGAGGAACCCGCGAGAGCTCGCGGACCGTTCAAAATACTACCGCTTCTATCGGCAACATGGGCACGACACTGAACAGTGCCGTGAGCTAAAAAGGCAAATCGAGGAGCTCATCCGCCGAGGGCATCTCGGCCACTACCTTCTGCCGGACAAAGAGCTATCACCTCGCCCGGAGGGCCCCGTCGAGCAACACATCGACGTAATCGCTGGCGGCCCCGCATTGGGGGGGGGGGGGCTCCATGTCGGGAAGAAAGGCGTATGCCCGAGCTGCACCAGAAGTAACCCCCGGACACGGGCCCAAGCCCGAAATCACCTTCCCGACCGGGGTATCCGAGCGACCCGAACACGATGACGCCCTTGTGATATCGGCTAGGGTAGCCAACGTGCAGGTAAGAAGGATCATGGTCGACACTGGGAGCTCGGCCGATATACTCTACTTCGACGCCTTCCAGAAGCTCGGCTTGGCCAGGGAGAACATGAGGCCAATGAGTTCAGCGCTCACTGGATTCACAGGAGATTCGATATCCCCTCTGGGGGCTATTACTCTGCCCTTGACCCTAGGGGTCCCACCGAGGTCGAAGACGGTGATGACCACCTTTTTGGTGGTCGACCTTCCCACTGCTTACAACGCCATACTCGGACGGCTGACCCTCAACAAGGTCAGAGCCGTCGTCTCGACCTACTACCAAACCATCAAGTTCCCGACTCACGCTGGGGTCGGAGAAGTTACGAGAAGTCCCCGAGAGTCCAGGCGGTGCTACCTGACCGTCGTTTCACTACACAAGAGGATCAAGATCGAGTCGCCACTGGAAGATCCGCGGGAAACAAAAAAGCCAGCCCCTCATCCCGAGCCAAGGGGGTCCACTGTTGATATACCATTACAAGAAGCCCAGCCTGACCGGACGGTCAAAGTTGGTTCGGAACTACCCGAACAGGAACGAAAACAGCTCGTCGGCCTCCTGCGGGAAAATGCCGACATCTTCGCCTGGTCCCCATCTGACATGACGGGCGTCGATCTAGGAGTTACACAGCACCATCTCAACATCCCACCTGACGCTCGCCCGGTGAAACAAAGACCCAGGCGGCAGGCCTCTGATCGGCAACGTGCCATACGAGAAGAGGTGGCCCGTCTCTTAGCGGCAGGCTTCATAGAAGAAGCCAGATATCCTCAATGGCTGTCCAATGTAGTCCTTGTGAAAAAACACAATGGAAGCTGGAGGATGTGCGTTGACTACACTAGTCTCAACAATGCATGCCCGAAAGATTGCTACCCCCTCCCGAGGATCGACCAACTAGTCGACGCAACGGCCGGAAACGCACGCCTCTCTTTCATGGACGCCTATTCAGGATACAACCAGATCAGGATGGCACCCGAAGACAGAGAGCATACGACCTTCCTCACCGATCAGGGGGTGTACTTCTATAAGGTCATGCCGTTCGGGTTGAAGAACGCCGGGGGGCCATATATCAGAGAACGGTGAATAAGATGTTCGCCCATCAGATCGGGAGGAACATGGAAGTTTACGTGGACGACATGATCGTGAAAAGCCAAGAGGCCGGAGCACACCTTGCCGACCTAACCGAGGCGTTCGCCACACTACGCAAGTTCGGTATGCGACTTAACCCCACAAAATGCGCCTTCGGGGTCACCTCCGGGAAATTCCTCGGGTTCATCATACACGAAAGAGGAATTGACGCCAACCCGGAGAAGGTCCAGGCAATCATCGACATGCAGTCACCCCGGACGATCAAAGACCTGCAGCGACTTAACGGAAGGCTTGTTGCCATGTCTCGCTTCCTCACCCGGTTGGGCGATCACTGCCTCCCCTTCTTCAGGGCGCTCAAAAGCCCGAAAAACTTCTAGTGGACGACGGAGTGCGAGGAAGCTTTTAAACAAATGAAACAGCACCTGGCTAGCCTCCCCCGACTCGCCTCTATTTCTCCCGGGGATAAGCTGGGCCTCTACCTAGCGACCTCCCCCTATGCGGTCAGTTCCGTCCTGATCAAAGAAAGCTCCGGCAAACAACTTCCGATCTACTACGTCAGCCACATCCTGAGCGTGTTGAATCTCGGATTTTGATGATGAAACTAATTGATTGTGTTTAAATGTTTGACTACATTTTGAGTGATACAGGTCTACTCGATCAGGATTAGACAATTAACGCAGGAGGAATTGACGTTGCGTCGGAGGAGATCACGTCAGGATATTGGATGGCAGAAGGCTTCGGGCGTCGGGCATCGGGCCAAGGAGAGCGAAATTGCGCCAAGGATATCGGGGTTGCGGAGGTCAACCGCCGATTGGGCAACAAGCTGCAAGAGAGGACGATGCACCGAAGAATCGGATGAAGCGCCAACCAATGACGTGCCGGGCAACAGAATGTCAATTTGCGTTATAATAATTGTCTAGATCGGAGTAGAGTGTTTGCTTGTGTGTGCAGGATTAACTACGATAACCAAAAAACACAAAGCGAGAATACCGGAGTCAAGTTCGATGGACGTTTAAGAGTCCGAAGAATCGTCGGAGATGCTGCCAGAACCAACCGAGAAGAAATCGGGAACCTGTCGGAATTTTCGGAAGTTCGCCGAAGAGATCGTCGGAGGTTCACGGAGATCACCGAGAAGGCTCGGCTACTCATTAAAGTCATCACAAGTTCGGGAGCTTGCTAGAAGCCCGTCGGCAGAAAGTTCGTCGGAAAGCTCGCCAGAACAAGACTCGACGTTCGCTGTTGAAAATTTGCTTAGGATGTGTTTTGGTTATGTAGTCCACTTGTAATTAGGATTAGGATTAAGAGATAATCCTATATCCTGGTTAGGGGCCAACTGGGCCCAAAGTCAGAGTTGGTTTAGGCTAAACCAGCGAACTAGAGAGCCAAGATTGAAGCCCAACTAGTGGCTGAAAACACTGTAGTCGGGCTGAAAACACTGTAGTCGGGCTGAAAACACTGTAGGCGGTGGCACCGCCTAGCTGGGCGGTGGCACCGCCCACCACCCGAGAGCCAAGCGGTGACACCTCCTGGCTGGGCGGTGGCACCGCCCAGCACCCGAGCCCTGGGCGGTGGCACCGCCTGGCTGGGCGGTGGAACCGCCAGCACCGGGAACCCTAAGAGAATTCAAATTTTGGAGCCCAAAATTTGAATCCTCTTGAGGCCTATAAATACCCCTCAAATCTCAGCTGAGGTTACAACTTTTGAGAAGCATTTTGATTGAGAGAAAAGTCTTAGAAAGTCTTAGCAAGTCTTGTTTTCAATTTGCTAGAGAGTTCTCCTCCTTCTTTCTTATTGAAAATTTGTAAGAGGTTGAGCTGCTTGTAAAAGGTTGTAAGAGGGGTGTTTACCCTTCCATTTCAAGAGACTTGCTAGTGGAAGGTGGGAGCCTCATCGAAGAGGGGCCTCGCAAGTGGAGTAGGTCATTTGACCGAACCACTCTAAAAATCGGCGTAATCTCTGGTTTGCTTTTTATTATTGTCATTTACATTACTGCAAATCTTCTTACTGCTTTAGTTCCTTATTACTCTTGCTGCGCAACTTTAAGAATACGCCTTCAAGTT
Source organism: Musa acuminata AAA Group (assembly GCF_036884655.1). Taxonomy (NCBI): domain Eukaryota; kingdom Viridiplantae; phylum Streptophyta; class Magnoliopsida; order Zingiberales; family Musaceae; genus Musa; species Musa acuminata. The sequence continues at coordinate 11,259,533 of NC_088339.1, read as the reverse complement.
AAATTTCTCAAGTTTCATTCTTAACGTACGAAAGATTTTGTTAAAATCGAAGTTTTAATCCGCTGCACTAATTCACCCCCCCCCTCTTAGTGCCGCTCCGATCCTAACAAGTGGTATCAGAGCAAGGTTATCTCTCATATTTGGTTTAATACCCAAGAGAGATGGCTTATTCCGGCATGCAAGAGGGCCATTCTATTGCACGACCACCTTTGTTTAATGGGTCGGATTACACATATTGGAAGACTCGCATGAGAATCTTCCTCATTTCTATGGACTTTGAGCTTTGGTCTATTGTCGAGAATGGATTTCAAAAATCTTCTCTTCCGATGAGCGAATGGAATGAATCGGAGAAGAAGGTTTTTGCTTTAAATGCAAAGGCTATGAATGCCTTGTTTTGTGCACTAGACAAAAATGAATTTAATCGTGTTTCAATGTGTGATTCGGCTTTTGATATTTGGAGAACTCTTGAGGTCACTCATGAAGGCACTAGCCGAGTGAAAGAGTCCAAAATCAACATCCTTGTGCATTCTTATGAACTTTTCCGGATGAAACCAAGTGAGTCCATCGGAGACATGTACACCCGGTTCACGGATGTCATCAATGGACTCAAAGCTCTTGGTAAAAGTTTTTCTAATTTTGAACTAGTCACTAAAATCTTAAGATCCCTTCCAAAAAGTTGGGATCCAAAAGTTACGGCCATTCAAGAGGCCAAGGACCTTAAAACATTCCCTCTCGAAGAACTTATTGGGTCTCTAATGACCTATGAAATGAACAATGTGGCAAAAAAGAAACTCGAGAACAACCTTCCAAATGATAGGAAGGATTTGGGACATAGAACACATGAATACCACTCGAGCATAAGCTCAAGTGATGGTGAACTTAAACTACAAATGAAACAAAAATTAAAAAGCAAAAAGAATGGAATTACTTGCTTTGAACGCAAGAAGAACAAAAGTTGGGATGAATTGAGCTCTTCCGAAGACGAGGAGAAAATCAAGAAAGGCGAGGTGGCAAACTATGCCTCACCCTCTTTGGTAATCAAAATCCCACTAATTCATTTCGAAATTACATAATACTTTCTTGAGTTATTTTTAATTTAGTTTAGGATTAATTTTCTTGAAAATTGCTTGTGTTATGTTAATGCAATAAAATGTTAGATATAAATATAATGCTTATACACCTAGTAAGATTAATCTTATATATGTGCTTGAGAAGCAAGAATTTGTACTTTGACGATTTCCATATTGATTTTCAATGTCGATGCATGACTTTTGAATGGAAGGTTTTATGATTTTTTTATGAACCTTATCTTTGGTTTTCAAACATGATGTATAGTTTTGACATAAGAACAAAAATTTGAAGCATGCTAATATAAAGTCAATCATATAAAGTAAAACTAAAGAAATTTTAAATATCTATAAGAATCATTCAAAATTATGTTCAATAAAACCTTACTTGATGTTGTAATGAAACTATTGAAAGTTTTGATGCTATGATTTGATGATTTTATGCATGAGATTGTAAAGTTATACATGATGATTTTTTGGTCTTGATGGTTTTTATGACAAAATTCATTTTTCGATCCTAAATGTTGATGCACATTTTTATCTAGCATAAATGACATGAATTTAAATAACTAAAAAGAGAAAAGCATTGTTCTTGAAAATTATTTTTCTCTATCTTGTTGATTTATATGAATCCCTTGAAAATGATTTTGGTTTGATGATTTGAATTACAAATGAGTTATATCAAAATCATGATATTGATTTGACTTGAAGTAATGAGTTGAAATCATTTTTTTTGAATTATGTGTTGCACTTTTTTATCTTGATGATCTTTGATTTTTTTTTGTTTTAAAACGATGATGCATGGATTTGAAAGAAAAGGAGATGCATGCATGGAATCAATCAATAAGTTGAAACAAAAGGAGGAAAGATTTTTTATTGAAAATTTTCTTTTTCTCTATCTTATTGATTTATACCTAAGAGACCAATAAAATTATTTATGTCATTTTGAATCTCTTGAAAGAAATGTTGAGATTTTGATGATTTAGACGATTTGAATTTGAATGAGTTTTATCTAAAATCATGATCTTGATTCCGTGATATTTACAAATGAAGATTTATTATGAATCAAGATTTTTCATTAATCGATCTCCTAAGATTTTCTTTTGATTATTAATGAGTAGGTTTTTCAAAAAGAAATCATGTCTTCTAGTATTCACATGTTCTAATCCTTCATGATAAAATTTTTATGTAATTCCTTAAATTCATGAAATGTTTATCGCATCACCAATTATTTTCTTCTTGATATTCCTTTTTTGGTGATATAAAATCATGCATGAAATACTCTTGAGATTATTTTGATGCATACAAATGAAAAGTTATGATCATGCATGGTAGGATGCAATTTGACAAATTAATACCATTATGATTTGAAATATTTATAATTTGGAATGATGCATGCAATACTTATGCCTTTTATTATGATAATATATGTGATGTATTGCATATGATGTGAATCATGAATGCTTTAAATGATAAATGTCTTGATATCATGATTGATGATTTTGTTCTATGCATAAGATTTTTAAAATTATGCATAATGAATCTTGTAATTTACAGATTATCGATTTTCTTTTTACCATAATGAAAGTGCCTTATTGATCCTTGTCATAATAAATCTAGCACTTTCGGTTTTAAACATGATACATGTTTTTATTTGACATAAAAAAAAAAGGGAGGCATGCTTGAATGAAATAAATTACATGAATTGAAGCAACTAAAAGAGAAGAACATTTTTCTTCTTGAAAATTATTTTTTCTATATTATTGATTTTGATGAATCTATTTGTATTATTTTTATGAATCTCATAGATTATGAAAATGATTTGAATTTAATGGATTTTATTGAAATCATGATCTTGATTTCTCACAATTTTCTATTGAATGAATCAAGTTTGTTTTCTATTTAAAAGGATATTTATCAAAATTTTCATGGTCTTTTAGTATTCATGATATTGATAATTATATTTTGAAACTCTATGTAAATCAAGATTCTTCATCATGATTCTCTCGTTTTATAAAAGAGGAGATGTTCTATGTGAATCATAAGATTTTATATGCATGAATTGAGATTCTTTTTGCTATTAACTAGCAAGAAACTTGTTTTTGTAAACCATGACATGCTACTTGACATCTTGATAATTTATAACTTGAGTTTTCTTTTTGAATCAAGATTGTTTCCTATCATGTTTTCTATCTACAAAAGAAGAAATTTGTCAAAAATGTTATATGTCTTTTGACATTCATTTTTCATCTTTATTATTTACCCTTATCATGATTTGAATATTATAGTAAAGAGAAATGAATTACATGATTGTATTGTTATTCCCTTCTATTTGACACTGACAAAGGGGGAGCAAAACTTGCTAGATAGCAAATTTGCTAGCTTGCACAATTTGAAAAGAGGCAAAATAGTCCATCTTGCACATCTCAAAAGATGTAAAATTTTGCTAACTTTTTATGTGCAAAAGTTGATAGCTTGTATACTATAAATTTGCATACCAAAAATACAATCTTGTTTATCTCAAGATGCAAAACATACTAACTTGCACTTTGCAACGGAAGCAAAATTGCTAGCTCAAACATTGCAAAGGAAGCAAAAATTTGCTAGCTTACAATTTGCATATTTCAAGAAGCAAGAGTTGCTTTCTTGAACATCTCAATATTGCTAGCTTGCATGATGTAGAACTTGCTATCTTGAACATTACCAAAAGTGCTATCTTATATGCTGTAAAACTTGTATATCTAAAACTTGATAGCTTGAATGTCCCAAGCATGATGCATTACTTGCTAAATTTTCTATCTTCAAAATTGCATGATGATAAAAATTTAATATTATGTTTTTCATGCAATGGTTTGAACCCATATAATAAACACATAAGAGTAGCTACTTCTCCTTTTTGTTGATGACATAGGGGGAGAAGTATATTGATGACTTCATGCATTGAATTAAATATTTTATATATTTGCATGATAGTTTAAATGTTTTTCATAACATGTGATGAATGTTACTTGGATTTGGGATAATCCAAGTGTTCTATCAATGGCATATTGATAGGGGGAGTTTAGTTAAACTCCGGGGAGTTAAGGTTAACTCCGTTAGTCATCAATTAGTTGTCATCATCAAAAAGGGGGAGATTGTTGAATCTCGGATTTTGATGATGAAACTAATTGATTGTGTTTAAATGTTTGACTACATTTTGAGTGATACAGGTCTACTCCGATCTAGACAATTATTATAACGCAAATTGACATTCTGTTGCCCGGCACGTCATTGGTTGGCGCTTCATCCGATTCTTCGGTGCATCGTCCTCTCTTGCAGCTTGTTGCCCAATCGGCGGTTGACCTCCGCAACCCCGATATCCTTGGCGCAAAATTGTTGAATCTCGGATTTTGATGATGAAACTAATTGATTGTGTTTAAATGTTTGACTACATTTTGAGTGATACAGGTCTACTCGATCAGGATTAGACAATTAACGCAGGAGGAATTGACGTTGCGTCGGAGGAGATCACGTCAGGATATTGGATGGCAGAAGGCTTCGGGCGTCGGGCATCGGGCCAAGGAGAGCGAAATTGCGCCAAGGATATCGGGGTTGCGGAGGTCAACCGCCGATTGGGCAACAAGCTGCAAGAGAGGACGATGCACCGAAGAATCGGATGAAGCGCCAACCAATGACGTGCCGGGCAACAGAATGTCAATTTGCGTTATAATAATTGTCTAGATCGGAGTAGAGTGTTTGCTTGTGTGTGCAGGATTAACTACGATAACCAAAAAACACAAAGCGAGAATACCGGAGTCAAGTTCGATGGACGTTTAAGAGTCCGAAGAATCGTCGGAGATGCTGCCAGAACCAACCGAGAAGAAATCGGGAACCTGTCGGAATTTTCGGAAGTTCGCCGAAGAGATCGTCGGAGGTTCACGGAGATCACCGAGAAGGCTCGGCTACTCATTAAAGTCATCACAAGTTCGGGAGCTTGCTAGAAGCCCGTCGGCAGAAAGTTCGTCGGAAAGCTCGCCAGAACAAGACTCGACGTTCGCGGTTGAAAATTTGCTTAGGATGTGTTTTGGTTATGTAGTCCACTTGTAATTAGGATTAGGATTAAGAGATAATCCTATATCCTGGTTAGGGGCCAACTGGGCCCAAAGTCAGAGTTGGTTTAGGCTAAACCAGCGAACTAGAGAGCCAAGATTGAAGCCCAACTAGTGGCTGAAAACACTGTAGTCGGGCTGAAAACACTGTAGTCGGGCTGAAAACACTGTAGGCGGTGGCACCGCCTAGCTGGGCGGTGGCACCGCCCACCACCCGAGAGCCAAGCGGTGACACCTCCTGGCTGGGCGGTGGCACCGCCCAGCACCCGAGCCCTGGGCGGTGGCACCGCCTGGCTGGGCGGTGGAACCGCCAGCACCGGGAACCCTAAGAGAATTCAAATTTTGGAGCCCAAAATTTGAATCCTCTTGAGGCCTATAAATACCCCTCAAATCTCAGCTGAGGTTACAACTTTTGAGAAGCATTTTGATTGAGAGAAAAGTCTTAGAAAGTCTTAGCAAGTCTTGTTTTCAATTTGCTAGAGAGTTCTCCTCCTTCTTTCTTATTGAAAATTTGTAAGAGGTTGAGCTGCTTGTAAAAGGTTGTAAGAGGGGTGTTTACCCTTCCATTTCAAGAGACTTGCTAGTGGAAGGTGGGAGCCTCATCGAAGAGGGGCCTCGCAAGTGGAGTAGGTCATTTGACCGAACCACTCTAAAAATCGGCGTAATCTCTGGTTTGCTTTTTATTATTGTCATTTACATTACTGCAAATCTTCTTACTGCTTTAGTTCCTTATTACTCTTGCTGCGCAACTTTAAGAATACGCCTTCAAGTTAAATTTCTCAAGTTTCATTCTTAACGTACGAAAGATTTTGTTAAAATCGAAGTTTTAATCCGCTGCACTAATTCACCCCCCCCTCTTAGTGCCGCTCCGATCCTAACAGAGCGGACCCGAGGGGCATTACCCGCCGATAGAGAAACTCGCACTCGCCCTGGTACTGTCAGCTCGGAAGTTGCGCCCCTACTTCCAGGCCCACCCGGTGGAGGTCATCACCGACCAACCTCTTCGGCAGGTCTTATCTAAATTTGATGCTGCAGGACGACTCCTCAAATGGGCAGTAGAGCTCGGTGAGCATGATATAAGATACGTGCCCAGGACCGCCATCAAGGCCCAGGCGGTAGCCGACTTCATCGCGGAGCTAACTCAGGTGGCAGAAGAGGATCTCGAGCAACCTCCCGAGGCTTGGATCCTACACGTGGACGGCTCAGCCAGCTCAAAGGGTGCCGGCGTGGGATTGGTTCTGCTTGCCCCCGACGGCCGCTCATTCGAGCGCTCCCTCCGCTTCAGGTTTAAAGCCACTAACAACGAAGCGGAATACGAGGCGCTCCTAGCAGGACTCAGGTTGGCCCTCGAGATGCAGGTGGCTGCTATACACGTCCTCACCGACTCGCAACTTGTGGCTGAGCAGCTCAGCGGTGGGTACGAGGCTCGGGACCCAACCATGGCGAAATACCTAGCACGGGTAAGGGACCTGACTGCCAAGTTCCCTTATTTTACGTTATCTAATGTTCCGAGGGAGGAGAACGAGCGAGCCGACGCGCTAGCTAAGCTCGCGTCAAAGCCGACCCCCGAACCATGGCAGGAGGTCGAGGAGCTTCCTGCCCGCACCGTCGAAGTCGCGGCTATGGTCCCTGGCAGCGCGACGATCACATGGGTACAAGAGTTGCTTCGCTTCAAGCGGGATGGGACCCTTCCCCACAACGAAGTTGTGGCTCGGCGCTTGCGTCGTACACACACGTGGTACACCGAGGTGAGCGGGCGGCTTTATAGGCGGTCCTTCACCTACCCCCTCCTACGATGCCTGGAGCCCGACGAAGCCCAGACGATCTTGGCCGAGATCCACGAGGGAGTCTGCGGAGAACACATCGGCAGGCGAACCTTGGCACACAAAATACTCCGCCAAGGTTACTACTGGCCGACCATGTGCCGGGACGCGAAAGCCTACGTGCAGCGGTGCGGTTCATGCCAAGAACACGCCCGCGCACCCCGACAGCCTGCGGTCCCGCTCAGCCCCATCGATTGCGTGTGGCCATTCGCGTAGTGGGGGTTGGACCTGCTTGGACCTTTCCCCCCGGCTTCGGGGCAACGGAAGTACATCATCGTGGGAGTGGATTATTTCACAAAGTGGGTCGAGGCCGAGCCGTTGGCAATAATCACGGAACATCAAATGGAGAAGTTCATGTGGAGAAATCTAGTGACCCGGTTCGGGTTGCCCAAAACCATTATTACAGATAACGGACCTCAGTTCGCTGGTAGAAGGTTTCGGGAGTTCTGTGCCGGACATGGCATCCAGCTAAGGTTCAGCTCAATGGCCCACCCTCAAACGAATGGGCTGGCGGAGGTAACCAATCGGTCCATCTTAGATGGACTCAAAAGGAGAGTGTCCGCAGCCCGATCGGCTTGGACGGACGAACTCCCTAGCGTCCTATGGTCACTACGCACTACTCCCAAGACCACGACTGGAGAGTCCCCGTATAGCCTGACGTTCGGAACCGAAGCTGTCTTGCCACCCGAGGTGGCTATCGCCACCCTTCGGACAAGGAGCTATGACGAGGAAGCCTCGAACGAGGGACTTCGTGCCAGCCTCGACATGCTCGAGGAGTGATGCGCCGACGCACACCTGAAGGACCTCTCCTACAAGAGAGTCATCGCAAGGGTCTACAACAGAAAGGTACGACCCCGACCGATTAAGTTAGGCGACCTGGTCCTACGAAAGACCAAGGTCAGCGACCCAACCCGGGCAAGGGGGAAGCTAGCCCCCAAGTGGGAGGGACCTTATCGGGTCGTCGAGGTAGTCCGACCGGGTACTTATCGGCTCACGACGATGGACGGCTCTCCCTTACCGAGAACCTGGAACGTCTGGAACCTTAAGAAGTTTTTTGTCTGAAACAAAGAGACCTTTTCATTTAAAGAAGAAGAAGCTTTTTTCGTCTGAGGGGGGGAGGAGCTTTTCGCCTAGGAAAAGAAGAAGAAGACAACAGACGAGAGAAGAAAAGTTTCCTTTTATTTAGAAAGAAAGCTGACTTACAAGACTCGACTTACAAAAACCAACTAGCAAAACAAAATACAAGACCCTTTCTTTATTGTTGAGGGACCTCCAGGCGATCGTCAAAGTGGACCTCCTCGGGCATGTCCACCCCCTGGTCCTCGGGGTGAGGGGTGAAGGGGTCCTCCTCCACCTCAAGACCAGGGTGACGAGCGCGGAAACGAGACGTGGCGATGCGGTATCCATATTCGAAGGACACCCGCCCCGTCCGCGTCAGCCCAAGTTCGAACCCTTCCGACCTCTTGTATGCCTCGAGGAGCTCCTTCTCTTTCGCGGGTCGAAGTCGCGCCTCTTCCGCCAGTGCCTCCGAGGCCGCCTTTGCTTCGACCTTTGCCTCCTCCAGCTTTTTGCTGAGGGCGCTCGCCTCCGCCTTCACCAGGCGGAGTTCGGTCCGCTCCACCCTTATTGTTTTTTGGAGCCCCTCGTTTGCCTTCTTGGAGGCCTCAAGCTCCGACCGGAGGCGCTCCGCCTCCGCCTCAAAATCCGTCGTGCGCTTCTCGGCAACCGCCACGGCCTCTGGGCCGGCCCTAGCTCTAACCTTCGCGACTTGGCGGTGGAGCTCGGCATTGCGGTTGACGAGGCCCCCAATAACCCGGCCGGCGTTACGCACGCTGTCCATCAGGGCCGTCGCGTAGTGGAGGCCCTGCATAAGGAGGAACGAATCAAGAAGGTCGGCATCGGACACACGAACCCGAAAAGCGAAGACATACTGACCCAGATCAGTGATTGGGCGGACTTATTGAGCAGCACCTCCGAGGGCAGGACGTACAAGTCCTGAGCCATGTCAGGATGGAGCGCGCCTCGGAGGAACGCTGTGAAGGGATCCCCTCCGGCCCACACCCTATCCCCCTGGGACAAGCCCTCCCAGCGGGCGACCAGGGGCTCGCTGGGCTCGCCGAGCGGGATCTCGCTCGCCAGCTGCATCAGGAACGAACCCCCGTCCCCGGTTGGGAGTCGGCATAGGTCGCGTACGGAGACGGGGCGTGAACCCTTCCCAGTCGTCCGCCGACTAGGTCCTGCCCCGCCATGACGGGAACCCGCTTCAGGCCCCCTCGATGGGGTTGTCTTCGCCTTCTTCGAAGGGCACCCAGCCTCGACTTCCAACGGGGTGTCCTCCGAGCCGGGTTGCGGGTCGGTCGGCGGAGCCGGAGGAGGGGGTTGCGGATCGGCCGGCGGAGCCGGAAGAGGGGGTTGTGATGCTTGACCCCCTAGGAGCAACCAAAGGTTCACCATTTCTGCAAGAGACGGGAAAAGTTAGTACCCAAAATCAACCACAAACCCGAACCAAACGTCATTAACGTACCCAGAGGCATCGGGCTAAGGCCCGCCTCGACCAGCCATTGTTCGGTCATGGTCCGGATGGCTTGCGACCTGGGGAGAATCTCTCTAAGCCTCCCTAGAGCTTGGCGCTCTGCGTCGCCCAAACAGGGGGAGGTGTTGTCGATCGCCCTCGCGGACCATCGAACCTCGAAGCCCCAATCCTGTGCCCAGCTAATATAGAAAAACCTCCCCTTCTATCCTTTGTTAATGGAAGGGGCACCCCCGACACGAAAGCCCGTTCAGGCCGATAAGAAATAGCCCCCCGAGCCCTTGCAAAGGCGATAACAAGAGAGGAAAAGGTCCAGGGTGGGGGTGATGTTGGCGTAATAGCATTCCCCCAGGAATACCACTAGGTAGCGCCAAGAGTTTGGCGCCACCTGAGATGGCGAAATCCGCCAGAGAGATAGGCAAAACACGATAAGAGGATGAAGAGGAAAACGCAAACCCGCCTCCAGAGCATCATGGGACAAGGCGAAGCCCTTTGGGACTGGGTCGTATGCCCGCTGCCCCGGCTCAGAGGCGCTGAGGATATGATCCTCCGGGATACTATAGCGCTCTCGGAGTCCCCCCAGCGAAGGCTCGCTCACGGTGGAGTCGATATCATGCGGCCACATCAAAGCCTCGAGGGCTCTAGCCACCTCCCCGTCAGAAGACTCAACAGGGGACGGAGGGGGATTTCCCTCCCCAGCTCCGAGGATAGGAGAAGAAGGAGAGGAAGATGGAGAGGAAGAGGGGGAAGAAGAGGGCGACATCTCAACTGACCTTAGAAAGAGGAAAATACTACGCAGAGGGCCAGGGAGAGGACTGGGGATGCGACAGCAGAACTCTAGGGAGGAAACACAGCAGAGAAAGATAGAGGCAAAGTCTAGCACCCGCTATTTAAAAGGGGATATCCCGCCAGAATCGGCGTCCTTTCACCTCCCGAGAGCGGGCGGCAGCCCACTCGTGTTGAATCTCGTATTTTGATGATGAAACTACTTGATATATGTTTATGATTTAATCTGCGTTTTGAGTGACGTAGGGTGCTTCGATTTGGATAAGACAATTAAAGCAGGAAAATCATGTTGTGCCAGAGGAGCATGTCAGAAGATTGGACGTCGGGCCGGTGGATCGGTCGACGTATCGACAGAAGGCTTCGGGTCGTGGACTCGGGCATCGGGCCAAGAAGAGCGGGTATTGTGCCAAGGATATCGGAGTTGTGGAGCCAACTGGCCGATTGGGCAATAGGCCGCAGGAAAGGACGATGCGCCGAAGAATCGGACGAAGCGTCGAGGGACCAATGACATGCCGGACAACTTGGTTAATTGCTTAGGATTAATTGTCTCGATTGAAGTTTTTGTTTTGAGTGTGCTAGATTAACTACGATGGAAGAAAGACATGCAGCAAGAGTTGCGCCGGAGTCATGACAATGATCACGTTGGGAGTTCGAGAGCTCGACGGAAGTTCGGACAGTGGTTGGAGGTTCTGCGGGAACAAATCCGAGAAGTCCAGAAGCTTGCCAAAGGAGCTCGTCGGAACTTGCCAAGTGGATCGTCGCAGTCTAGGAGTTTGCCGGAAGTCCGCAGGAGCATCACCGAGGGTTCATCGGATGATCGACGGAAGTTTGCCGGAAACTCGCCGGAAGAAGCGAGTGACGCACCGAAGCAAGCTGCAGAATATGTCTTAGGAAATAATCATAGTTAGCACTTTGATTAAGTTAGAAATGGGAGGTGATCCCATTAGCTTAACCTTGGGGCAATTGGGCCCTTGAAGAACTCAAATTGGGTCGAATGGTTCAACCCATTCGGACCCAGGTTGCTGTGGGAGGTGCAACCGCCCAGGCAGGGAGGTAGCACCGCCCAGGCTATGTCTCCCAACGAGACTGGGAGGTGCAACCGCCCTAGCCAAGAGGTGGCACCGCCCCAGGCTCAGTCTCCGAGCGAGACTGGGCGGTGTAACCTCTTCTGTCAAGAGGTAGCACCGCCAGAGCTCAAGTTTCGAGCTCTGCGAGGCGGTGCAACCTCTCCAGTCAGGCGGTGCAACCGCCTGAGCTCGGTCTTCGAGCTCTGGCAGAGAGGTGCAACCGCCCCTGACAGAGGTGGCACCGCCCAGAGGCTCAGTCTTCGAGCTCTGCCAGGCGGTGCAACTGCTCCAGTCAGGAGGTGCAACCGCCTGATCCCGGAATTCCGGGATTTGATCGTTTTGAGCTCCAAATTTGAACTGGGTTGGGGCCTATAAATACCCCACCCATTCAGCACTGAAAGCACAGAACACACACTCGAAATCTTGCTATCTTTCTGTGTTTCTTAGAGCTCAAAACTGCTAGTTCTCCTCTTTCTATTCTTCAAGTTTGAGTTGTAAAGAGAGGAGAGAAAACTTCTGTAAGGGTTGTCTCCTAAGCCCGTCAAAAGGAGTGAATCTGTAAGAGGGTGGTTGGCCTTCGCCTATTGAAGGAAGGCTTCTAGTTGACGTCGGTGACCTCGTCGGTGGAGGAAGCCAAAAGTGGAGTAGGTGAAGACTGACCGAACCACTCTAAATCTCTGGTTTGCTTTTATTTTGAGCACTTTATCATTACTGCAAACCTCCTACATAGCTACTGCTCTCTGCGCTTTTACGAACAAGTTTCTAAGTTCTGATCTTTCCGAATCTGCATTCAGACGTAAATCGATGTTTTCGTACGATCTTTACATTGCAGTTTACATTTACGTTTTGATTCTATTTATAACTGCAAATTGTCTTCTACGCTTTTACGAACGAGTTTCTTTGCAGTTTACGTTTACGTTTTGATTCCATTTAGACGCAAACTGCGCTTAGACGCAATCTACGCTTAGACGCAAACTGCGCTTAGACGCAATCTGAGCTTAGACGCAAACTGCGCTTAGATGCAAACTGCGCTTAGACGCAATATGCATTTAGACGCAAACTGCATTTAGACGCAAACTGCGTAAACTGCGCTTAGACGCAAACTGTGTTTAGATGTAAACTGCACTTAATCATAAGTAATCTTAGAATCGGCTTTTGCATCAAAATAGTTTTTATCGAACGAACGCAGCTTTCATTTTTAATCGCTGAAAGATTTCCGCTGCACTAATTCACCCCCCCTCCTCTTAGTGCTCTCGATCCTAACAACCCGCGCACGTGCATAGCCGTCACGTCGCATCGGAAGCCACCAAAAGGCGCTCCGCCTTAATGAAGGCCTGACGTGGCAACCCCGCTGAAGCGGCAGCAACCGGACGCCTCGACCTCGACGCTCGAAGACGTGCGGCCAACTCCCCCCTCCAGGAAATAAAATTAAATGCGGTAGCTTTTTCATCCCTGCCGCCGCAAAATTTAAAGCAAACCGAGACCACACCTATGCGGTAGCCCGCCTGCATTGTGCTCCTCGGCCCTCGGCTGCACGCCGCCCGAGACCACACCTGCGTGGTAGCCCGCCTGCGTTGTGCTCCTCGGCCCTCGGCTGCACGTCGCCTGAGACCACACCTGCGCGGCAGCCCGCTTACGTTGTGCTCCTCGGCCCTCGGCTGCACGCCGCCCGAGACCACACCTGCGCGGCAGCCCGCCTGTGTTGTGCTCCTCGGCCCTCGACTGCACGTTGCCCGAGACCACACCTGCGTGGCAGTCCGCCTGCGTTGTGCTCCTCGGCCCTCGGCTACACGCCGCCCGAGACCACACCTGCGAAGTAGCCCGTCTGCGTTGTGCTCCTCGGCCCTCGGCTACACGCCGCCCGAGACCACACCTGCGCGGTAGCCCGCCTGCGTTGTGCTCCTCGGCCCTCGGCTGCACGCCGCCTGAGACCACACCTGCGCGGTAGCCCGCCTGTGTTGTGCTCCTCGGCCCTCGGCTGCACGCCGCCCGAGACCACACCTGCGCGGCAACCCACCTGCGATGTGCTCCTCGGCCCTCATCGGCTCCATGACCCCCGAGTCCAACTCTGCTCAGCCGGCCCACCTGCGCCGCGCCCCTCGGGTCCGCATGGCCAGCCCACCACGAGTTAGAAGCCATGCATCGGACCCCCCGCATGCACAAACCGACGCATAGCTCCTTTCGGGGGGGGAATATGATAGGGGTAAAAACAGATTGGACGTAACACACCGGATTTGACGTAATACATCACGACGTCAGCCCCCCTAAACGGCACACTACTCTAGGGGGCGAGCATTAACACCAACATAATGTGCACCCTCACTCACCGTACCCAGACGACCTCATCGTCTGACCCCGCACGACCGGCCGAGGCAGGGGAAGGTGTCGACTGAGGCTCGCCATACCCTGCGACAACTCGACCTTCCACGCAACGCCCACGACGACGACAGGCGCCATCAGAGGTACGGCCCTGCCCCGGCAGGATGGCACATCAAGTAACATCAAACTCACCTATAAATACTCCCAGGTTCCAAACGAACAGGGCAAGCACACAGAAGCACGACTTCACCCAAAAACTCATCTCCCAATCACTGACTTGATCGTCGGAGGGGTCGGGCCGAACCGCCGACCCGACCTGTATGCAGGTACTCGACCGAAGCCGACCCAACCCGGCGTCGCGAAGCATTCCAGCCAGATTCCCCGTAATCGGCCGTTATAAGATCCCGAGAGGAGTCTCGCCTGATCCCAACCGTTCGGACCCCTGAACCAGCCGCGTCGACCCCAAGGTCACGGCTAAAAAAGTTACTTACTATAACAATTAGCATCAAATTTTCCTAAGGCATCTTTTTCATTCAAGATAAAACACTTACATGTAAAAACTTTAAAATATGGAACATTAGGTTTTTTGTTGTTCCACAACTCATAAGGAGTTTTGGTGAGTAAGGGTCTTACTAGAACTCTATTCATGAGATAGTATGCCATGTTTACAACTTCGACCCAAAAATATTTGGGTAAACTATGTTCATTCAACATAGTTCTTGTCATTTCTTGTAAGTTTCTATTCTTTCTTTCTACTACTCCATTTTGTGAAGGATTTCTTGGCATAGAGAAGTTATGGTTGTCTCCATTAGATTCACAAAATTCTTGGAAATCATGGTTTTGAAATTCACCACCGTGATCACTTTGAATTGACGAAATCATAAAGCCCTTTTCATTTTGAACAAGTTTACAAAACTTAGAGAAATACCTAAAGCAATTGTTTTTGTATGCTAAGAAGTAAGTATAAGTATATCTACTATAATCATCAACAATAACAAAGGCATACTTGCTACCTCCTAGGCTTGATATAGCAATTGGTCCAAACAAGTCCATATGGATCAATTGTAATGGTCTAGAGGTGTTTATTTGATTCTTTAGTTTGAAACTATCTTTTATTTATTTTCCTAGTTGACATGCATCACACATATTGTCTTTAACGAATTTAATGTGAGGAATTCCTCTCATAAGTTCTTTAGATGAAATTTGAGAGATTAGTTACATGCTAGCATGACCTAATCTCCTATGCCAAAGCTTAGCATCGTCATTCAAGACCGAAAAAGATATTTCATTGCAAAGATCATTAATGTCAATAGTGTATATGTTATTTTGTTTTAGTGCAATCATAGATGTGTTTTTGTATAATTTTTCAATAATGCAAGCATTAGATTCAAATTTAACAATATATCCTTTATCACACAATTGACTAATGCTCAAGAGGTTATGCTTTAAGCCATAAACCAACAATACATCTTCAATAAAAAGGTTGGATTTGTTACCTATGATTCCTTTGCCAATGATTTTACCCTTGTTGTTGTCTTTGAAGGTGACATATCCTTTGTCTAAGCTAGTGAGCTTAGAGAATTGAGATGGATCTCCGGTCATATGCCTTGAGCATCCATTATCAAGGTACCATCTCTTACTCCTAGCTTGTGATGATATATTTTTCTACAAAAGGATGATTTTTAGGTACCCATTTGACCTTGGGTGCCTCAAAAATCGATCTACATATCTTTTTTAGGATCGGAGCGGCACTAAGAGGGGAGAGGGTGAATTAGTGCAGGGATTAAAACTCATAAATTTGAAATTGATTTCGTAAATGTGTGGAGATTTCGATTCGATAAAGGATGACTTAGCTAAAATAGCTCGAGTAAAACTAGTCAAGAGTAGAGAGATGAAAACCGAATGATTTGCAACTAAGTAAAGAAATGGTTCAGAAAATTAAACACTCACACGTTCATTGAACACTATGATATATAGTGGTTCAGTCAGATGACCTACATCCACTTTCGAAGCCTTCTTTAATGAGGCTCCCAACTTCCACTAGCAAATCACTTTAAAGGGGAAGGACTAAATACCCCTCTTACAACCTTCTTACAAGTGGTTCACGCTCTTACAGATTTTTCAAAGAGAAAGAGGGAGGTGAACACTTAAGCTATTGAAAATAAGACTTTGCTAGAGCTTTTTCTCACTTTCTAACTTGTCAAAAAGGTATTATCTCTAATGAGAATTGAGGGGTATTCATAGGCCCTAAGAGGATTCAAATTTGGGCTTTAAATTTGAATTACTTTTGGGTTCCCGGTGCTGGCGGTGCCATCGCCTATCAGTGGCGATGTCACCGCTTGTCAGTGTCTGACATTGACAGTGTACTGGCGGTGCCATCGCTAGAACTCTCGGGTTCTGGGCGGTGCCATCGCCTAGTCCGGCGGCACCACCACCTGACCTTTCGGGTTCTGGGCAGTGCCACTGCCCAGTCCGGTGGTGCCACTGCCTGGACTATTCCAGATCACTGGTTGGGCTCCAAACTTGGCCCAAACCAGTCTAAACTCGGGCCCAATTGGCCCCTAACCAGGTTATAGGATTAACACTTAATCCTAACCCAAATTATATACAAACTATGAAATTAAGACATAGACCTAAGCATATTTTTAATCGGCAACGTCGAGTTTCCTTCCGATGAGCTTTCTAGTGAACTTCTAGCAGACTTCTGATACACACTCGGATTTCTTCCAACAGACTCCCAGTAGGCTCCCGGTCTTGTAGAGAGTTCAACGAGTCTTTGGCAAGTATTCGAACCTTCTCAATGATCTCCGCGAACCTCCGATGATCTTTCCGATGGACTTCCGAAAACTTTGGCAAGTCCCCGATTCTTTCTCGGTTGGTTCCGGCAGCACTTCCGACGATTCTTCGGACTTTCAGTGGACTCTCGAACACCCATCGAACTTGACTCTAGTAAACTTGCTTTGTCTTCAAGCTATCATAGTTAATCCTGCATATGTAAAATACACTTCGATCTAGATAATTAATCCTAAGCATCTAATCAAGTTGTCCGGCATGTCATTAATCCCTCAACGCTTCGTCCGATTCTTCGACACATCGTCCTCTCTTGTGGCCTATTGTCCAATCGACCAGTTGACTCCGTAACTCCGATATCTTTGACACAATCTCCGCTCTTCTTGGCTCAATGCCCGAATCCACGGCCCGAAGCCTTCTGTCAATACGTCGACCGATCCACCAGCCCGATGTCTAATCTTCTGACATGTTCCTCCGGCCCAACATGATTTTCTTGCTTTAATTATTTCATACTGATCGAAGCATCCTGCATCACTCAAAACGCAGATTAAATCATGAACACCTATCAAGTGGTTTCATCATCAAAATACGAGATTCAACAATCTCCCCCTTTTTGATGATGATAACTACTTGATGACGAAGTTAACCTTAACTCCCGGAGTTTAAACAAACTCCCCCTATCAATATGTCATATTGATAGAACCTTGAATTCAAACTGAATTTTAGTCATTGCAATTATTCATCATGAATATTTACAACACATCATCATGCATAACATGATCATACTTCTCCCCCTTTGTCATCAACAAAAAAGGAGAAGTTCCACTATCATGTGTTTGGAAATACAAGTTCAACTCATTGCATGAAAAACAGAATATCCATTTTTATTATCATGCAAGCTTGCTATCATTATAGATATACATGGTAGTACGATAGCAAGTTTACAATATACAAGATAGCAAAAATTTTTCAACATTTTAAGACACGCAAGCTAGCAATTTTGAGATGTTCAAGAAAGCAACTCTTGCTTCTTGAAATATAAGTTTTACTAGATGTGCAAGTTAACTTTTTGCTTCTTGAGATAGACAAGATAGCACTCCTTGGTGATGTTCAAGATAGCAATTTCTTCTCTTTTGAGAAGTGTAATTTTTGCTCTTTTCTTGAATTGTCCGAGCTAGCAAATTAGCTTTTTAGCATGTTTTACTCTCCCTTTGTCATTGTCAAAAGGAAGGGAAGACCCTTTATGTTAATTTCTAAATTATGACAAAGGTAAATAGCATAGATGAAAATTTAAGTCTTGAATGTCAAAACAATTATTTTATCATAAATATTTCCTCATTGCGTGCATCATTATCATACGTTAAAGTATTGCATGCATAATACCAAATTATCATATATATTTTTAAAACATATAAACTCATTATTATATGTATGATTCCAAATCATCATTCATATTATTTCAATCATTGTTTCAATCATCACTCTAACTCATCATGCACAAAATGTAAAATCATCTAACATGATACAAACATTTATTTTCAAATTATTTATCACTATTTTCATGTATGATAATAAAGTATTCATGATACCGAACATTAAATCAATATTTTTAAGTATTTATTACTTCATGATTGTTGGTACCAAACATATATGAGAAAAGTATTTTTCTTTTCTCAAACATTTATCATTTAAAACATTCATGATACACATCATATGCAATATATCACATACATCATCATAATAAACAACATATACATCATTCCAAATCATAAATATTTCAAATCATCATGGTATTAATCTGTCAAATTGCATCCTGCCATGCATGATCATAATTTTCCCATTTTATCATTATAAACAAGAAAGAATAAGGGAAGAACAAAATAGAATAAAATATTTCAATTATTTCAAGACATACAAGCCATAAATTCAACGGTATCATATCATGAAAGATAAGACCTCTTGAATTACAAAAGATATGATTCATTTTATCAAATATCTTCTTTTTATAAATAACAAAAATTATAGGTGTACAAAGAAGTGATCGTAATTAAAAAAAATCTCAAGTAGTAAATTCAAGAAATCAAGATCATAATTTGAATACAAACTCATTCAAATTCGAATCGTCAAATTCATCAAAATCTCAACATTACTTTCAAGAGATTCAAAATGTTATACATAGATTTATCATAATAATCATCAAGATAAATAAGATAGAGAAAAATAATTTTCAAGAAAAAATATTTTCCTCTTTTTAGTTGTTTCAATTCATATGATTTTATTTCATTTATGCCAAATAAAAACATGTATCATGTTTAAAACCAAAAGTGTAAGATTTATTACGACAAAGATTAATAAGACACTTTCATTATGGTAAAAATCAATAATCCATAAATCGCAAGATTCATCATGCATAATTTCATATTTTAAAACCATTAAACATGATTTCAAATCAATATGCTCAAGTTTTTTGTATGAAAACATACATCATACTTAAAACCAAAAATGTAACATTTCATCATGATAAAAATCGATAATCCATAAATTACTTAAAAATCACTATGCATAATTTCAAAATTTATTAAGCATGATCATTATGCATGACATTAAAACATGGTTTCAAAATGTTTAATATTTCATTACATAATTTCATCATTATGCATTATCATATTTTCAAATTTGAACATGCACAATTTCAAAACCATACATTTCATTTTTTATGTATGATACAAATAAATCAATCAACATTATGAGCATATCATATATGATATTCAAGCATTCATGATATATCATTTTGACAACATGATCATAGCTTTTCAATTAATGGTATCTAAATGTCAAAGTTCATTATATCCTATCATGCATGATCATTAACTTCTCATTTGTATTTCATGCATAATTTCATAACCATACATTTCATTTTTCATGCATAATACAAATAAATTAATCATCATTATGAGCATATGATATTCAAGCATTCATGATACATCATTTTGGCAACATGATCATAGCTTTTCAATTGATGGTATCTAAATGTCAAAGTTCATTACATCCTATCATGTATGATCATTAACTTCTCATTTGTATTTCATGCATAATTTCATTTCATCACATTAGGAACATCAAGAAGAATTAATTGGGTGATGAGATAAATATTTCATGAATACACGGAATTATATAAAAATCATATCATGAGTGTTTCATGAATTCATATCATCACATGATGAATATCAAAAAGAATTTTGGTGATGAGATGCATAAATAGTGAACATAATATCAAGAGACATATTATGATTCTTTTTTAATAACTCAAATAGTGAAAAGAAAGAATCATAATAGACAATCTTGATTTATAAAATAAATTTTCAAGTTATAATTTTCAGAAATCAAGATAAAAATTGTGGTTAGATGAAACTCATTCAAATCATCAAAATCATCAAAATCACTTTTAAGATGATCAAATAGATTCATTAAAGTTTATGATAGAGAAAAAGAATTTTTAAGAAAAATACTTTTCTCTTTTTAGTTGTTTCAATTTATGTGATTGATTTTATATTAGCATGCTCAAATATTTGTTTTTATGTTAAAACCATGCATCAACATTTAGGATCGAAAAATAAATTTCGTCATGAAAACCATCAAGATCAATAAACCATAAAAATCATCATGTATAATTTTAAAATCTCATGCATAAAATCATCAAATCATGGTATCAAAATTTTAATATTTTTATTACAACTTTATGCATCATTAAGTACACAATCGTCAAGCATGACACTTACACTATTTCATATAAGCATGCCTATTTCATTTATGTCAAATCAAAATATGCATCATTTTTTTAAACCCAAAAAACCACTTTTATTATCGTGAAAATCGATAATCCATAAATCACAAAAATCATTATGCATTATTTCAAATCAAACATGATTTCATTTAATCAAAATCAAGAAATAACAATGGAAATCAACATGATACATATTATTACTTCTTAGCCACATATAGCATGATTTCATAAGGCATTTTTAATCAAAATTATTTTGTTTATCATAAACATGTAATTTTCATGATTATTTTCAAAATTACTAGAATGATAAGCATGATTCCTAATTTTTACATTTTTAATTTTTTAAACATGCAATTTTTAAAAATAATTATTCTAAAAAACATGCATCATGGAAAACATCAAGTAATTTCAAATAAATTAAGGGGTTTCGATTACCTCATCATTGAATGTCGTTAAGGAGTAGTTTGCCACCTCGCCTTTCTTAATTTTCTCCTCATCTTCGGAAGAGCTTAATTCATCCCAATTTTTGTTCTTCTTCTTGTGTTTAAAGCAAGTAGTTCCGTTCTTTTTTGCTTTTTAATTTTTGTTTCATTTGTAGTTTAAGTTCACCATCACTTGGGCTTATGCTCGAGTGGTCTTTAAATGTTCTATGTCCCAAATCCTTCCTATTCTTTGGAAGGTTGTTCTCGAGTTCTTTTTTTGCGACATTGTTCATTTCGTAGGTCATTAAAGACCCAACAAGTTCTTCAAGAAGAAATGTTTTAAGGTCTTTGGCCTCTTGAATGGCTGTAACTTTTGGATCCCAACTCTTCGAAAGGGATCTTAAAATTTTAGTTACTAGTTCAAAGTTAGAAAAACCTTTACCTTGAGCTTTGAGTCAATTGATGACATCCGTAAAACGGGTGTACATGTCTCCGATGGACTCACTTGGTTTCATCCGAAAAAGTTCGTAAGAATGCACAAGAATGTTGATTTTGGACTCTTTCACTCAACTAGTGCCTTCATGAGTGACCTCAAGAGTTCTCCAAATATTAAAAGCCGAATCATAAATTGAAACGCGATTAAATTTATTTTTGTTAAGTGCACAAAACAAGGCATTCATAGCTTTTGCATTTAAAGAAAAAACCTTCTTCTCTGATTCATCCCATTCGCTCATCAGAAGAGAAGATTTTTGAAATCCATTTTCGATAATATTCCAAAGCTCAAAATCTATGGAAATAAGGAAGATCCTCATATGAGTTTTCTAATACGTGTAATCCGACCCATTAAACATAGGCGGACGTGTAATAGAGTGACTCTCTTATATGCCGGAGTAAGCCATCTCTCTTGGGTATTAAACCAAATATAAGAGTGAGCCTTGCTCTAATACCAATTGTTAGGATCAGAGCGGCACTAAGAGGGGGGGGGGGTGTGAATTAGTGCAGCGGATTAAAACTCGTAAGTTTGAAATTTATTTCGTAAATGTGTAGAGATTTCGATTTGACGAAGGATGAATTAGCTAAAATAGCTCGAGTAAAAGTAGTCAATAGTAGAGAGATGAAAACCGAATGATTTGCAACTAAGTAAAGAAATGGTTCAGAAAATTAAACACTTACACATTCAAGGAAAACCACGATATTTGGTGGTTCGGTCAAATGACCTACATCCACTTTCGAAGCCTTCTTCGATGAGGCTCCCAACTTCCACTAGCAAATCACTTTGAAGAGGAAGGACCAAATATCCCTATTACAACCTATTTACAAGTGGTTCACACTCTTACAGATTTTTCAAAGAGAAAGTGCGAGGTGAACACTTAAGCTATTGAAAACAAGACTTTGATAGAGCTTTTTCTCACTTTCTAACTTATCAAAAAGATGTTATCTCTGTTGAGAATTGAGGGATATTTATAGGCCCCAAGAGGATTCAAATTTGGGCTCCAAATTTGAATTACTTTTGGGTTCCCGGTGTTGGCGGTACCACCGCCTGTCAGTGTCTGACACTAATAGTGTACTAGTAGTGCTACGGTCGGAATTCTCGGGTTTTGGGCGATGCCACCGCCTAGTCTGGTCGGGTGCTGGGCAGTGCCATCGCTCAGTCCAGTGGTACCACCGCCCGACCTTTCGGGTTCTGGGCGGTGCCACCGCCTGGACTATTCTAAATCACTAGTTGGGCTCCAAACTTGGCCCAAATTAGTCCAAACTCGAGCCTAATTGACCCCTAACTAGGTTATAGGATTAATGCTTAATCCTAATCCAAATTATATGCAAACTATGAAATTAAGACATAGACCTAAGCAAATTTTTAACCAACAAAGTTTAGTTTCCTTCCGACGAGCTTTCCGGCAGACTCCCAGTAGGCTCCCGGTCTTGTGGCGAGTTCAATGAGTCTTTGGCATGTATCCAAACCTTCTTGGTGATCTCCGCGAACCTCCGACGATCTTTCCAGTGGACTTCCGAAAACTTCGGCAAGTCCCCGATTCTTTCTCAGTTGGTTCCGGTAGCACTTTCGATGATTCTTCGGACTTTCGGTGGACTCTCGAACACCTATCAAACTTGACTCCGGTAAACTCGCTTTATGTCTTTAAGCTATCGTAGTTAATCCTGCACATGTAAAACACACTTCAATCTAGACAATTAATCGTAAGCATCTAATCAAGTTGTCCAACATGTTATTGGTCCCTCGACGCTTCGTCCAATTCTTCGGCGCATAGTCCTCTCTTGCGGCCTATTGCCCAATTAGCCAGTTGACTCCGCAACTCCGATATCCTTGGTACAATCTCCCATCTTCTTGGCTCGATGCTTGAATCCACGGCCCGAAGCCTTCTGTCGATACATCGACCGATCCACCGGCCCGACGTCCAATCTTCTGACATGTTCCTCCGGCCCAACATGATTTTCCTATTTTAATTTCCTCATCCTGATCGAAGCATCCTGCATCACTCAAAATATATATTAAATCATAAACACATATCAAGTGGTTTCATCATCAAAATACGAGATTCAACAATCTTATCATGTTGCATTGAGTCATTTGAGGTTCTTTTAGGAACCCAAATCAATCTATGTGGATTACATCTTTTAAGTGGACATTTATAGGCAATATGTCCGAGTTTGCAACAAAAGTTGCATTTGGTGTAAGGTGAAACATGCACGGTCGGGCCTTAAAAAAAGTGGTTGGATTTTGGTGAGAGCTACTCACAAATCCGATTCCACTTCTCCTATGAACGTGACCCTTATTGGCAAGGATCATGTTCAAAGACTTGCTACCAACCTCAAATTTTTCTAAGGTTTCTTTGTGTGGCAATTTTTCCTTTTTAAGTATTTCTAGTTCATCACATTTCGTACAAGGAGTTAAACAACTATTATGTTCAATCTTTAATCTATCGAAATCACTAACAAGAGAAGCATGCTCCTTTTTTAACAATTTATATTTTTTACTAATTGATTTACATTCATTAAATAAATCATGAAAAGCATTTAATAGTTCATCAAAAGATAAATTTGCATCAAATGAATTTGTTACCTCATCTCCAATGGTCATTAGTGCATAGTGGGCAACTTGCTCGGTGATGGTAGGCTCCTCTTCTTCGGATGCACTTGAGTCGTCCTATGTTGCTTTAAGAGCCTTCTTCCTTGGTTATCTTTTCTTGGTTAAGGGACATTCGCTCTTGTAATGTCCCGGCTTCTTACATTCGTAGCATATTACTTGATCTTTCTTGTATTCAAATTTATTTTTAGTATCATTTTTAAATTTATTTCTTTTATGAATTTTTTGAATTTTCTTGTTAAGAGTGCCAAATCTTCATCAAGGTCCTCATCACTTGAGTTTTTTGAAAAGGTGTCATCAAGCTCTTCTTGGAAGGGTGTCCTCAAGCTCTTCTTGTTAAATTTATTTCTTTTATGAATTTTATAAATTTTCTTTCAAGTGGTCTTCTTGGATTCTTAGTGTCATATCCTTCCTGTTCTTTGGAAGGGTGTCCTCAAATTTTTCATGAGCTTTACAAGTCATTTCATAGGTCATTAGTGACCCAATTAGTTTTTTGAGAGGAAAATTATTTAGATCTTTGGCCTCTTTAATGGCCGTTACTTTAGGGTCCCAACTCTTTGGAAGGGATCTTAAAATTTTATTAAAAAGTTCAAAATCCAAGAAACTTTTACCAAGTCCTTTTAGACCATTGATGACATTTGTAAATCGGGTATACATGTCTCCAATGGTCTCACTCGGTTTCATCCGAAACAACTCGTAAGTGTGCACTAAGAGATTAATTTTTGACTCCTTCACTCTACTAGTGCCTTCATGAGTCACTTTGAGTGTGTGCCAAATATCAAAAGCCGTTTCATAAATCAACACTTGATTAAACTCATTTTTATCTAATGCGCAAAACAAGACATTAATAGCCTTTGCATTTAGAGTGAAAGTCTTCTTCTCCAACTCATTCCAATCGTTCATTAGAAGAGAAGACTTTTGAAAATCGTTTTCAACAACGTTCCATAGCTCAAAGTCCATTGAAATTAGGAAGATCTTCATTCTAGTCTTCCAATATGTGTAATCCGTCCAATTGAACATGGGCGGACGTGTAATTGAATGACCCTCTTAGTTGCCGACAAATGTCATCTCTCTTGGGTTTTAAACCAAACGAGAGTGAACCTTGCTTTGATACAAATTGTTAGGATCAAGAGCGACACTTAGAGGGGGTTTGAATTAGTGCAGCGAAAAACTTCTTGCGTTTTCGAAAAATATTTTGTACGTTCGAGGGAAATCGATTCGGAAAGATAGTAACTTTAAAACATAAGAGTGTAAGTGTAGTGAAAGCAAGATAAGGAGAAGAAGCACTTTGCTATGAAATGATTTGTAGTTAAAGAAAATTGCTCAAAATGAAATGTAAACCAGATTTAGATTGGTTCGGTCAATTGTGACCTACATCCACTATCAGATTCCTCCTCTATCGAGGTCACCAGCATCCACTATAGGCCTTCCTTCAATAGGTGAAGACCAATCACCTTTTACAACTCTTTCTCCTTTTGTTGGGTTTAGGAGAGAACCCTTACAAGTCTCATACCTCTCTTGAATGATCTCAAAATTTAGAAAGGGTGGAAAACTCTAGTACTTGTTTACAACACTTGTACACCCCAATGACTGAAGATTATAATCACACTTTGGTGCCTTTTTATGCTAAAAATGGTGGGGTATTTATAGACCCCAATGGTTTTAAAAAATAGAGCCAAATAATGTCTCATCCCGGATTTTCGGGGCACTGACAGTACCACCGCTATTACTAGGCAGTACTATCGCTTGACATCTGACACTGAGCGGTACTACCACTCAATCTAGGCGGTACCACCGCCTGACAAAGCTCGAAGACCGAGCTCTAGCGGTACCACTGCCTGACAAGGGTAGTACCATCGTTGGCAGCAATAACTGCCGGTGGTACCACCGCCCAGACCACCTGGGGTGCTGTTTTCCAAGTGGTGCCACCGCCAGCTAGGAATTCAACAACCTGGTTGGGCCTTGATTCTGGCCCAAACCAGCCTAACTCTGAGCCCAATTAGCCCCTAACAGAGTTATTGGGATTGCCTCCCAAATCAACTCTAATTATCATTCTAACTATGATTAAGGCAACCATAGTCCGGTACGTCAATTTTTCACTTCGACGAGTCTTCCGGTGAGCTTTGGGCAAACTCCTGACCAACTCTCGGCTAGTCTTCCGGCTTGCTTCCGGTGATCTTCCGACGAGCTTTTGGTGAGTCTTCCAATGTGCTTCCGATTACGATGAACTCTCGGCGAGCTCCCAGCATATCATCCGAGTCTTCGACTCCGGCCCATCATCAAAATTGTAGTTACTACTATCGTAGTTACTCCTGTACACTTATCTCAACACATTGATTAGATCAAATAATTTACCAATTGATTTCATTATCAAAATCCGAGATTCAACAAAATAAAGCTGATAATCTACTCTCAATAGCATTAATCACCATTAGTGAGGATTTGACAACTATTGTTTTCCATTTAGTTTCTTCGAAGAGTCTTTAAACATGTGTAGAGCTCTTCTGCTAGATATATATAAGAGAATTGGGGTACTCTGTTTCACCCATTCTCTTAAGAGTTGAGAAGGTAAATGTTACTTTGATTTCGCTCGCCTCCTTAAGGGTTATACTCCATGCATCGAGCTGGTTACTAGCCTTCGTTTGCTCTTTGCTCACATTTCTAAAGTACACAAAGTGTTTGCACTCCTTGCATTGAGTTAGCTACTGTGATTCACCTTCTCAATGCCATTAAACTTTTAGAATGTAGGAAGTTTTCACCCCAACTTGGAGTAAGTCTCTAATAGTTTTAGTCGCCTTTGGGATTGTATCGTCTTCTCTATCAACCTAGATGCCTACTCCACTAAGTAGCAAAGGTACAACACCATGTACCACTTACTTTGTTTCTTGGTCATGCACTATTGCATCGACCCGAAGTCTTCCACTTTCAACTATCTTGATGAGAAGCTCATTGACACCGATCTTATGAAGTTTCTTGGCCTCTGCCCTACAGCCTTATCTCAGTACTTAGAGTTTGCTCTACATTCTCTACCTCCTTGGCCCCTTTTATGACAAAGTGCTCTCCCTCCATAAGAGCAAAGGATCAATAACTTCACGAAAGTCCTAACTCGGTAGTACCATGGCGTTGCCTCACATCTGCATCTCTTTCTTCGTAATCGGTAGATCTGCTCTGTGGCACTCCTCTAAGTCCACTTCTATTCTAACTGATGCTTGGTTTTGGGTAGCTAAGTCCCTTTGGACTCGTCATCATTTCTTCGCCCTTTCGACCCCCTACTTCAACACCTTTGTGTTCCTCAAGCAGTTTCCCTTAGTCGATAGAAAGATAAATTGTAACTCCCATGCATGGCCTCTGCTATCATGTTGTAGGGTTCGCACCGATTCTATTTTCCTTAGCTTTCTTGGTTTATTGGATCCTATGGATGAGATCCAATAAGAGCTAATAAGAGATTATTAAATAGAGATATACTAATCTAAGATGCTTGGGTAGTTGGATGGAGATCTAGTACCCAATAGGGCATAATCCATTTGTTGAATCTTAAATTTTGATGATGAAACCAATTGATAAATTTTATGAATTGATCTACATTTTGAGTAACGTAGGATGCTTCGATCAGGATGAGACAATTAAAGCAAGAAGAATAATTTTAGGCCGGTAGAACATATCAAAAGATTGGACATCTAGCCGGAGGATCAGATGATGTATCGACATAATGCTTCGGGCCATGGATTTGGGCATCAGGTAAAGAAGAGCGAAAATTGTGCCACGAATATCGGAGTTGTAGAGGTCAACTGGCCGATTGGGCAATTGGTTGCAAGAGAGGACGATGCATCGAAGAATCAGATGAAGCGTCGATGGACCAATGACATGTCGGACAATATGATTAATGCTTAGTAATAATTGTCTAGATCAAAATATGTTTTTATATATGCAGGATTAACTACGATAGTAAGGCATAAAGCAAAATGAAGTTCCAGAGTTAAGAACGTGATTTCATTGGGAGTTCAAGAGTTCGTCGAAAGTCCGAACGTTCGTCGGAAGTTTTGTCGGAATTGACCAAGAAGTCCCAAAGCTTACCAAAGAAGCTTATCGGAACTCGCTAAGAAGATCATCATGAAGTCCAAGAGCTTGCTGGGAGTCCGCTGGAACATTGCCGAGAGATCGTCGGAAGTTCGTTGGAAGATCGGCGAAAGCTCGTAGGAAGAAACCTAGACTTATCGATTTTGTTTAGCTTATTAAATGTCTTAAAATTTGTAGTTAGTACATAATAAGAATTAGAATTGGGCCAACCCAATTAGGGGACAATTGGGCCAAGTTTAGAATGCGTTAGGCTAACAGAATGGCCCAAATAGTGATCAAACAGGTGAAACCATCATGGCACAATCTCTAAGACTATGTTAGGCGATGGTACCACTAGTCTGGGTGGTGGTACTACCTAGACTCAGTCCCCGATATTGTTTAGGCAGTGGTACCGCCTAGTGTCAGGTTGTAGGTGGTGGTACCGCCCATACCCTAAAATTTCGGGGGTTTAAATTTTGGGCTCCAAATTTAAATCCATTTGGGGCCTATGAATGCCCCAGCTATTCCTACATAGATAAGTCAGAAATATTGAGTAAAACTATGTGATTCTAAAGTTGTAAACCTTAGAAAGTTTAGTTCCCTCCTCCCAAAGATTAGAGAGAGTTCTAAGGGAGGTGTGAGAGGGATACCTTGTAAAAGAGGGTTGTAAAAGGTTGTCTCCTAAACCTGTAAAAAGGAGAAAAGGGGTGTAAAAGGTGGTTGTTCTTCGCCTATTGAAGGAAGACCGATAGTGGATGTCGGTGGCCTCGATGGAAGAGGAATCGGTGAAGTCGATGTAGGTTATGACGACCAAACCACTATATCTGGTTTGCGTTTCTCTTGAGCAATTTACTATGCTCTTCCATGCACTTTCAAAGTTATTACCTTTACGAAATGGTTTTTTGTCGGAAACGGATTTAATCGCAATGAAGTTTTGAATTGACATAATTTTTACCGCTGCACTAATTCAAACCCCCCCCCCCTAGTGCCGACTCTTTTCCTAACAATTGGTATCAGAGTCATGTTTTTCATATTTGGTTTAACACCTAAAAAGAAATGACTCTTTTTGACTTTCAAGAGGGTCACTCTCTCATTCATCCTCCCTTATTCATTGGGACGGACTACACATATTAGAAAACTCGAATGAGAGTTTTCTTGCTTTCCTTTGATTTAAATTTATGAAATATTATTGTAAATGGTTTTCGAATGTCTTCTCTTCCAATGAACCATTAGAATGATTTGAAAAAGAAGACTTTTTCTCTAAATGCAAAGGCTATGAATGCTCTATTTTGCGCCTTAGATAAAACTGAATTTAATCGAGTTTCTACTTGCGAAACGACTTTTGACATTTGGCATACTCTTGAAATCACATATGAAGGAACTTGCAAAGTTAAAGATTCAAAAATCTAATTTTTTAATGTATTATTTTAAACTTTTTCATATGAAACCGAGCGAAACCATTAGAGACATGTACACTTATTTTACGGATGTCGTCAATGGTTTAAAAGTACTTGGTAAAAGTTTTTCAGACTTTGAACTTGTAAACAAAATTTTGCATTCTCTTAATAAGAATTGGGATCCGAAAGTAACCACAATACAGGAGGTAAAAGATCTTAATAATTTTTCACTTGAAGAACTTTTTGGTTCATTAATGATATACGAAATGACGCACAATGCATAAAATGAACTTGAGAACATCCTTTCAAAGAACAAGAAGGATTTTAGACTTAGAACAATCGAAGACCACTCGAGCATAAGTTCAAGTGATAGTGAACTTGAACTCCTCACTATGAAATTTAAAAAGTTCATGAAACAAAAATTGAAGAATAAAAATAAACTTAAAATGAATGCAACTACTTGCTATGAATGCAAGAAGAAGGAAGCAATCTTGGATGAAACGAGCTCATCCGAAGATGAAAGACAATCCAACAAAGGCGAGGTGACAAACTACACCTTAACGGTTTTTGACAATGAGGTAAAATACTCAATGAAACTCCCTTAGTTTATCTCGAAATAACATGATGCTTTACATGAGTTATTTTCAATTTAGTTTAGAAAAATTATTTTTCTTAAAAATTACATGTTTAATAATGCAATGAATAATGCTAAAAATAAAAATTTTAGGAATCATGCTTATCCTTCTAGTAATGATCATGAAAATTACATGTTTTATGAATAAAATATTAGATTTAAATCTAATGATAATCCTATGTATGTTTTTTCAAGAAGAAATAATGTGTATCTTGATGATTTCTGATTTTGATTGAAACCATGCTTAATGTCTTAATGAAAATGTTAAGAGCTTTGATATCATGCTTAATGTGAATCTATGCATGATGATTTGAAGAAATGATGATTTTTGGATAATTTATGGTTTATTGATATTGATGGTTTTTATGATGAAATTTATTTTTTGATCCTAAACAATTGATGCATGTTCTTATTTGGCATAAAAAGACAAAGGTATACTTTATGAAATTAACAACTTAAAATGAAACATCTCTATCTTATCGAGTTTTGAATAAGAGATTGAAATATATATTTATATTATTTTGAATCTCTTGAACTATGAAAGTGATTTTGATGATTTGATGATTTAAATTTGAATAAATTTTTTTTATCCAAATCATGATCTCGATTCCTTGATATTTATAAATTAAGATTTATTATGAATCAAAATTTTTTTTAATCATTCTCTTACGATTCTACTTGGTATTTTCTTAAGAGGAGATTTTCTAAATGAATCATGATTTTTCAGAATTATAATTTTTATGATTCATAATGAATTGAGAGATATTATACCTGAATCGAGATCGTTTATGTGTTATCTAATGATATTTTTTGCTATAAGAATGTCTTCATCTATATCATGATCTTGAATTCTCGATATTGATACTTGAAATTTTTCTATGAATCAAGATCTTGTTTTTGAACTCCCATATTTCTTTTTATTATTTACTAAAAATGAGATTTGTCAAAGTGAATAATATCTATTGTTATGCATGAATTGAGATCTTGTTCTCCTACTATTCTTTTTGCTATTCACTAAAAAGAAAACTTATTCTAATAAACCAAGCTACTTGACATCTTTTAAGGTTTATAACTTGAATTTTATTATGTAAAATTCCTTGTATTCATAAAGTATATCTCATCACCAAGTTCTTCTTGATATTCTTCATGTGATCATACGAATGTATGCAATACTATGATTTTGACATTCATGACTTAATTTTTTAAACATTGAAATAATTACTAGAATATTGATGTAATTATGAATAGTGATTTGGTATTATGCATGCAATACTTCAACTTATGATATTGATGCATGCAATGATGAAATATTCACGATAAAAAAATTGTTTTAACATTCATGACTTAATTTTTCATCTTTTTTATTTACCTTTGTCAAGATTTAAAAATTATTGTAAAGGGAAAAAGAATTATAAAATTATTTTCTTCCCTTCTTTTTGGACAATGACAAAGGGAGAGAAATTTTGCTAGCTTGCATACTTCAAGAAGAAGCAAAAGCTTGCTCATCTCAAAAAGATGCAAAAATCTTGCCAACTTTTATGTGTAAAATTTGCTAGCTCACAAATTGTAAGGAGAAAAACTTGCTTGCTTGCTAGCACATCTAAAGAGAAGCAAACATTACAAATGTACATATCACAAAAAGATGCAAAACTTGTTAGCTTGCTTCATGTAAAACATTGTATCTTGCTAGCTTGTTATCTTGCATTATTTTTCAAAAAACTTGCTAGACTTCATACTTAAAAGAGAAGTAACACTTGCCAAATTGCTAGCTTGCATGTTGTAAAATAATGTAAAATTTTGCTAGCTTGCACTTTGCAAAGGAAGCAAAAATGTCACTTCTCAAAAGAGAAGAAAGAGCTTGCTATCTTGAACATCACCAAAAAATTGATAGATTACCTATCTTAAGAAACAAAAATGCAAACTTGAATAATTTATAATCTTGCACATCTTTAAAATTAATGATTTGGTGATTATGCATATTGTAAAGTGATGCTAAATTTGCTAGCTTGCATGATGATAAAACTGAAGATCATGATTATATTGCAATGATTTGAACTTCTATGTCCAAATACTTGATAGTTATAACTTCTCCTTTTTGTTGATGCAAAGGGGGAGAAGTATGATCATGTTATTGCATGATGACGTATTGCAAATATTCATGATGAAATTTATAATAACTTGAATTCAGCTTGAATTCAAGGTTCTATCAATTTGGCATATTGATAGGAGGAGTTAAGGTTAACTCCGTCATCAATTAGTTATCATCATCAAAAAGGGGGAGATTGTTGAATCTTAGATTTTGATGATGAAACCAATTGATAAGTATTTATGAATTGATCTATGTTTTGAGTGCCGCAGGATATTTCGATCAGGATGAGATAATTAAAACAGAAAGAATCATGTTGGGCCGGTGGAACATGTCAGAAGATTGGACGTCTAGCCGGAGGATCGGATGACGTATCGACAGAATGCTTTGGGCCATGGATTCTGGTATTGGGCTAAGAAGAGCGAAAATTGCACCAAGGATATTGGAATTGTGGAGGTCAATTGATCGATTGGGCAATAGGCCGCAAGAGAGGACGATGCGTCAAAGAATCGGACGAAGCGTCGATGGACCAATGACATGCCGGACAATATGATTCATGCTTAGTAATAATTGTCTAGATCAAAGTGTATTTTTACATGTGCAGGATTAACTACGATAGCAAGGCATGAAGCAAAATGAAGTCCTAGAGTCAAGAATGTGATTTTATTGGGAGTTCAAGAGTTCATCGGAAGTCCGGACGTTCGTCGGAAGTTCTATCGGAACTGACCGAGAAGTCCCAAAGCTTGCTAAAGAAGCTCATCAGAACTTACCAAGAAGATCATCATGAAGTCTAGGAGCTTGCCAGAAGTCCGCTGGAACATTGTCGAGAGATTATCGGAAGTTCACCGGAAGATCGCCGAAAGCTCACCGAAAGAAACCTAGACTTACAGACTTTTTTTAGCTTAATAAATATCTTAAAATTTATAGTTAGCATATAATAGGGATTAGAATTAGGCCAACCCAATTAAGGGATAGTTGGGCTAAGTTTGGGCTGTGTTGGGCCAAGAGAAAGGCCCAAACAGTGACCAAACAAGTGAAATCATTATGGCACAATATCCGAGACTATGTCAGGTGGTGGTACCGCCAGTCTGAGCAATGGTATAACCCAAACTCAGTCTCCGAGACTGTTTGGGTGGTGGTACCGCTAGTCTGAGTGGTGGTACTGCCCAGTGTAGGCGGTGATACCGCCCGTACCTTAAAATTTTGGGGGTTTGAATTTTAGGCTCCAAATTTGAATCCATTTAGGGTCTATAAATACCTCAGCTATTCTTGCATGGATAAGCAAAAAATATTGAGCAAATTTTGTGATTCTAAAGTTGTAGACCTTAGAAAGTTTAGTTCCCTCCTCCTAAAGCTTAAAGAGAATTTTAAGGGAGGTGTGAGAGAGATACCTTATAAAAAGGGTTATAAAATATTGTCTCCTAAACCTGTGAAAAGGAGAAGAGGAGTGTAAAAGGTGGTTGGTCTTCGCCTATTGAATGAAGACTGATAGTGGATACCGGTGGCCTTGACAGAAGAGGAATCGGCGGAATGAATGTAGGTCATGATGGTCGAACCACTATAAAAATCGGGTTTACGTTTCTCTTGAGCAATTTACTTTAACTACAAACCACTTTACTTGCTTTACATACACTACGCTCTTCCGTGCACTTTTAAAGTTATTACCTTTATGAAATGGTTTTTCGTCGAAAATAGATTTAATCACAATAAAGTTTTGAACCGATGTAATTTTTACCGCTGCACTAATTCAAACCCCCCCTCCCCACTCTTAGTACCAACTCTTTTCCTAATACCATTAGGGTTAAGTTAATAGATAGCCTCTACAAATAGGAGAGAACCAAAAGTCCATAGGCTGGGCCTTTTTAGCTGCCACCTCTTATTCTCCTCTCCCATTCTCCTCCTCAACCAATAAATGTGGAGATTTGGGTAACAATTCGAGGAATGTCTTCGCAACCCCTATCGTGTGGATCACTGCTAGAGAGAGAGACAATTGACCTCCTTCATCTTTTCCCATAGATCTGTATGAATTCAGGGATATACGATCTCCCTAGGTAACACAACTATCTCACACATGGTTTTCAGTTTTACGAGTTTTTGTACACCAATCTTTACACGACGATGAAACGTTTTTATGAAAATATGAGATTTTTGTTTTTTGTTCTTGCATATGATGTCACCCTTAGTTTTTCCTACAATTACGAGATTATCCAAGGAAGTGATTAAGAGCATCGAGGGAGGAAGGAAAGAGGCGATAACATACAGGCTAGTGACGAATGGCTTGTGGCAGTGGAAGATGGATGTAGAGGATCTTATAGGTCCACCCCTCGTTGTCGACCTTGGAAACGTGATGTTGTTCGATGCTGTCATTGGATAATGAAAAAGGAAGAAAAAAAATCTTGCTTAAAGCAATGGCTCTGATGGCAGGTGAAACATAATAACAAAGCATACTTGAATTAGTTAAATATAATAGCTATTTATACATATTAGAAGTGAGAATTTTCCTCCTCTAATTATTAAGATTTCCTAATGCATCTAATTATTAAGATTTTATAATGCAATTGGAAAAATCTTATGTGATAGAGAATCAATTGGATTTCTCATTTAAAATAGATATCACCACCTCCTAGTTTAATAATAAATCTACCCTTATTACCTTTATTATTTATAAATTATATGATAATCAAGATTAACAATAGCTTTTCTTAATTAGAATTTTTTTATATTAAGTAATGATATTCACACGTGGAGTCAAATTTGACACCTATCATTGATATAATAATATATTAATTACTAAACTTTTTATTAACTCTTTCTTCTTTCCTTTAATAATCCATGTAGTATCTACACGAATTGAGTATCAATCAATACTACGATTTATAACTCAATATTATGATCTATAATAGTACCGATCTGACTATCCTATAAGTTTAATATCCAGTGCATTATTTCCTTGTAATGCTTCTTAATCTAATTTTAATATATACCTATGAAATTTAGAAACTTACGGCAATCAATTGTTAATCGTTAGTTAGAGTAGAAATATTGAAGACCTAATGGGAATTAATATTATCATGAGCTAAATATTGTGATGGTAAAAATATTTAAGTGCGTCTTAAGTCTTTGATTTTAATTTATAATTTTAATATAACAACGTTTTTTTGTTTGGAGGTATTGCTGCCATATAATAAAACTTGTTTGGAGCAATGACGCAATTGGGAGGGTAGATATGTTAAAACATCAAAGGAAAAGCAAATGGAGACTATTAATAGAGCTGCAGGGAGGAGTTGCCAGGGAGCCACAGCTAACGACCCGAACAAAACAGCGGGGAAACGTACGTGCCGGCCTTGAAGCTCGGAGATCTTCCCGGGCTTCAACAAGGCGGAGAGTTATTGTTGCCCACGCTTGCCGATCTCCTCCCCCTCTTCCCCTTCCCGCCTTCTTCGGCTCAATCCAACACACCGCCTCCTCTGTTGGATTCGGTTTCTCGGCGTTTGACCTCCGATCGCCAGGCCCCCATGAATCAGGGGGCCCTGCTCGAACTTCCTCACGCCGACGACAGCCCTGCGAGCAGCAAGGCAGAAGAATGCACGGACCTGGACATGGCCAATCTTAACATCGATGCAGAAACGGGTGAGCCAATCGGTCCATTCTTCACTGGACGCATCCTCATTTTTGCCTCAGTTAGTTGTTTTGATGGTGAATTCTTTGGTGACGCTTAGCGAAGAGGCGATCGGAGGTGGTGGAGTGGCTAAACTGTATGATCCCCGACTTCAACATGAGCGTTGAAGCTTCGGCGGAGGAGCTGAGAGCTAGGTTGGTCGACGGTACCGTCTTTTGCCGCATCCTGAAGCGGATCATTCCTGCCTCTTCAGAGGTGGTTGAATCATTGGCGATCAATTTGCAGTTTTGGTGTTGGTTCTCGGTACAGGAACTCGATTTTTCAGTGATGATATGAACTCCGATCGCAGATTGTTGATGGTCATTGTGTTACCGAGGAGGAGCGCTTGGATAACATAGGCAGGTTTGTTTCAGCTGTCAAGAAGATGGGATTGCCCAGCTTTCGGGTGACAGACCTCCAACAGGTAAACATGTGGATGCATCTGTGAGAACTCTTATTTGGTTTTGATGATGCTTGTAATTCCACGCATAAGTTAAAACAATTTCGGTTTGGATAATGATTTAGGTTGTTACGTGATCAGGGACCTGTGACTGCCGTAGTATATTGCCTTTGGTCTCTGAGGGATCATCTCAGCTGGGACTTTGGTGAAGATAAGGACTCACCAAGAAAGTTCGTTGGTGACCCAATAGAAAGGTCAAAACCTCTGGCACTCAATAGGCCAAAGACACCGAAGGTTTTGAGTGTGAAAAACAGTCAAATGGAGCAACACTCTGTAAACTCAGGAGAAAACAGAATAAACAGCTTTGTGGATTTGCGATTGAAGCATGTTCGGCAAACTAATCCTGTGTTATCAGGTATGGTCATGCTTGTGAAGCTCTCTATAGCAGTCATTGCCTACATTATGTACTAGTGGATCAAAGAAAATGTTGGTTCAGCCTCTTTTTTGTTGTAAAAACAGATGGTAACAAGCAATCAATAAATTTTGATATTCTCAGACAGAAAACTGAACAGTTCAAAATGTCATGCACCTTAAGACACAAACAAAATTAACACAAAAGCTTTTGACACTTCATGATAATGGGAAATAGTTACAGCCCATAAGCAGACATGGTAGTGTTGGTAGGTAGTTCGTTTCACATGTTGTGTTTTACTGTTCATGTTCTTTGCGATGTTCATGTGTGTGTTTAGGTTTTTGGGACAGATAAATGTCTAAGTCCACTTGTTCTTTTTGGCTCTTTTATTAATGTTATTGACTAATGTAACTAATGTACAATCTGGGAAGTAATACTTAAATTGATGTATTACACAGAAAAGTGTTTTTTCATCACTTTCTTGGGGATCAAAAGGTCCTCTGAGTTCATGTTCACAAACTGTTGCTTGCATAACTGATTGCAAGAGTTTCATGCTTTCTATGCTAATTTTCTTAAGTTAGCTTTTGCTTGTGTTAGAACCATCAACTCCTCGCTCTCATCATAGCGGACATAAGTTCCACGAGCTTTTCCAGCTAAAACAAGGACACTACTATGAACTTTCTGCCGCTAAGATTTCTGAAATGATGGAATCAAACAATTTAGATGTAAGCTCTTCAGTTCGTTTACCATGATAGAGGTTTGTTTTTTGCTAAATTTTTTATATCTTCATAGTTTTTGCTTCGGTATTTCTTACATGCATTTGTTAAATCATTCTTTGTAGAATGCCCCCACTCAATCGCTTTTAAGTGTCATAAATGGGATTCTCGATGAAAACATCGAAAGGCAGAATGGAGAAATACCTTATGTATGTAACAAGTATGAGTTAAGTTAGTTTGTGGTCTCCATAAATGTCTGTCTAATATATATTCTCTTCTGTTTGTTCGTCAGAGCTTTTTCTAGCCTATATAAGGATAATCTTATATTCAAACTTTGATATTTTAGCACTTTTTCCCCTAGCGTGTAGCATGCCTGCTAAAAAAGGTTGTGCAAGAGATTGAACGGCGCATTTCGACGCAAGCAGAGCATATACGAAATGTAAGAGAGGATGCTTTCACATTTATTATCTATCAAGACATTATCTTATTATTGTTTATGTTCATTTAGCAAAATAATCTCATCAAAATACGTGAAGACAAGTATCACTCAAGGATTAGAGTGCTAGAGACACTTGCGAATACGTTGAATGAAGAAACACAGGTATTTTCATTACAATGCAGCCATCTTTTTGGTGCCAGATAATGATTAATTTTCATGATTCAGATGGTTATGAACCAACTTCAGCATCTAAAGGTCAGTCTCTCTCCATCCCTAATTTGTTCATAAATTCTATACTTGATGCTTTCTGTCTCTTAATCTCAAAGCTTGTATTTTCAAATTTAGTTATTGAAAAAAATGATTTTCATGATATCCTATCTATTTTTTAGTTATATTTGACTTTAACTTTAAGACACCCTCCGCTGTCCATGTATCCATGTAGCTGATGCATAACATGCGCAAATGCAGATATAAATTGTCCAACTTTGGAAAACCACAGTTACAATAAATATTTGATCTCTTATAAATTCTAATTTAGGCCTGTTTTCATATATTGTGCAACCTTTTCAACCCGTATAACAGATGTATAACCAACATACTGCTGTTTATTTCCTGATGAGAAGTCATGATCTCTTGAGGTACACCTAGATACCCTTTCGATTTGATTTGTGGAGAAATTCTTCCCAAAAAAATACTTCCTTACATGGAGGATATGTTGCATATTCTGGTGTCTTAAGACTCTTGGACAAGAAAGCATCATGTTCCTATTATACAGTTAGTCACTCACACCTTGCTCCTGAATTCATCTAAATATTGAGGGAAAATCAACAAAGACTTGTATAGCATACTTTAGTAGCAGCAATGATAATTCTGGCAAGCCTTTTGTAGAAAGGAGAAAAAAATTTTGAGTTTAAAATTTACCATAAATATTAATCATTATTAATAATATTATTATTATCACAAATGGTAAGTGGTGAAGACAGGTTTTGAACCCTACAATAATCTAACAAAATGTTTAACAGCTACCACCTTTAGGTTTTTTGTAAATTTAGATGAATTTCTGTTGCTAGTGCTCTTTTTTAAAGAAGTGTCTACTATTATGGGAGAATGTCATGAACTTATCCACTAGTAGGCAGTATGTTTGTGAGCTCCCTAGAGACATCCTTTCTAAAATAGCACTCTTCACTGTAACTTTAATGTTAGGTATTGCCTAAATTTCATTGTGTTCAATAAATATGGCAGGATGTTGGACTTAGACTTCAGATTATCAGAAAAAAGACATGTGGTTGACAGCGCATTTAAGAGTATATGGATAGAAAATCTCACAATTTTTAAGGTGATTGAATTGTTGCTTTGGAACACATGAGTTTTTTAAGAACAGGTTATTTTTATTTTTATTTTTGACTTTGAGGTAGGGTTTGTTCTAGAAATTACTGTTGTATCAGCACTTCAAGTGTTGAAGTAGCTGAAACTCAGCTCACTGTCCAAGAACTAGAATTCTGATCCAAATTGGTCTGTATATGATAGAAGTAAGAAGAAATCATTGTTTCTTGTTGGATGAACTTCCAGAGCCGCTACTCCTTGATGATAAGCTAACTGTAGTGCTAAAGGCAGATCAGCAATTGATACTATTCATATTGCATAGTTAGAAGTTTTGATGGTCTAAACTATCCTCAGGTTTCTCAAAATCTGTATTTGCATATTTTCTATGATATTGTTAGCAATTTTTGTATTACAAGTCCAGCTGTCTATGATTACTAAATTATTAGTTGTTTGCTTTCAGGTTCTACAAATTAAGGGGATAAAATATGTGCTCAGTACATAGAACAATACTATTTAACATCAATAAACTAAAACCAGAAGTAGAATTACTTAGTGTGGTCTGTACATAGCCAAAATCAGTAGAAATGAGAGATCCCATGCTTAAGTTGAAGGATGCTAATGGATTAATTGGGCCAGATGAAGATCTCCACCGGGTCGAGACAGAAAAAAATATTCTTACTATGTATCTTTGTTGTTTTTCTTGCAGACAGAAAAATCCATAATTGAAGAGAAGAAGAAACATGCTGAAGAAGATGTGGCTAAACTGAGGAAGGAGAAGGAAAATAGTGATAAGATAATTTCAGAACTGAATCAGAATCTAGAAGCCATGAAGATGTCATACAATGAACAGTTTCACCAACTGGAAAAGAAGGAGAGAATTGCTCAGATGGAGTTAGAAGAAAAAATAAAGGAGGCTGAATCCCTTTTAGAAGAATCAAGAAACAGAAGAGAAGAGATAGAGGCAATATCAGAATCTAAATGTCAGAATTGGAACAAGAAAGAAAACAATTTCCAATGTTTCATAAATTCATATCTGCGGTCAGTGCAGGTAATTCATGCTTATTTTTAGCTTTCTTTCACATGCCACTTAAAAAGTAACCATTAACTGTGCCAGGGTTTGAGATTATCCTTTGATTCCATCAAGCTTCAAATAGTGGATAGAGAGAAGAGATGGTTTGAAGAATTTACTAATTTTGGTAAGAATTTGCTAATTCAGATTTTAGCCTTAACATCTTAACATAGTTTTTTCATTCATCTTTCTGTATTGCATACAGGCCAAAAGCTGAAAGTATTAACGGATGCAGCAGGAAATTATCATTCGGTCCTTGAAGAAAACCGGAGGTTATACAATGAGGTCCAGGAACTAAAAGGTGTCCATTAAACATGGAAGTGCTACTTTGAAGTTCTAATGTTCATCTTTCTGTTAACACTTAATTCAGACTGCTTATACATTATTGACAGGAAATATTAGAGTATATTGTCGGATAAGGCCATATCTTTCTGGGGAAAATAAAAAACAAAGCACCATATATCATATTGGTGAGAATGGTGAGCTAATTCTGGCAAATCCCACTAAACAGGGAAAAGATGGACAAAGGGTATTCAATTTTAACAAGGTTTTTGGTCCTTCTGCTACTCAAGGTTTTGACCATATAGCTGCAAAACTTTTTACCTTATGCTTTATGTTCATGTTATTTATAGCATGTCTTTTCTTCGATTGTACCAAGTATTACCTGTGACTTTTGTAGTTTCACTAGGACAACATATTTTATTATTGTTATGTAGGTTCAGATTGGTATTGCAATCTATGTCTAAGATTTTTTTTTTCATACATGTAGAGGAGGTGTTCTTGGACACTCGGCCTTTAATACAATCTATCCTTGATGGTTACAACGTATGCATCTTTGCTTATGGTCAGACTGGATCAGGAAAAACCTACACAATGGTAGGCAAAATCCAATTATCCTTTTTTCATCTTCAGCTCTAATGAAGATGTTTCTAAAGAATGAAATTTCGTCTTCACTAATAGATGATCCTACTCTGGAAACAAAATTCTTCTTCCAGACAGGGCCTGATTCATCATCTGAAACAGATTGGGGTGTCAACTATCGAGCTCTGAATGACCTTTTTCAAATTTCTCAGACTAGAATAGAGACATTTATATATGAAGTGGGTGTTCAGATGGTCGAAGTATACAACGAGCAAGTGCGTGATTTACTTGCAAATGATAGCACACAAAAAAGATATCCTTTAATTGGAGAAAGCTCATTGGAATTTTGTCTGCATATGATACCTCAATTTAATGCATTGTCGTTTGGGTTTTATTAGACATGTTTCCTGTTATTTTATTCTGAATAGTTCGACTTAATCCTTTTCTCACAATAATTCTTTTAAATTAAATTTCCTAAGTTCTTTGTCAGATTGTTTTCCTTAGCTTTCACACACTTGGAATCATGACCACTTCCCTGCCCAATGGACTTGCTGTCCCTGATGCTAGCATGCATACTGTTCAATCGACTTTGGATGTGCTGGAACTGATGGGGATAGGACAGACCAACAGGGCTGTTAGTGCCACTTCCTTGAATGAAAGAAGCAGCCGGTCACACAGGTTTGTGTCACTGATCATCTATGTGTGGACATATACCTTCAAATGATTTAATGCTTT
The DNA here is from genome assembly GCF_036884655.1 of Musa acuminata AAA Group. NCBI lineage: Eukaryota > Viridiplantae > Streptophyta > Magnoliopsida > Zingiberales > Musaceae > Musa > Musa acuminata. The sequence goes on along the minus strand of NC_088339.1, from coordinate 11,217,968 downwards.
CTCCATAATTAAGTAGTTGTTCCTTGTACAGTATTCTTACTGTTCATGTTCAAGGAATGGATCTGAAAACTGGAGCTACCTTGCGTGGTTCACTTCATCTGGTGGATCTTGCTGGAAGTGAGAGAATCGAACGTTCCGAGGTTATTGGAGAAAGGCTCAAGGAAGCACAACATATCAATAAGTCTTTATCTGCTCTTGGAGATGTCATCTTTGCTCTATCACAGAAGAACACCCACGTACCATACAGAAATAGCAAGCTTACTCAAGTACTACAAAGTTCTTTAGGTGGTTTTCCTATCTTCTGCTTTAGTTTGTGGCATCTTGTTTTGTGAGTTTGTCATGGGATAGCTAATTTACACACTTAATATTTTTTGATGCAGGTGGACATGCTAAGACACTGATGTTTGTACATATAAATCCAGATGTAGGATCTTATTCAGAGACCTTAAGCACCTTGAAGTTTGCTGAAAGGGTATCTGGGGTGGAGCTAGGTGCAGCAAGGAGCCATAAAGAGGGCAAAGACGTCAGAGATTTGATGGAGCAGGTTCTTTTCTTGGCTGGTGCCATTTCAATTTTCCTCCCTGCAAATCATTATAATGAGGCATGAGACTTCATCAACTAAAATGAGATTGTCTGTTCTCCTCAATCACTCTGATGAAATCTAAAGAAATACTAAAGGAATTGAACATTAGGCACCATAATATCCTCTCAATAAAATGGCTAAAATTCATAAGCAGCATACTCTAGCTTGGCTAAATTAATCCATTGTAATAGTGAATGACTAACATGGACCAGGATGAGTTACAATTAATTTAAGATATATAATGATGAATCTTCCTTGTGATGACATATAATCCACACTTTTGCATCATCCGTTATTGAGCTAATTACAAATTACTCTTGTAGTTAAACCTCCTTAGCATCTAAGTCCCTAGACTTAAAAAGTTTATATTGAAATCCCTATACTTCTAAAAGTAAAACATTTAACTCCATTTATGTTTTTGGTGGTGACGGATGACAGCACCGCTGAGGGTTGTGGGTGCTTGTGGTCGGTGAGAATGCTAGGACTTCTACGTCTTTTTGCCAGGAGAGGAGGAGCATGAGGAAGGAGAGCGACGGCGAAAGGTAAGGCAAAGGGAGAGGAGGAAGAGGACAATGCAGATGTCAATGCTTTGCATCTATATCGATATCGTTCGGCAATTGCGTTTATGCCAATGCAGATACAAAGCAACGAAAGGGCCACTCGACATCTACATCGGTGCCAATGCAAATGTAGAATAGCATTACTCTGCAACTGCATCAGTGTCGACAACGATGCGAGAATGGGCGGTGCTCATCCTTCTTGCCCCCTTCCCCTATTCCTTATCCTTCTTCCCCCTTTTGCCACTCGGCATACACAAGGGAGAAAGAAGGATGAGCGATGCAGAACGATGCGGGGATGCCGAGCATCGCTCATCGTTCTTTCCCCCTTGCATACATTGAGCAACGAAAGAGGGAAGAAGAATGAGGGATCGGGGAAGGGGTGAAGGATGAGCACTGCTCTTCTCTGAATCATTGTCGGCATCGATGCAGATGTAGAGTACCACTGCCCTTCCCCGCATCGTTGTCGGCACCGACGCAAATGCAAAGTGGCGCTGCTTTGCATCTGCATCTGCATCTACGTCAGCATTGATGCAAATGTCGAGCGGTGCTCTACATCTGCATCGGCGCTGACGCAGATGTCGAGCAGCCCTTTTGCCACTTTGCATCGGCATTGGCACCGACGTAGTTGCTGAGCAGCGTCAATGCAGATGCAAAGCGTTGATATCTACATCGTCCTCTTTCTCCTCTCCCGTTGCCTCACCTCTCACCACTGCTATCCCTCCTCATTCGCAACAGCCACACGCAGGCCCCAGCGGCACTATCGTCCGCCACCACCGAAAACATAACTGAGACGTTAAAATTATCTTTTTGCCCATCATTTTGTGTTATTTCTGTATGTGCTGTATCTTCCGTTAGTAAAACCGACGTTGTTAGAGTAAATGGAGTTAAATATTTCACTTTCATAATTATAGGGATTCTAATATAAATTTTTTAAGTTTAGATACCGAAATGCTAAAGAGTCTAACTATAGGGGGGTAATCTTTAATTAGCCTCCAGCTGTTCCATGTTGTTTCTTAAGTTTCCTTTTTTGATGAAACTACGGGATTTAACCCACTATATGGATGTATATTTAGAGTTTACATATTCATTTGTTCAGGCATACTGTCAATTAAAACTGGCTTTCTTGCATAATCTTGAGAATGCAATGTTTCTAGGAGTTCTATGAGCATTATCAACTTGAATTTTGAGGTAGCTTCTGGGAAGTAATTATTTGAGTTCAGTACTTTGCCATATTATAAATTTTTGCATAGATCGTCTCCTGTGTTCTTTTCCAATGTTTCTTCCCCATGCAGAGGAAGTAGCTAATACAAGAACTTGTTGAAGTCATGAGTAAAACTGACATAATATAGAACTAAATAGCCAACAATCATGAATACCAAGATGCCCTTTTCAATTCAGTATCATAGTTCAAGTCTTATGTCCTAAGATTAAGTTCTGCATGTGATCTGTTTATTATATTTGCCATTTCAGGTGACATCACTTAAAGATACAATTGGAAAGAAAGATGAGGAGATTGAACAACTGAAACTAAAAGCTTTCATATCACGGTCTCCCAGTATAAAGAACGAAAGGAATAGCAACAATTTCTTGAGATACAATTCCTTCTCTCCTGCTCGCACTTCAACCTTAGCTGGGACCATGCAACATAAACAGAGGACATCGACTGGAAAGCTGCTGAACAACAATAACGAAGCAGCCAGAAAATCTGAGAACTGCTCAGAGATTGGAGATCATTTTGAATATGGTTCACAGAAGTCAGTAGATGATAACAAAAACCAGGACACCTTTATGCAGCTGAAGCACACAGGAGGGATCTCAGCTCAGGCTTCTGCAGATATTGAGCTTTTGGGCTTTGGTGATGAAGATGCAGAGGAGCATCTGAGTGATATATCTGATGGCGTACTTTCCATGGGGACAGAAACAGATGGCTCACTGGGCAGTGTTGTTGAGTTCAGCCTCTTTCCTGAACAGAAGAAATCATCTGAATCCCCAAAAGTGAAGATGTAAGTAATTTCTGTATTCATGCATTAACAGCCTACAATGAGCTCCAGGTTCTTCATTTGTCATAATTATAGATATATGATTACCTCTTCAATATAATAAATGTAGGCCTAAAATTCCATCATCGATACCTAAACCACCTCCGAAGAAGACTGCGCATAGCACAGCATTCTTGCCAAAAACAAATAATGCATTGAGGCCTCCAAGTAAGCTTTAATTTCAAACATAGCAATTCAGTGTCCAACATTCCTCTTCTCAAATTTGTGATTGAACTATCTCTGTATCTCTTGACTGTTAAATCTATATATCTTCAGAATCAGCTACATATCAAGGATAATAAAATGGTTCCTCAGGAATTCAACTTCACTGTCATCTGCAGCATCTGATTTAAATATATCATTAGGAAGTCATAGTTCATGCTAGTTTGAACAAGAAAAGACAATATGTTGATTTTGCGAAGGAATTCTAACATCCTCATTTACTAATTATGTTCTTCTATTTGATATTTTCTCAAGCTTCTCTTACAATGCCATGCTCACGAAAAAGCACAAGCCAGGTTACAATGTCATCACCGGCCAGGCCTCCAAGACGATGGCAGTAGGTGATGTGCTCTAGTGTGACTGCTACTTAACAACTAATGGAAGTGATTTTACGCAGCAGTAAGGTAGCATAAGGAAATTTTTGAGCTGGTTCTCTAATCTCACAATGGAAGGGGTAGTTAGAGAGCAATAGCCTCTGCAATTTTGTGTTTCTCTTGAGTGATCATGAGACAGAAACATGTAATGCTTGCATCTAGAAAACAGTGGTACTCATGCTTCGAACGAAATGTTCCTCAATGTCATTGGTGCCTCGAGGAGGGATGGCTGATTTCGAAAGCCTTGAGTTGAGTTATTCCTGCAAGAGAAGACTATCATTATGTATGTTCCCAACTTAATCCTCTGATGCTTAGATCAACAATCGAATTTCTATAGGGAATAATAGAGAAAGGAGAGAGAAGAACCTAAGTTGTTGCCAAAGGATTTATTTGACATGGTGTTTCTAGCTTCTAAGGTTAAAAAAATAAATTTTAAATTATTTTTATTCAGAGAATATTTTCTGTTTTAATTTATGCTGATGTGGCAGATTTGATGGAGCTATTTTTTGTCATTTTCTACTGTCTAACTGTGAAGTCTTTGTAGGATAATGAATATTGTCCATTTCAAGAAATCAATAACCATATTGTAGATCCAAAAGATAGATGAACTCTTGTGAGAGCGAGTGAAAATATTGTGCAGTGTAATGACACAGCCAAATAGGCTTCTAATACTAAAATCAATAGATGAGTTAGGGTGTGGTTGCTTGGCTAATCGCCTTGTGACTGCCCACTTGTATTGAAAGGCAAGTTTGTGGATTTAAAGACACCGACAAATGTGAAGTAGGAAGACCCACCACCAGCCTGTTCTTGACAAGATGAGGAGCATTATGAACAAAACCAGATAGGTCATGGTTGGGAGTTAGGAATGGGAATGAACACTAACATGCATTGAATGATGCTTGAGAACAGAATCATCGTGTTGTAATTAATCCTTACATTATCTGTAATGTGTAAACACAAGAAACTTGCAGCTTGGAAGTCTCTCACGTGTCTATGTGCATCTCAATGATATATCTATCTACCTTTTCTCTAACATGGTTACCTGCTCCGACCAAATATTTGTTGGGGTAAAATGTAGGGTATTATGATTAAGAAATTAATAAAAATATAAGAAAAAAAGCGTGGAAAGAACGTTAACGCACATAAATGTTGTTTTAAGATGAAGTCTTATCTCTATATATGGGATTAATCGATATTTTCACCTCACGATTCAACTAGTATTATTTATCCTGCAAGCATTATCGTGGAGTCACTTGAGAAGATTCTTTCAGGAAACTAAGCAGCAAAAATCAAATAACAAAAAACAGACTATCATGAAATAGTACATGTCCAAGGGACATATCCTTTCATAAATAATATTTAAAAAAATTGTTTTAAAATTAAATCCAACAATCCCTCACAAAACTTAAAATTTTCAAATATCAAAATTGAAACAACTAAATAAAAAAATAAAAAAATAATAAAGTGGCCGCTGGATGCATATACAATGCGGTTAGTGAAGTGCTTTATGAAGTTTGAACTTCATTTGTTTAAATACCTTTCATTTGAAGGTAATAGAGTGAATGAACTATGTTCCTTTAATCTATTTTTCAACTATTACACAAAGTATAGATGATTAGTCTCAGGATTATGCTAATCTATATTTCAACTATTACACACAGTATAGATGATTAGTCTCGGGATTACGCTTTAATGGTTATGTGCAAATCTTAATTTTTCATAATAGTTTCTTGGGATTATCTAATTTCTTAGGAGAGGGGGAGGGGGGGTGAATTAGTGCTTAAGAAATTTTTTTTATCAATTCAAGTAAATATCAAGTGCACTTGACTTAAAGTAGGTGCAAGGTAGAGTGAGCAAAAAAATAAGTAAACAATAAAGATAAATAGTAAAGAAGAGAGCACACTGGATTTATAGTGGTTCGGTTGTCGTGACCTACGTCCACTCCTGATTCCTTTTTCGTCGAGGCCACTGACGTTCGCTAACGGTCTTCTTTCAATGGACGAAAACCAATTACCTTCTTATAACTCTTTCTCTTTTCTATAGGTTTAAGAGACCAATCATATATCTCTTAAAATGATCATAAATCTTAAGGAGGAGGAGGAGGACGCTTATCACATTTTCAAGAATTTTACAACTCAAAATCTCTAGATTTTTATACACTTTTCATGCTCTTTCATGCAGGAAAGAGTGAGGTATTTATAGGCCCCAAATGACTTCAAAAGTAAAGCCAAAAGATAACTCATCTCGGGTTTTCGGGGTATTGGTGTACCACCGCCAATACTGGGTGGCACCACCACCTGCTCCCCTGATAACTAGTGGTACTATTGCCAGCCTAAGCGGTACGAACGCCTAACAAAGACTCGTGTTGAATCTCATATTTTGATGATGAAACCAATTGATAATTATGTTTATGTTTTAATCTGTGTTTTAAGTGACGCAGGATGCTTCGATCAGGATGAGACAATTAAAGCAGGAAAAATTATGTTGGGCCAGAGGAATATATCAAAAGATTGGACGTCAGGCCGGTGGATCGGTCGACGTATCGACAGAAGGCTTCGGACCGTGGATTCGGGCAACGGTCCAAGAAGAGCGAGTATTGCGCTAAGGATATCGGAGTTGCGGAGTCAACTAGCCGATTGGGCAATAGGCTGCAGGAGAGGACGATGCGCCAAAGAATCGGACGAAGCGTCGAGGGACCAATGACATGCCGGACAACTTGATTAATACTTAGTATTAATTATCTAGATCAAAGTTTGTTTTATATATGCAGGATGAACTACGATGGCAGTAAGACATGCAGTATGTGTTGTGCCGGAGTCAAGACCAAGATCAGGTTGGGAGTTCGAGAGTTCAACGGAAGTCTAGACGGTCATCGGAGGTTCTGCGAGAACAAATCCGAGAAGTCCAAAAGCTTGCCAAAGAAGTTCGTCAGAACTCACCAAGAGGATCGTCGTAAGTCTAGGAGTTTGTTGGAAGTCCGTCGGAGCATCGTCGATGCTAGTCATAGGTGCCTAGCAAGCCAATCACGTGAGTGATAGCATGTATGACTTGACACAGAATCGTTTTGTTTATTATATTTTGGCATTTATCACTTTATATTGATTATTGCGTATATGCATGTGTATATTATGATGTCCTTAGATTCGTGCAATGGGAATCGGATCGTGATGAGATTACAATAATGAGACCGATTCAACTTTAAACACAGATCCTAAATAATCCCGGTTATAGGTTACTCGAGAGGGATATCGTGATAACCAGACAGACTAGTGTGCTGTATACCTGTCTATATGATGGATGTAGCTAATCTCATAGCTGCTCGTGTGGGGACACTAGGGATACAGTACAAGTGATCATTGGAGAATAAGTTCATTGATTGATCCGCTTTTGGAATGTTGGATGGTTGATGATGCCTTATTGTCAGACAGCGATTCCATAGTCCTAGTGGTGTATTTGGTCCTTAGACTTAAGGCACCAAGGATGTCTTGTATGAGTGCTCCACTCTTTGAAACCAGACTTGTAGGTTTGGATGTCCCAGATCTAGTATAGCTAGTTATTGGGAGTGGTAGTTGACCTTACGAGGGCTATTGAGTGTCGATAGATAATCATCCACTCTCGGCATTATGAGAGAAATATCCCATGTATTCTTGCTCAGACAAATCCCTGGCCAGGGTCATTCGGGTTGAGAGAGAAAGAGTTCTCCGGGAGAATCCGATTAGAGCGAGACTCAAGTAGAAACCGTATGGGTTTGACAGCACCATACTCGATATACGGTCTTTGGGATATTAGATAGATGAGGGACTATAAGTACACGGTAATTGTGGACATACAGGTCCAATGGATTGAATTCCCCTGTATCGTCTGGGGACTACGGTGTAATGGCCTAATACATCTGTAGTCGATGAGTCGAGTGAATTATTACAGAGATAATAATTCACTAAGTTAGAAGGAGTTCTAACAGGTATGACTCATGGCCAGCTCGATATTGGGCCTAGAGGGTCACACACATATGGTAGGCATTGTGATGAGTAGAGGCTTGGATATGAGATATCTGCTAGAGCCCCTGTCTTATTGGATATCCAATAAGCCCCTGAATTATTGGATCCCATGGACGAGATCCAATAAGAGCCCATGAGAGATTATTGGATAGACACTGTCAGTGTCAAACACTGATAGGCAGTGGCACCGCCACTGACAAGCGGTGGCACCGCCAGCATCGGGAACCCAAGAGAATTCAAAATTTGGAGCCTAAATTTGAATCCTCTTGGGGTCTATAAATACCCCTCAATTCTCATCAGAGAATACAACATTTGAGAAGCAATAAATTGAGATAAAAGCCTTAGCAAAGTCTTTAGCAAGTCTTGTTTTTAATTGTGTGAGTGTTCACCTCCTTCTTTCTCGTTGAAAATTTGTAAGAGTGTGAACCATTGTAAAAGGTTGTAAGAGGGGTATTTGTCCTTCCCCTTCAAAGTGATTTGCTAGTGGAAGTTGGGAGCCTCTTCGAAGAAGGCTTCGCAAGTGGATGTAGGTCATTTTGACCGAACCACTTTAAATTGGTGTGTTCTTTGAATGTGTGAGTTTTTACTTTCCTGAAATTGTTATTTACACTACTGCTAGCTTTCGGTTTTCATCTACTCAAGTTACTATCGAAACGAAATCTCCTCGTATTTATGAATTCATTTTTAAACTTACAAATTTTAATCCGCTGCACTAATTCACCCCCCCTCTTAGTGCCACTCTGATCCTAATAAGAAACCCCTCTTTCGATAATATTAAGTCGATAAATATGAGGTAATTATATTGACCCACATGGCCTTCCATCGTTATAGGTAGGGACCGATTCCCGATGTAGGTTAAGTTGGTTGAGTCCCTCGATGCTCACCTATATCGCGATTCACTATCTTGCCTACGACATAGAGATGTCACCGGTGACCTGAGGACATGGTATTCTTAGTCGAGTCCTTCGAGGGTATATTATCGAATCAAACTCATCTTGTAACGATAGTGTTGACATAACTAAACATATTGGTTGGTCGAGTCCCTCGAGACCATGATGATTCGGAGGCCGAACAGGATGGGAATCACAAGGAGTTGTGATCGGTAAGAGTTGCCTACCTTTCGGGCTTAGTGTGATTGGTCGAGTCCCTCAAGGTTACACTAAGACGCTGATTGGATCCTGATCCCCACTAGAAGTCTACCGGAGACTTCCGTTTCACGTTTTGAGGGTGTCGCGTGAGTTGCTAGTAAAATAGTGGGAGCATATTAAGATAGAAGTCCATATCTTGATTTTTTATTTTTTATAAAATCTGTATGTTATTTATTTCTGCTGCATCTTTATTTTCAGAAAATGTCGATTTCAGATCCTTTACATGGCATACTTGATGTCAACCACCTCACTGGTCCAAATTATATGGATTGGCTCTGCAACTTAAGAATTGTTCTCACGGCAAAGAAACTCACATACGTCCTTGATACAGTGATACCTACGCCCGAGGAAGGGGCAAGCGAGGATGAGATAGCTCACTACGTGAAGTACATTGATGACTCCACTCTTGCTCAGTGTTACATGTCAAGCTCTATGACTCCTGAGTTACAGAGACAACATGAAAAGATGGATGTTAGATCCATTTTCCTACATATCCGTAAACTGTTTGAGGAACAAGGAATGACTCAACGATATGAGATATCCAAGAGCCTCTTCCATGCTAGGATGACTGGGGGGATATCAATTTAGAACTATGTCCTAAAGATGATTAAGTTGATAGAGAAACTCATAGGTCTAGGAATGGTCTTAGAGGATAACTTGTGTGTGGACATTGTGCTTTAGTCCCTCTTAGATTCCTTTTCACAGTTCATAATGAATTTTAATATGAACAAGCTTAAGGTGACTCTCCCAAAGCTCCTCAATATGTTGAGGGAGGCAGAGAGCACTATCAAAAAGGAGAAGCCAGTTCTCTACACTAGTGAGACCAGAAAGAAAAAGAAAGCAGAAAAGTCCCTTAAGAAGGGCAAGGGCAAGGGTAGACCAAGTAAAGCATAGGTTGCTAAGAAAGACCTAGCAAAAGACAAAGGCCAGTGCTTCCACTATGGCATAGATGGGCACTGGAAGAGGAACTGTAAAAAGTACCTTGCAGAGAGGGTGAAATGGAAGCTTGGAGAAGCTTCAGGTACATTCATGATCAATCTCCAGTTGTCAGATTTTTGTGATAGTGCATTGATATTGGATACCAGCATTAGTTATCACATATGCAATTTGTTGTAGATTCTGACAGAACCGAGAAGATTGGCGAGAGGAATAGTGCATAGAGGTTTGTTTATACTAGACACTACTCCACATATCATGAATGTAGGTGTGTCCAAGAGGAAACGAGATGAGGTGAACGGTGCAAACCTGTGGCATTGTAGGCTAGGTCACATCCATGAGGGAAGGATTCAAAAGTTGCTAAAGGATATATATCTAGATCTGTTCAACTATAAGTCATATGCAACTTGCGAGCCTTGCTTTCGTGGTAAACTAACCAACTCTCCATTTAGTGGAACTGGAGAGAGAGCCACTGAGCTGCTGGAACTTATACATAGTGATGTATGTAGACTCATATCAACTAATGCCATTGGTGGTTACTCCTACTTCATTACCTTTACTGATAATTTCTCAAGGTATAAATATGTGTACTTAATGAAGTATAAGTCCGAGGACTTTAAGAAATTCATAGAGTATAAGAATGAAGTGGAGAACCAGACTGGAAGAGTATCAAGACTCTTCGATCAGATCGAGGAGGTGAGTACTTAAGTATAGAGTTTACTCAGTTCCTCGAGGACCTTGGGATATTATCCCAATGGACACCTCCTTATACACCTCAGCTCAATGGTGTGTTTGAAAGGAGGAATCGTACGCTGTTAGACATGGTATGGTCCATGATGAGTTTCACTGACCTACCCTTCACATTCTGGGGATATGCCCTAGAGATTGTAGCTTATTTTCTGAACAGAGTTCTAACTAAGTCGGTAGTCTCTACACCATATGAGATATGGAAAGGGAAGAAGCCCAATTTTAAGGTTGTTAAGATTTGGGGTTGCAATGCCCATGTTAAAAGACACAACCCCGATAAGTTGGAATCAAGGAAGGAGCGGTGCAAGTTCGTGAGATACCCCAAGGAAACTTATGGGTATTATTTCTATTATCTCGAGGACCAAAAGGTCTTTGTAGTCAAGAGAGCAGTGTTCCTTGAGAAGGAACACATTCTTGATAGAGACAGTGGGGGAATGATAGAGTTGAGCGAGGTTGGAGAACCTAGCTCAAGCACAACTCTACAGCCTGAGTTTGTCCAAGCACCTAATACACAAGTTCCAATTTTACGTAAATCCGACAGAGTATCCCATCCTCCTGAGAGATATGTAGGACATATTAGAGGAGAGGATATTGAGGATATTTATCCTTAGACCTACGAGGAGGCTATTATGAGTATAGACTACGGGAAGTGGCAAGAAGCCATGAATTCTAAGACGGTTTCTATATACTCCAACAAGGTTTGGAACCTAGTTGATGTACCCGAAGGTATTGTACCCATCGGTTACAAGTAGATCTTTAAGAAAAAGATCGGAATAGATGGAAAGGCAGAGACCTATAAAACAAGACAAGTGGCTAAGAGGTATCATCAAAGGTAAGGTGTTGACTATGACGAAACCTTCTCACCCGTAGCAATGCTAAAATCCATCCGAATTCTATTGGCTATTGCAGCACACTATGATTATGAGATCTAGCAGATGGATGTGAAAACTGTATTCCTCAATGGGAACCTCGAGGAGGAGGTGTATGTTAAGATCAAGAGCACTAAGAGGGGGGGGGGGGGTGAATTAGTGCAGCGAAAAAACTTTTGACGATTAAAACTGCGTTCATATGATGAAATCGTTTCCGACATAAAACTGTTTTCGGAAACTTAACTTAAAAGCGAGTTCATAAGGGAGTGCAATAAAAGTAATAAGGAAGTAAAGCACATATGGAGGTTTGCAGTAAGGTAAGCAACAAGAAGAAATGCAAACCAGAGAGCACCACAATTTTAGAGTGGTTCGGTCAATCTTGACCTACATCCACTTTTGGCTTCCTCCTCCGATGAGGTCACCGACGTACACTAGAGGCCTTCCTTCATTAGGTGAAGGCCAACCACCCTTTTACAGTTTCACTCCTTTTGACGGGCTTAGGAGACAACCCTTACAGAATTTCCTCTCCTCTCTTGAAAGATCAAAACTTGGAAGAAAAGAGGGAGGAGAACTTTTAGCTTATACAACACTTTTGAGCTCTAAAAATCACAAAGTAAGATTAGATTTTCGGTGCCTTTTCATGCAGGAAAGGGTGGGGTATATATAGGACCCAAACTGGTTTGAATTTGGAGCTCAAAAATGTCATCTCCCGGATTTTTGAGGTCCTGGCGGTACGACCGCCAGACTGGGTAGTACGACCGCCTGACAGAGCTCGGAGACTGAGCTCTGGCAGTGCCACCGCCTGACTGGGGCGATTCCACCACCCAGTCTTGCTCGGAGACTAAGCCCAAGCGGTGCCACCACCTGACTGGGGCAGTTCCACCACCCAGTTTTCCTGGGAGACTGAGCTCCTGGGCGGTGCCACCGCCAACCCAAGCGGTTCTACCGTCGGCCAGGAAATCTGGGTCCGAATGGGCTGATCTATTCGGCTCAATTTGGGTCTGTCAAGGGCCCAATTGCCCCCAGATTAAGTTAATAGGATCACCTCATATTCCTAGCTTAATCTATATACTAACTACGATATTTCTTAAGACATTTACTGCAACTTGCTCCGGTGCATCAATCGCTTCTTCTAGCGAACTTTCGGTGAACATCCGACAAACACTCGACGATGCTCCGACGGACTTCCGGCAAATCTCTTGGACTTGCGACGATCCACTTGGCGAGTTTCAACGAGCTTCTTTGGCAAACTCCTAGACTTCTCGGATTTGTTCCCGCAGAACCTCTGACGACCGTTTGAACTTTCGTCGAACTCTCGAACCCCCAACGTGATCATGGTCTTGACTCCGGTGCAACCCCTACTGCATGTCTTACTTCCATCGTAGTTAATCCTGCACATATAAAATAAACTTCGATCTAGACAATTAATACTAAGCATTAATCAAGTTGTTCGACATATCATTGGTCCCTCGACGTTTTGTCCGATTCTTCAGCCCATCGTCCTCTCCTGCGGCCTATTACCCAATCGGCCAGTTGACTCCACAACTCTGATATCCTTAGTGCAATACCCGATTTTCTTGGCCCGATGCCCGAGTCCACGACCTGAAGCCTTCTGTCGATACGTCGACCGATCCACCAGCCCAACATGATTTTTTCTGCTTTAATTGTCTCATCTTGATCGAAGCATCCTACATCACTCAAAACGTAGATTAAAACATAAACACAATTATCAATTGGTTTCATCATTAAAATATGAGATTCAACAATCTCCCTCTTTTTGATGATGACAACCAATTGATGACGGAGTTTAAATAATCTCCCCCTATCAATATGCCATATTGATAGAACCTTGAATTCAAACTGAATTCAAGTCATTGCAATATTCATCATGAATACTTGCAACACGTCATCATGAACTTATGCATAACATCATACTTCTCCCCCTTTGTCATCAACAAATGTGTTTGTAATATAAGTTCAACTCATTGCATGAAAAACATAATATCAAGTTTTATCATCATGCAGTTTTGAAGCTAGAAAATTTAGCAAGTGTTACATCATGCTTAGAGCATTCAAGCTATCAAGTTTTAGATATGTAAGTTTTACAACATACAAGATAGCACTTTTGTTTCTTTTGAGATAGCAACTTCTGCATGCAAGCTAACAAATTAGAGATGTTCAAGAAGGCAACTCTTGCTTCTTGAAATATGCAAGTTTGCTAGATGTGCACGTTAGCATGTTTTGCTTCTTCTTGAGATTTCAAGCTAGCAACTCTTGGTGATGTTTCAAGATAGCAATTTCTTCTCAAAATGTGTAACTTAGCACACATTGCTTCTCTTGAGATTTGCAAGCTAGCAATTATCGGTGATGTTCAAGATAGCAATTTCTTCTCTTTTGAGAAGTGCAATTTTTGTTTTTGTCTTGAATTATGCAAGCTAGCTAGTTTGCCTCTTTTCATGATGTCCACGCTAGAAATTCTTGCTCCCCCTTTGTCATTGTCAAAAAGAAGGGAAGACCCTTTATATCAATTTTCAGATTATAACAAAGGTAATTATCAATCTTATTTGTGCATCATTATATATTCGAATTAAAACATGCATAATTTCAAAAACCTTATTTTTCATGCACAACACCGAAAAATAAATCAATCATCATTAATGAGCATATCATACATGATACTCAAACATTAAAATTTTTAGGCATTTATCAACATGTTGATCATGATACCAAACATTCATCATTTAAAGCATTCATGATACACATAATATGCAATACATCATGTACATCATTATAATAAGTATTGCATACATCATTTCAAATTCTCAAATTCAATTTGTCAAATCAACATTTCTTGGTTATGCATGATATCAAAACATGGTTTCAAATCTTCAACATATAACATACATAAATTCAAAAATCGAAAGGAGAAGGGAAGAATTCAAAGGTACAAAGATTTCAACCATCTCATAAACAAATAAAAGATCAAGTCATGAATCCAAAATTCTATGAATCATTTCGACAAATCTCCTTTTAAATAATCGAAATGATCATCAAAGGAAATCTCATATTATTCCAAGAAATCAAGATCATGATTTTGATAAAACTCATCTCAAATTCAAATCATCAAAATCATTTTTATGGTTCATAAAATTCATAACATAAGTAGATTCATGATTTCATTGATAATATATTTTTCCCTTTTTTAAGTATTTAATTTTAAGTGATTAATTTCATGTTAGCATGCTTTTTCATTTATGTTAAATAAAAACATACATCAACATTTAGGATCAAAAAATGAATTTCATCGTAAAACCATCAAGATCAATAGATTTTCAAAAATAAATTGTTAGGTTCAAGAAAATCCGAAAATGAAATTTAACACTTTCATGCATTCGGACATGGTTTTGCTATAGATTTTCAAACACAATCATGAAGATAAAACATGCTCATGATCATGGAAATTTTTATATCTAAAACACATAATTTCCAACATGTTATTAAGGCGTGTAATAGTGTAAAGTTCTCATCATAGCAATTAAGTGAATGAATTAAGAATGTCCGAAAATTGATTTTAATAAGTTCATGCATTCGGACATATTTTTGCAATATGTTTTCAAATACTCTCATAAAAATAAAACATGCTTATCATCATGTATAACTTAAAATCTCATGCATAAAATTGTTAATCATGGTATCAAAATATTTAATATTATATCATTATGTATTTCTTCAAATCAAACATGATTTCATTTAATCAAAATCGAGAAATAACAATGATACACATTATTACTTCTTAACCACATATAGCATGATTTCATAAAGTATTTTTAATTATTTTTCAATCAAAATTGAATATCATCAAGAAGAAATTTTTCAAAAACATACATAGGATTATCATTACATTTTGTTGTATTTTCATAAGACATGAAATTTTCATGATTAGTTTTAAAATCATTAGAAAGGTAAGCATGATCCAATTTTATTTTTGTATTTTCATTAAACATACAATTTTCATTATCATTTTCAAAATTACTAGCATGATCATAATTTTTGTATTTTTATTTTTAAATATGTAATTTTTAAGAAAATTAATTCTAAACTAAATAAAAAAGGAAAATACATCATGAAAAATATGATGTAATTTTGAAATAATTTAAAGGCATTTTGATTACCTCATCGTTGAATGTCGTTAAGGCGTAGTTTGCCACCTTGCTATTCTTGATTTTCTCCTCGTCTTTGGAGGAGCTCGATTCATCCCAATTTTTGTTCTTCTTCTTGCGTTCAAAGCAAGTAGTTCTATTCTTTTTGCTTTTTAATTTTTGTTTCATTTGTAGTTTAAGTTCACCATCACTTGAGCTTATGCTCGAGTGGTCTTCAAATGTTCTATGTCCCAAATCCTTCATGTTCTTTAGAAGGTTGTATTGTTCATCATGTTCATCATGTGTATTGTGCACCATTTCATATGTCATCAATAAACCAATAAGTTCTTCAAGTGAAAAAATATTTAAATCTTTTGTTTCTTGTATTGTCGTTACTTTTGATTCCCAAGCTTTAGAAAGTGATTGTAAAACTTTACTAACAAGTTCAAAATTCGAGAAACATTTGCCAAGAGCTTTTAAACTATTGACGACATCCGTAAAATGGGTGCACATGTCAACAATGGTTTCGCTCAGCTTCATTCGAAAAAGCTCAAAAGCATACATTAAAAAGTTGATTTTTGAATCTTTAACACTAAAAGTGCTTTCGTGTGTGATTTCAAGAGTGTGCCATATGTCGAAAGTCGTTTCACACAAAGAAACCTAATTGAATTCATTTTTATCTAAGGCGTAAAACAAGGCATTCATAGCCTTTGCATTTAGAGAAAACGTCTTCTTCTCCAAATCATTCTAATGGTTCATTGGAAGAGAAGACATTTCAAATCCGTTTTTGACTATATATCATAAATCAAGATTCAATGAAAGCAAGAAAACTCTCATTCGAGTTTTCCAAAAAGTGTAGTCCGTCCCATTGAAGAAGGGAGGACGAATGAGAGAGTGACCCTCTTGGTTGCCGAAAAGAGCCATTTCTCTTGAGTGTTAATCCAAGTGAGAAATAATAAGGCTCTGATACCAATTATGAGGATCAAGAGCACTAAGATGGGGTGGGTGAATTAGTGTAAGGAAAAAACTTTCGACGATTAAAACTGCGTTCGTACGATGAAATCGTTTCCGACGTAAAACTGTTTTCGGAAACTTAACTTTAAAGCGAGTTCGTAAGAGAGTGCAGCACAAGTAATAAGGAAGTAAAGCACATATGGAGCTTTGCAGTAAGGTAAGCAACAAGAAGAAATGCAAACCAAAGAGCACCACAATTTTAGAGTGGTTCGGTCAATCTTGACCTACATCCACTTTTGGTTTCCTCCTCCAACGAGGTCACCGACGTCCACTAAAGGCCTTCCTTCAATAGGCGAAGGCCAACCACCCTTTTATAGTTTCACTCCTTTTGACGGGCTTAGGAGACAACCCTTATAGAATTTCTTCTCCTCTCTTGAAAGATCAAAACTTGGAAGAAAAGAGGGAGGAGAACTTTTAGCTTATACAATACCTTTAAGCTCTAAAAATCATAGAGTAAGATTAGATTTTCGGTGCCCTTTCATGCAGGAAAGGGTGGGGTATATATAGGCCCCAAACTAGTTTGAATTTGGAGCTCAAAAATGTCATCTCCCAGATTTCCGAGGTCCTGGTGGTACGACCGCCAAACTGGGCGGTACGACCGCCTGATAGAGCTCGGAGATCGAGCTCTAGCGGTGCCACCGCCTGACTAGGGCGGTTCCACCGCCCAGTCTTGCTCAGAGACTGAGCCCAAGCAGTGCCACTGCCTGACTCGGGCGGTTCCACCGCCTAGTTTTCCCGGGAGACTGAGCTCCTAGGCGGTGCCACCGCCGGCCAGGAAATCTGGGTCCGAATGGGCTGATCCATTCGGCCCAATTTGGGTCTATCAAGGGCCCAATTGCCCCCGGATTAAGTTAATGTGATCACCTCTCATTCCTAGCTTAATCTACATGTTAACTACAATATTTCTTAAGACATTTATTACAACTTGCTCTGGTATATCAATCGCTTCTTTCTGCGAGCTTCTAACGAACTTCCGGCGAACATCCGACGAACCCTGGGCGATGCTCCGGTGGACTTCCGGCAAATCTCCTAGACTTACGACAATCCACTTGGTGAGTTCCGACGAGCTTCTTTGGCAAACTCTTGGACTTATCGGATTTGTTCTCGTAGAACCTCCGACGACCGTCCGGAGTTCCGTCGAACTCTCAAACCCCCAACGTGATCATGGTCTTGACTCTGGCCAACTCCTTCTGCATGTCTTTCTTCCATTGTAGTTAATCCTGCACATGTAAAACAAACTTTGATCTAG
The DNA here is from genome assembly GCF_036884655.1 of Musa acuminata AAA Group. Classification (NCBI taxonomy): domain Eukaryota; kingdom Viridiplantae; phylum Streptophyta; class Magnoliopsida; order Zingiberales; family Musaceae; genus Musa; species Musa acuminata. The sequence continues at coordinate 11,200,090 of NC_088339.1, read as the reverse complement.
ACAATTAATACTAAGCATTAATCAAGTTGTCCGGCATGTCATTGGTCCCTCGACGCTTCGTCCGATTCTTCGGCACATCGTCCTCTCCTGCGGCCTATTGCCTAATCAGCCAGTTGACTCTGCAACTCCAATATCCTTAGCGCAATACCCGCTCTTCTTGGCCCGATGCTCGAGTCCATGGCCCAAAGCCTTCTATCGATACGTCGACCGATCCACCGACCCAACGTCTAATCTTCTAACATGTTTCTCCGGTCCAACATGATTTTTTCTGCTTTAATTGTCTCATCCTGATCGAAGCATCCTACGTCACTCAAAATGTAGATTAAAACATAAACACAATTATAAATTGGTTTCATCATTAAAATACGAGATTCAACAGTGTATATGATACAACCCGAGGGATTCTTGTTCAAGGACTGTCCAGATAAGGTGTGCAGGTTGCTTAGATCTATTTATGGACTAAAGCAAGCTTCTTGAAGTTAGAATATAAGATTTAATGTGGCAATAAGATCTTATGGCTTCGTTAAGAATGAAGATGAGCTTTGTGTGTATAGGAAGGTAAGTGGTAGCGCTATCACCTTTTTGGTGTTATATGTGGTTGACATCCTAATCATTGGGAATGATGTAGGAATGCTATCTATAGTAAAGGTTTGGTTATCTAGACACTTATCTATGAAGGACTTAGGGGAAGCATCCTATATCTTGGGGGTTCAGATCTGTAGAGATAGATCCAAGAGAATGCTTGGCTTGTCCCAGTCCAAGTACATAGAAGCCATTGTCAAGAGGTTTGATATGGAAAATTCTAAGAGAGGTCTTAAACCGATAAGACATGGGATATCACTTTCTAGGAGTATGTCCCTAAAGACTCCTGAAGAAAGGGCGAACATGGATATGATATCTTATACCTCGGTGATAGGGTCTATCATGTATGTCATGCTATGTACTGGGCCTGATATAGCGCATGCTCTGAGTGTCACGCATAGGTATCAAGCGGATCTAGGCTTGGAGCACTAGAAAGCAGTAAAGTGTATCCTTAAGTACTTGAGAAAGACTAAGGATCTTTTACTAGTATATGGAGGTAGTAGCCTCAAGGTTGAAGGCTACACGGACACAAGTTTTTAATCTAATGTCGATGATAGCAAGTCGAATTCGGGGTATGTGTACACCTTGAATGGAGGAGTAGTATGCTGGAAGAGTTCCAAGCAAGATACTACTACTGACTCGACCATAGAGGTGGAGTACATTATTGCAATAGAAGCAGCAAAGGAGTGAGTCTGGATGAAGAAGTTCATCACAGATCTATGAGTCGTGCTGGGTAGCGAGGAGTCGATTCCTTATATTGTGACAACTATGGGGCGATTGCTTAAATAAGGGAACCCGGGTCTCATCAAAAATGTTATGAGGAGGTTCCAGCTTATTAAAGAAATAATGACCCTAGAAGACGTAACAGTGGAATGAGTTCCATCCGAAGATAACATTGTAGATCCACTAACAAAGCCATTGTCTCATATTGTCTTTGAGCATCATAGCGGTCTGATGGGGATCAGACACATCGACGATTGGCTTTAGGTCAAGTGGGAGATTGCTAGTCATAGGTGTCCAACAAGCCAATCACGTGAGTGATGGCACGCGTGACTTGACACGGAATATTTTTGCTTATTATATTTTGGTATTTATCACTTTATATTGACTATTGCATATATGCATGTATATATTGTAATGTCCTTGGATCAGTGGAATAGAAATCAGATCGTGATGAGATCATGATAATGAGACCGATTTGCCTTTAAACACAAATCCTAAATAATCTCGGTCATAGGTTACTTGAGAGGGACATCGAGATAACTGGACAGACTGGTATGCTGTATACCCGTCTATATGATGGATGTAACTGGTCTTATAGCTGCTCGTGTGGGAACACTAGGGATACAGTATAGGTGCTTATTAGAGAATAAGTTCACTGATTGATCCGCTTACGGAATGCTGAATGATTGATGATGCCTTATTGTTAGACAATGATTTCGTAGTCCCAGTGGTTCTGGTCCTTAGACTTGAGATACCAAGGATGTCATGTATGAGTGCTCTATTCTTTAATACCGGACTTATAGGCTTAGATGTCCCAGATCTAGTACAGCTAGTCATTGGGAGTGGCAGTCGACCTTGCGAGGGCTATTGAGTGTCGATAGAGGATCATCCACTCTCAGTGTCATAAGAGGAATATCCCATGTATTCTTGCTTAAATAAATCCGTAGCTAGGGTCATTCGAATTAAGAGAGAAAGAGTTCTCCGAGAGAATCCGATTAGAGCGAGACTCGAGTAGAAACCATATGGGTCTGACAGCACCATACCCGATATACAATCTCTAGGATATTAGATGGATGAGGGACTACAAGTACATGGTAATTGAGGACAAACAGGTCCAATGGATTAGATTCCCCTATATCATCCGGGGACTGCGGCGTAGTGGCCTAGTATGTCCATAGTCGATGAGTCGAGTGAATTATTATGGAGATAATAATTCACTGAGCCAGAAGGAGTTCTGACAGGTATGACTCACGGCTAGCTCGATATTGGGCTTGGAGGGTCACACACATATGCTAGGCATTGCGATGAGTAGAGGTTCGGACTTAAGATATCCGCTAGAGCCCTTGACTTATTGGATATCCAATAAGCCCCTGAATTATTGGATCCTATGGATGAGATCCAATAAGAGCCCATAAGAGATTATTGGATAGAGATCCACTAAATAGAAGGGATTCAGTGGTTCATAGGCTAGAGCCTTTTCTTGCCTCTCCTTTTCTCCTCCCCCCTCTCCACCTCAGAGCAGGCCTGGAGTTTTGAGGAGCGTCGTTGCAGACCTACTGTGTGGATCAACACTAGAGAGGAGGGCGCTTGACCTCCTTCACCCTCTCCTAGAGATCTGTAGGGAAACAGAGATATACGATCTCCCTATGTGATATAATCTATTCTATACATAGTTTAGTAAGGATTAGGATCCAATCAGTGTCTTAATGTAATCTCGAGTGACTCGACCAATTACGCTAAGCCCGTAAAGGTAGGCAACTCTTGCGAATCACATCTCCTTATGATTCCTGTCCTGTTTGGCCTCTGAACCACCATGGCCTTGAGTGACTCAACCAACCATAGTGTTAGTTAAGTCATCACCATCGTTACAAGATAAGTCTGATTCGATAATATGCCCTTGAGTGACTCGACCAAGTATACCATATCCTCAGGTCACCGATAAAATCTCTATGTCGTAAGCAAGATAGCAAATCGGGAAATAGGTGAGCCTCGAGTGACTCGACCAACTTAACCTACGTCGGGAATCGGTCCCTACCTATAACGATGGAAGGCCATGTGGGTCAATCTAATTGCCTCACGTTCGCTGACTTAATAGTATAAAGAGAGGGGATTTTTGATTTGGTCTCTTAATATGACATGTCATACACATACATATTATATATATATATAGTAAGTGCATAAGCAATCACACATCACATGAGCAATTACACTAGATGATCATGGACCACAGCCTAATGGGAACAGGCCCGAGCCAATGGGCCTAATCACTCACATCAAGATCTATGTGCACAGCGGTGCATCTCTATGCCCTGTGATCGTCCATCTCATCTTCATCGGTTCCATCAGCATCTTGACGCATCTCCATGTATCACGATCGTCTGGCTCGTGGGTCTCGCTATCGCCTCCATGCTCCTACTACGCCTTCTCGTGTTATTATAACTTAATCATATACACGCAGACGCGATAATAAACGAGAAAGAAAATAGAAGCTCGTAAGCCCCAATAATAATAATCACAAGTCCACACATATCACACGGTCCATGATCATCCTTCCACATCATACATCACATGTACACATCATCATCATGTAGGACTACTAGATAATAATAATAATAATAATAATAATAATAATAATAATAATAATAATAATAATAATAATCAATTAAAATTTTTAATTAATCAATATTTTCTAAAAATAAGGACATGTAAGGAATTTTTTGAATTATGAAGGGTATTTTGGTAATTCGAATAGATAGGACAAACTCAAAATTTTTAAAATTCTGAGCAAAACTATCCTTTTGCCCAAAACCCTAATCCCTTCCTTCTTACCAGCTATGTTGTCGCCACCGCCACCCTACCGGCGGCAGGGGCGCTGCCTCTATCCCCTAGCAGCTCTCCCGTAGGGGGCGTCGCCCCTTGTGGGTGGGCACCCCTGTGGGCACCGCTGCTGGTGGCACTACCCTTTGAGGGTGGCTGTCGCCCCCCGCAGGCACCACCCTTGCAGGTGGCTCACCCGCAAGCGAGTGCCGCCCCTGCAAGCGGCTCACCCGTGGGCGATGTGCCGCTTGCCTACCAACGGGCGTAGCGCCTGCACGGCGACCTGCTTGTGGGCGCTGCCACTACATGCAAGCGACTTGCCTGCGGGCACCCCGCCCACAAGTGCCACTACTGCTGGCAGGCCGTCGGCCACTTGCATGCAGGTGGCTAAGGCTGCAAGCAACCTTTGCATACAAATGGCAACATTACCATCTACAAGGGCAGCAACAATTGCTGCCCTTTCTCGCTTTTGCATCAACAATTTTGATATCTAAAACATTGCTAAAACACAACACAAGCAATTCAAAACCAATCTTTCGTATGAACAACGTGGCTCTGATATCACTATAGGGAAATCTAGGGGCGACATCATATGTGCAGCGGAAGTGTTAAATCTCGGATTTTGATGATGAAATCAATTGATGAGTTTGTGATCTAATTTACGTTTTGAGTGACATAGGACTATCTTCGATCAAGGAGAGGTAAATTGATTCAAGCAGGAGGAATCGGACATTAGGCCGGAGTGAACATGTCAGAAGATTAGACGTCGGGCTGGAGGATCGGTCGATGTGTCGGCAGAAGACTTCATGCCATGAATTCGGGCATCGAGCCAAAGGAGCGGACATTACGCCAAGGAGATCAAAGTTGCAGAAGTCAACATACCTATTAGGCAAAAGGCTGCAAAAGAGGATGATGCGTCAAAGGATTGGATGAAGTGCCGATGAACCAATGACATGTTAGACAAAAGATTCATACTTTGTAATTATTTATCTAAGATTGAAGTAGTTTAGAGGGCTAATTGAGTTAGCTTTTGGTATAATTATGCTAACTCAATTAGAGGCCAATTGGGCCTAAATTAGGACTAATTTGGGCTCACTAAGAGGCCCATTCAGTGACCCAAAAGTTGGGTCAAGCGGTGGCACCGCTAGAACAGGCGGTGGAACTACTTGTAAGTTGGAAAACTAAAAAAACTCACTCTTCAAGGCTGTCAAGCAGTGGTACCGCCAGACTGGGTGGTGGTACCACCTAGTGATAGTGTGTCAAGTGGTGGTACCGCCTAATGTCAAGCTACAAGCGGTGGTACTGCCCGTACCCCGAAATCTTGGAGATTTGAATTTTAGGCTCCAAATTTGAATCCATTTGAGGCCTATAAAAACCCCACTCTTTCCTACTTGGTAAAGCAAGAAAGTGAGTTAAAAAGGGGAAAAGAATCCTTGAGTAAAAATTATAATATCTCTTGAAGAGTAGAGTCCCTTCTTCCTAGTATTTAGAAAGTTGTTATAAAGGTAGAAGAGAGGTCTAGGTCTGAAAGAGAGGTGTAAAGGTTCTCTCCTGAGCTTGTCAAAAGGAAAATAGAGTTGTAAAAGGATATTTGATCTTCGTCCATTGAAGGATAACCGGTAGTGAAAGCCGGTGGCCTCGACGGAAGAGGAATCGAGAGTGGATGTAGGTCACGATGACCAAACCACTATAAAACTCGGTTTGTATTTTTATTTGTGCAATTTACCTTTACTAAAAAATGTCTTACTTGCTTTACTTTCTCATTACACACTTCTATATGCTTTTAAATTAAATACATTTCCAATATCGATTTTATCAAAATGAAGATATTTCAAAACCGACATTTTTATCTGCTATACTAATTCACCCCCCTCTTAATGCCAACTCGATCCTAACATTTGGTATCAGAGCCATGTTTTTTCTTGTTTGGTTTAACACCTAAGAGAAATGACTCTTTTCAGTTTTCAATAGGGTCACTCTATTATTCGTCCTCCTATGTTCAATGGGACGTACTATACATATTGGAAAATTCAAATGAGAGTTTTCTTGCTTTCTTTAGATTTAAATTTATGAAATGTTATTGAAAGAGATTTTCAAAAGTCTTCTACTCCAATGAACGAATGGAATGATTTGGAAAAGAAAACTTTTTCTTTGAATGCTAGAGCTATGAATGCTCTATTTTGTGCTTTGAGCAAAAATGAGTTTAATCGTATTTCTTTATGCGAAACTGTATATGAGATTTGGCGCACACTAGAAGTAACTCATGAAGGCATGAATAGAGTAAAAGAGTTTATAATAAATCTTTTGATACATGATTTTGAATTATTTCAAATAGAACCAAGTGAAACTATTGTTGACATGTACACTCATTTTACGGATGTCGTCAATAGTTTCAAAGTATTTGGTAAATATTTTTCTAATCTTGAACTTGTAAACAAGATTCTAATATCTCTTTCTAAAAATTAGGATTTGAAAGTAACCGCAATATAAGAAGCGAAGGATTTGAACTATTTTTCACTTGATAAACTTATTGGGTCTTTAATGACCTATGAAATGACTTATGTAGCACATGACGAATTTGAAAATAATCTTCCAAAGAACATGAAAGATTTGACACTTAGAACAAATGAAGACCAAGCTCAAGTGATGATGACTTTGAACTCTTAACAATAAAGCTTAAAAAGTTCATGAAACAAGAATCAAAGAATAAAAACAAACTTAAAAAGAACACAACTACTTGCTATGAACGCAGGAAGCCGGGGCACTCCAAAGATGAGTATATAAAACTGAAGAAGAAGTTGCCAAAGAAAAAGGAAGCATTTAAGGATGAATCGAGTACATCCGAAGACGAGGAGCAAATCAACAAGGGCAAGGTGGAGAATTAAACTTTGATAGCTTTCATCAACAAGGTAAGCAACTCAATCGGATCTCTTTTTCCTTACCATGAAATTACTTGGTGCTTTTCATGATTAGTTATATATATATGTATATATATATTGACAATTGCATATTTTGTAATAATACTTGCACATCAAATAAGATTAATTCCCTGTATGTTATAAGAAACAATTATGTGGATCTTGATGATTTTGTATTGCTTTTCGGTTTTAAACATGATGGATGGTTTTCACACGAAAAACTTGAGCATACTTATATGAAATCAATCCCATAAAATGAAACACATAAAAAGAAAAATGTATTATCATTTGAATCAAAATGATAAATCAAATCGCTTGTTTAAAGAAGCCTTATGTTTAATGTGTTATATTTTTGGTCATGATGATTTTGAGGATAAAATTTGTTTTTCGATTTAAATCAATGATGCATGAATTTGGCATAAAAGAAAATGGCATACATGTATGAAATCAATCACATAAGTTGAAAAGAATAAGTGGAAAGAATTTTTCTTTAAAATTTCTCAATCCCTCCCATATCGAGTTTTCAAAAAACGAAGATTGATGAATCTATTTGTATCATTTTTATGAATCTCTTGGACTATGAAAATGATTTTGATGATTTAAATTTGAATGACTTTTATCCAAATCTTTCACATATTCTTGAGATTTATGAATCAAAATCTTATATCTCCTATATTTCTTACTAAAGAGGATATCTATGAAACTAACCATGATCTTGATAATTATGTTTTGAAACTTTATGTAAATCAAGATCGTTCACCATGATTCTTTCATTTTATTAAAGAAAATATTTATCAAAATGAATCATGATTGGTATCATTGCTATTTGATCTCCTAAGATTTCATTTTGATTATTTAAGAGGAGAATTATTAAAATGTATCATGTCTTTTGGTATTCACGAATTGATCCTTCTTGATCTTTCATATTAATTATTTTCATGTATTTCATATGACTCATTTGTATTTATGTTATGTTTAGAATATTATTGCAAAAGAAAGCAAAAAGTGCTAGCCTTGAATATTAAACTTAGGCATGTTAAATTCTTGATTTCTCAAAATTTGATACTTGATGAATCAAGATCCTTGTTTTCCTATGTTTCCTTTTATTCAAGAGAATAATTATGAATCATGATTTTTCTATTGATTTCTCAAAATTGATGACTTAAGAATTCCTTTGAAGATTGCCTTGTAATTGATCTCTTAAGATTTCTTTTTTCTATTTACAAAAGAAAAGACTTATTAAAATGAATCATGACTTGATCCTTCATGATTTTTGATATTGATATCTTTCATTTCATGATTTTTATTATGTATAATTCTTTTGTATTTATGGTTGCATACTATATGTGATGCTTAAAGAATTGATGTAAAGGGAAATGAATTGCACCTTTGTGTTATTCCCTTCTTTTTTCCAATGACAAAGGGGGAGAAAGAATTGCTAGTGTGCACATCTCAAAAGAGAACCAAAATTTTCTAGCTTGCACAATTCAAGAAGAAGCAAATCACTCTAGCTTGCACATCGCAAAGAAAAGCAAACTTGCTAGCTTGCATGTTCTAAAATGATGTAAAACTTGATATTCACTATCTTGCATTATGTTTCAAACAATTACTAGATTGAACATCGCAAAGAAAAGAAAACATGCTATCTTGCACATCTCAAAAGATGGAAAAATTTTTTTGCTAACTTTTATATCTGAAAAACTTGCTAGCTTGCATGATGATATATGATGTTTCAAAAACTTGAAATTATGATTTAAAATTATATCTCAATAACTTGATAGTTGCACTTTTCCTTTTTATTGATGACAAAGGGGGCGAAGATATGATGATGATGTATAAGTTATGATGATAATCATGCATGGGATGATGTACTTGGATAATTTGATTATGCATGATTTTATGTTGCATGCAATGATATGATTAATTGGTTCTTTCAATATTCATGATACATGCAATTGTGAAATACTCTTAATTCTATGAATTCAATATTCTATCGATATGGTATATTGATAGGGGGAGTTTAGTTTAAACTATGTCATCAATTGGTTGTCATCATAAGAAAGGGGGAGATTGTTGAATCTCATATTTTGATGATGAAATTAATTGATGAGTTTGTGATCTAATCTGCGTTTTGAGTGACGTAAGACTAGCTTCGATCAAGGAGAGGCAAATTAATTAAAGCGGGAGGAATTGGATGTTAGGCTGGAGTGAACATGTCAGAAGATTGGACGTCAAGCTGGAGGATCAGTCGATGTCTCGGTAGAAGGCTTTGTGCCATGAATTCGGACATTGGGCCGAAGGAGCGGACATTACACCAAGGAGATCGGAGTTGTAGAGGTCAACATACTGATTAGGCAAAATGCCATAAAAAAGGACGATGCGCCGAAGGATTGGACGAAGCACCAATGAACCAATGACATGCCGGGCAAAGGATTCATGCTTTGTAATCATTTATCTAAGATCGAAGTAGTTTAGGGGGCTAATTGAGTTAAATTTTGGTATAATCATGCTAACTCAATTAGAGGCTAATTGGGCCTAAATTAGGACTGATTTGAGCTCATTGGGAGGTCCATTCATGACCCAAAGGTTGGGTCAGGCGGTGGAACTGCTTGAGTTGGAAAACTCAAAAAACTCAGTCTCCGAGGCTATCAGGCGGTGGTACCGCCAGACTAGGTGGTGGTACCACCTAGTGATAGTATGTTAGGTGATGGTACCGCCCAGTGTCAGGCTATAGGTGGTGGTACCGCCCATACCCTGAAATCTCGGGGATTTAAATTTTGGGCTCCAAATTTGAATCCATTTGGGGCCTATAAATACCACACTCTTTCCTGTTTGGTAAAACAAGAAAGTGAGTTAAAAAGGTGAAAATAATCCTTAAGTAAAAATTGTAATCTCTCTTAAAGAGTAGAGTCCATTCTTCCTAGTATTTAGAAAGTTCTAAAGGGAGAAGAGAGGTCTAGGTCTAAAAGAGATGTGTAAAGGTTCTCTCCTAAGCCGATCAAAAGGAGAATAAAGTTGTAAGAGCTTGAGCCTATTACCTAGAGAGATCATATATCCCTGAATCCCTACAGATCTGTCAAAGTGGATAAAGGAGGTCAAGCGTCCTCCTCTTTAGTGGTGATCCACGCAGTAGGACCGCAACGACGCTCCTCAAATCTCTAGGCCTGCTCTGTAAGAAAGAGAAGGGGAGAGGAAAACAGGAGGTGGCAACCAAGAAGCCCCAACCTATGGGCCTTTAGTTCCCTCCTATTTATAGAGGCTCCAATTAACCCTAATGGATCCTACCCTATTGGGTATTGGATCTCAATCCAATTACCCAAGCCTCTTAGATTAGTGGGTCTCTACCTAATAATCTCTTACTAGCTCTTATTGGATCTCATCCATGGGATCCAATAATTCAGGGGCTTATTGGATATCTAATAAGATAGGGGCTCCAACGGATATCTTATATCTGAACCTCTACTCGCCGCAACACCTACCATATGTGTATGAATCTCTAGACCCAATATTGAGCTGGTCATGAGTCATACCTGTTAGAACTCCTTCTAGCTCAGTGAATTATGTGCCGTTTCGATTGAGAGTTGGAGTTTTCTCTCATAAAAGTTCATGAACTTGGATGAGCTCAAGGCCTTATTAGGGCTGAGCGAGATTTTATGAGGAATATAAGAATATTGTATTTATGTGTATGATATCACTAGTGTTGTCATTAGGAATAACAAATTCAAAGCTTTTATGCTATTTGGGATTTCGACTTCACTTTATGATGCTTGCACTAAGGTAATATTCAAATCAAAAGATATATTACTTTATTCATAAATACTATTTAATTACTTGGAGAAAATTTTAAATTTGAATAAGTGGGGGATTGTTATAAATTGTTCAAATTAAAAAGAAAAAAGAATTTTTTTTTCAAAAGATTTATTTGAAAAGGTGGTTTATTTTGTAGTTATTTTGGTAGTTATTTTTCAAATGTTGTGTCTTTTGAGAAAAAATCTATAAATAGGTATTTGAGGGTAAATAATGTAGACATCTCTTTCATACTCTTCTTCTTTGCTCTCCAAGTGATTGAATTAGACATTCTCTAATTCCTCTTTAAAGATTCTTTATTGTTTGGTCAATATCCACTAAAACTATTTACATCAAACTCATAGCAATCTTATTTAGAAGATGATACAAATATCGTTTTTAAAAAAGTGTTTATGCATGTTTCAAGCCTAAATATATTTCCTAAAGTATTTTTGATCTTGTGTTTGTTATTTGTTTCCATAGTGTTTTCATCCTCTTCTTTGTCGTATTTTTTCCAACATTAGCTTGGAGTCCACAAGTGCTTGTGCTTATGACGAGGCACTCAGCATTCTCTACTCGCTTCAGTTCTCCGAAGAAGGCCTTCTCAATCTCATCAAGAGAAATGCCGGCATGATCGACTCACTGACACCATACTGAGACGGTCGAGCTATCAGTCACGAGCCCACACAACGCTATTACTTAAGTCCATACTTGGAGTGTTGTCGTAGGATCGATTGACGAATCTCAAGGAGGAGCTATTCCAAGATATCGTCAACGTCATATGTGACAAGATCTCGTTTCTCCATAATAATTCACTCGGCTCATCGACTATGGACGTACTTGTTGAATCTCATATTTTGATAATGAAACCAATCAATATATATTTATGTTTTAATCTGTGCTTTGAGTGACGTAGGATGCTTCGATCAGGATGAGACAATTAAAGCAGGAAAATCATGTTGGGCCAGAGGAACATGTCAAAAGATTGGACGTTGGGCCGGTGGATCAGTCGACTTATCGACAGAAGGCTTTGAGGCATGGATTCGGGCATCGGGCCAAGAAGAGCAGACATTGCGCCAAGGATATCGGAGTTGCGGAGTCAATTGGCCGATTGGGCAAAAGGCTACAGGAGGGGACGATGCGTCGAAGAATCGGATGAAGCGTCGAGGGACCAATGACATGCTTGACAACTTGATTAGATACTTAGGATTAATTGTCTAGATCGAAGTGTGTTTTACATGTGCAAGATTAACTACGATAGCATGAAGACATAAAGCAAGTTTACTGGAGTCAAGTTCGATGGGTGTTCGAGAGTCCGCTGAAAGTCCGAAGAATCATCGGAAGTGTTGCCGGAACCAACCGAGAAAGAATCGGGGACTTACCGAAGTTTTCGAAAGTCCGTCGGAAAGATTGTTGGAGGTTTGTAGAGATCACCGAGAAGGTTCGGATACTTACCAAAGACTCGTTGAACTCGCCACAAGACCAGGAGCTTGCTGGGAGTTTGCCGGAAGAAATCCGAGGGTGTCTCGGAAGTCCGCCGGAAGTTCACCGGAAAGCTCATCGGAAGGAAACTCGAAGTTGCCGGTTAAAATTTGCTTAGTGCTATGTCATAATTTCATAGTTTGCATATAATTTGGGTTAGAATTAAGGGTTAATTCTATAACCTGGTTAGGGGCCAATTGGGCCCGAGTTTGGATTGGTTTGGGCCAAGTTTGGAGCCCAACCAGTGAGCTAGAACAGTCCAAGCGGTGGCACCACTGGACTAGGTGGTGGCACTACCGGACTGGGCAGTGGCACTGCCCAGAACCCGAGAGATCTAGCGGTGGCATCGCTAGTACACTGCCGGATTGGGCGGTGGCACCGCTCAAAACCCGAGAGGTCCGACGGTGGCACCGCCAATACACTGTTGGACTAGGCGGTGGCATCGCCCATAACCTGAGAGGTCTGGCAGTGGCACCGCCAGTACACTATCAGTGTCAGACACTGACAAGCGATGGCACCGCCACTGACAGGTGATGGCACCGCCACTGACAGGTGGTGGCACCGCCAGCACCGGGAAACCCAAAAGTAATTCAAATTTGGAGCCCAAATTTGAATCCTCTTGGGGCCTATAAATATCCTTCAATTCTCAGTAGATAAAATGCCTTTTTGACAAGTTAGAAAGTGAGAAAAAACTCTAGCAAAGTCTTGTTTTCAATATCTTAAGTGTTCACCTCCCTCTTTCTCTTTGAAAAATCTGTAAGAGTGTGAACCACTTGTACGAAGGTTGTAAGAGGGGTATTTGGTCCTTCCCCTTCAAAGTGATTTGTTAGTGGAAGTTGGGAGCCTCATCAAAGAAGGCTTCGAAAGTGGATGTAGGTTATTTGACCGAACCACTATACATCGTGGTGTTCCTTGAATGTGTGAGTGTTTAATTTTCTGAACCATTTCTTTACTTAGCTGCAAATCATTTGGTTTTCATCTCCCTACTCTTGACTACCTTTACACGAGCTATTTTAGCTAAGTCATCCTTTGTCAAATCAAAATCTCTATACATTTACGAAATCGATTTCAAACTTACGAGTTTTAATCCGCTGCACTAATTCACCCCCCCCTCTTAGTGTCGCTTCGATCCTAACAATTGGTATCCGAGCAAGGCTCACTCTCATATTTGGTTTAATACCCAAAAGAGATAGCTTACTCCAACATGCAAAAGGGTCACTCTATTACACGTCCGCCTATGTTTAGTGGGTCGGATTACACGTATTTGAAGACTCTGTGAGGATCTTCCTTATTTCCATGGATTTTGAGCTTTGGAATATTGTCGAAAATGGATTTCAAAAATCTTCTCTTCCGATGAGCGAATGGGATGAATCGGAGAAGAAGGTTTTTGCTTTAAACGCAAAGGCTATGAATGCCTTGTTTTGTGCACTTGACAAAAATGAATTTAATCACGTTTCGATTTGCGATTCGGCTTTTGATATTTAGAGAACTCTTGAGGTCACCCATGAAGGCACTAACCAAGTGAAAGAGTCCAAAATCATAATTCTTGTGCATTCTTATAAACTTTTTCGATAATGTTAAAATTCACAAAATAAAATTGACTGAGTATGGCAGAATCACGTATTTCTATGATAGAGATGGCATATATCATTGTCCCACAACTTTATATAAACTTGAAGACTGAAAAATTATTCTTGAATATTTCATATAAAGAAAGTATTGATCAATCTAACTGGTTAAGATTTTGACAAATTATTATAAGATCATTGGATCAATTCCCATTTTCATCACTTATCCTTTTAAAAAAAATTACTAAATTTAAAATAATTAATCGAGTAGGAATATATATATATATATATATATATATATATATATTTGTATATATGTATGTATATATATATATATATATATGCCTTTCTTTTTGGATAATTTATTAAAAAAAAGTTTTGACTATTAGTTTTTTATTGAAGCACCTCTTGTAAAACTTTTTTACATAGGGGCACTGTATTTTTTATATTTAGAAGGATCAAGGTATAATTTATTATTTGCTTTTTTTTTTGTTAAAGTGGTTAAGCCTAATTCAAATCCAAATTTCTAAACCCTATGTTGAATCTCGTATTTTGATGATGAAACTACTTGATATATGTTTATGATTTGATCTGCGTTTTGAGTGACGCAGGATGCTTCGATCAGGATGAGATAATTAAAGTAGGAAAATCATATTGTGCCGGAGGAACATGTCAGAAGATTGGACGTCGGGCTGGTGGATCGGTCGACATATCGACAAAAGGCTTCGGGCCGTGGACTCGGGCATCGGGCCAAGAAGAGCGGGTATTGTGCCAAGGATATCGGAGTTGCGGAGCCAACTGGCCGATTGGGCAATAGGCCGCAGGAAAGGACGATGCGCCGAAGAATCGGACGAAGCGTCGAGGGACCAATGACATGCCGGACAACTTGGTTAATTGCTTAGGTTTAATTGTCTCGATCGAAGTTTTGTTTACATGTGCAGGATTAACTACGATGAAAGTAAGACATGCAGCAGGAGTTGCGCCGGAGTCAAGACAATGATCACGTTGGGAGTTCGAGAGTTCTACGGAAGTTCGGACGGTCGTCGGAGGTTCTACGGGAACAAATCCGAGAAGTCCAGGAGCTTGCCAAAGAAGCTCGTCGGAACTTGCCAAGTGGATCGTCGTAAGTCCAGGAGTTTGCCGGAAGTCCGTAGGAGCATCACCGAGGGTTCATCGGAATATCGACGGAAGTTCGCCGGAAGCTCGCGGAAGAAGCGATTGACGTACCGGAGCAAGTTGCAGTAAATGTCTTAGGAAATAATCATAGTTAGCACAATGATTAAGTTAGAAATGGGAGGTGATCCCATTAACTTAATCTTGGGGCAATCGGGCCCCTGAAAGACCCAAATTGGGCCGAATGAATCAACCCATTCGGACCTGAAATAGTGCTAGGAGGTAGCATCGCTAGGGTAGGAGGTAGCACCTCCCAGGAGGCAGTCTCCGAGCGAGACTGGGTGGTGCAACCGCCCCAGCCAGGAGGTAGCACCGCCTGGGCTCAATCTCCGAGCGAGACTGGGCGGTGCAACCGCCCCTAACAAGAGGTGGCACTGCCTGAGCTCAGTCTTCGAGCTCTAGCAGGCGGTGCAACCGCCTCAATCAGGAGGTGCAACCGCCTGAGCTCGGTCTTCGAGCTCTGGCAGAGAGGTGCAACAGCCCCTGACAGAGGTGGCACCGCCCAGAGGCTCAGTCTTCGAGCTCTGCTAGGCGGTGCAACCGCCCCAGTCAGGAGGTGCAACCACCTGATCCCGGAATTCCGAGAATTGACAGTTTTGAGCTCCAAATTTGAACTGGGTTGGGGCCTATAAATACCCCACCCATTCAGCACTGAAAAGTAGCAACTAACACTCGAAATCTTGACATCTTTCTATGATTCTTAGAGCTCAAAATTGTTGTAAAGGCCAAAAGTTCTCCTCCCTCTGTTCTTCAAGTTTTGAGTTGTAAAGAGAGGAGAGAAAATTTCTGTAAGGGTTGTCTCCTAAGCCCGTCAAAAGGAGTGAAACTGTAAAAGGGTGGTTGGCCTTCACCTATTGAAGGAAGGCCTCTAGTTGACGTCGGTGACCTCGTCGCTGGAGGAAGCCAAAAGTGGAGTAGGTCAAGATTGACCGAACCACTCTAAATCTCGGTTTGCATTTACTTTAAGCATATTATCTTTACTGCAAACCTCCTCTGAAGCTTACTGCCTTCTGCGCTTTTACGATCGGGTTTCAAGCCTTTTTCTTTCCGAATCAGCGTTTAGACGTAAATCTGCCTTTTTCGTACGATCATCATATTTCAGATTGCGTTTATGTTTTGAGCTTTACCATAACTACAAACTGTTAGGATCGGAGTGGCACTAAGAGGGGGGGTGAATTAGTGCAGCGGATTAAAACTTCGGTTTTAATAAAAAAATCTTTCGTATGTTAAGAACAAAACTTGAGAAATTTAACTTGAAGGCGTGTTCTTAAAGTTGCGCAGCAAGAGTAATAAGGAACTAAAGCAGTAAGAAGATTTGCAGTAATGTAAATGACAATAATAAAAAGCAAACCAGAGATTACGCCGATTTTTAGAGTGGTTCGGTCAAATGACCTACTCCACTTGCGAGGCCCCTCTTCGATGAGGCTCCCACCTTCCACTAGCAAGTCTCTTGAAAGTGAAGGGTGAATACCCCTCTTACAACTTTTACAAGCGGTTCACTCTCTTACAGATTTTCAACAAGAAAGAAGGAGGTGAACACTAGCAAATTGAAAACAAGACAAGCTAACACTTTTCTAAGGCTTTTCTCTCAAACACTTGCTGCTCAAAAAGTTGTTCTCTCAGCTGAGATTTGAGGGGTATTTATAGGCCTCAAGAGGATTCAAATTTGGGCTTCAAAATTTGAATTCTCTTTGGGTTCCCGCTGTTGGAGGTGCCACCGCCCAGCCAAGCGGTGCCACCGCCCAGGGCTCGGGTGCTGGGCGGTGCCACCGCCCAGCCAGGAGGTGTCACCGCCCAGCTCTCGGGTGGTGGGCGGTGCCACCGCCCAGCTAGGCGGTGCCACCGCCTACAGTGTTTTCAGCCCGACTACAGTGTTTTCAGCCCGACTACAGTGTTTTCAGCCACTAGTTGGGCTTCAATCTTGGCTCTCTAGTTCGCTGGTTTAGCCTAAACCAACTCTGACTTTGGGCCCAGTTGGCCCCTAACCAGGATATAGGATTATCTCTTAATCCTAATCCTAATTACAAGTGGACTACATAACCAAAACACATCCTAAGCAAATTTTCAACCGCGAACGTCGAGTCTTGTTCTGGCGAGCTTTCCGACGAACTTTCTGCCGACGGGCTTCTAGCAAGCTCCCGAACTTGTGATGACTTTAATGAGTAGCCGAGCCTTCTCGGTGATCTCCGTGAACCTCCAACGATCTCTTCGGCGAACTTCCGAAAATTCCGACAGGTTCCCGATTTCTTCTCGGTTGGTTCTGGCAGCATCTCCGACGATTCTTCGGACTCTTAAACGTCCATCGAACTTGACTCCGGTATTCTCGCTTTGTGTTTTTTGGTTATCGTAGTTAATCCTGCACACACAAGCAAACACTCTACTCCGATCTAGACAATTATTATAACGCAAATTGACATTCTGTTGCCCGGCACGTCATTGGTTGGCGCTTCATCCGATTCTTCGGTGCATCGTCCTCTCTTGCAGCTTGTTGCCCAATCGGCGGTTGACCTCCGCAACCCCGATATCCTTGGCGCAATTTCGCTCTCCTTGGCCCGATGCCCGACGCCCGAAGCCTTCTGCCATCCAATATCCTGACGTGATCTCCTCCGACGCAACGTCAATTCCTCCTGCGTTAATTGTCTAATCCTGATCGAGTAGACCTGTATCACTCAAAATGTAGTCAAACATTTAAACACAATCAATTAGTTTCATCATCAAAATCCGAGATTCAACAATCTCCCCCTTTTTGATGATGACAACTAATTGATGACTAACGGAGTTAACCTTAACTCCCCGGAGTTTAACTAAACTCCCCCTATCAATATGCCATTGATAGAACACTTGGATTATCCCAAATCCAAGTAACATTCATCACATGTTATGAAAAACATTTAAACTATCATGCAAATATATAAAATATTTAATTCAATGCATGAAGTCATCAATATACTTCTCCCCCTATGTCATCAACAAAAAGGAGAAGTAGCTACTCTTATGTGTTTATTATATGGGTTCAAACCATTGCATGAAAAACATAATATTAAATTTTTATCATCATGCAATTTTGAAGATAGAAAATTTAGCAAGTAATGCATCATGCTTGGGACATTCAAGCTATCAAGTTTTAGATATACAAGTTTTACAGCATATAAGATAACACTTTTGGTAATGTTCAAGATAGCAAGTTCTACATCATGCAAGCTAGCAATATTGAGATGTTCAAGAAAGCAACTCTTGCTTCTTGAAATATGCAAATTGTAAGCTAGCAAATTTTTGCTTCCTTTGCAATGTTTGAGCTAGCAATTTTGCTTCCGTTGCAAAGTGCAAGTTAGTATGTTTTGCATCTTGAGATAAACAAGATTGTATTTTTGGTATGCAAATTTATAGTATACAAGCTATCAACTTTTGCACATAAAAAGTTAGCAAAATTTTACATCTTTTGAGATGTGCAAGATGGACTATTTTGCCTCTTTTCAAATTGTGCAAGCTAGCAAATTTGCTATCTAGCAAGTTTTGCTCCCCCTTTGTCAGTGTCAAATAGAAGGGAATAACAATACAATCATGTAATTCATTTTTCTTTACTATAATATTCAAATCATGATAAGGGTAAATAATAAAGATGAAAAATGAATGTCAAAAGACATATAACATTTTTGACAAATTTCTTCTTTTGTAGATAGAAAACATGATAGGAAACAATCTTGATTCAAAAAGAAAACTCAAGTTATAAATTATCAAGATGTCAAGTAGCATGTCATGGTTTACAAAAACAAGTTTCTTGCTAGTTAATAGCAAAAAGAATCTCAATTCATGCATATAAAATCTTATGATTCACATAGAACATCTCCTCTTTTATAAAACGAGAGAATCATGATTTCAATAAAATCCATTAAATTCAAATCATTTTCATAATCTATGAGATTCATAAAAATAATACAAATAGATTCATCAAAATCAATAATATAGAAAAAATAATTTTCAAGAAGAAAAATGTTCTTCTCTTTTAGTTGCTTCAATTCATGTAATTTATTTCATTCAAGCATGCCTCCCTTTTTTTATGTCAAATAAAAACATGTATCATGTTTAAAACCGAAAGTGCTAGATTTATTATGACAAGGATCAATAAGGCACTTTCATTATGGTAAAAAGAAAATCGATAATCTGTAAATTACAAGATTCATTATGCATAATTTTAAAAATCTTATGCATAGAACAAAATCATCAATCATGATATCAAGACATTTATCATTTAAAGCATTCATGATTCACATCATATGCAATACATCACATATATTATCATAATAAAAGGCATAAGTATTGCATGCATCATTCCAAATTATAAATATTTCAAATCATAATGGTATTAATTTGTCAAATTGCATCCTACCATGCATGATCATAACTTTTCATTTGTATGCATCAAAATAATCTCAAGAGTATTTCATGCATGATTTTATATCACCAAATAAGGAATATCAAGAAGAAAATAATTGGTGATGAGATAAACATTTCATGAATATAAGGAATTACATAAAAATTTTATCATGAAGGATTAGAACATGTGAATACCAGAAGACATGATTTCTTTTTGAAAAACCTACTCATTAATAATCAAAAGAAAATCTTAGGAGATCGATTAATGAAAAATCTTGATTCATAATAAATCTTCATTTGTAAATATCACGGAATCAAGATCATGATTTTAGATAAAACTCATTCAAATTCAAATCGTCTAAATCATCAAAATCTCAACATTTCTTTCAAGAGATTCAAAATGACATAAATAATTTTATTGGTCTCTTAGGTATAAATCAATAAGATAGAGAAAAAGAAAATTTTCAATAAAAAATCTTTCCTCCTTTTGTTTCAACTTATTGATTGATTCCATGCATGCATCTCCTTTTCTTTCAAATCCATGCATCATCGTTTTAAAACAAAAAAAAATCAAAGATCATCAAGATAAAAAAGTGCAACACATAATTCCAAAAAAAAATGATTTCAACTCATTACTTCAAGTCAAATCAATATCATGATTTTGATATAACTCATTTGTAATTCAAATCATCAAACCAAAATCATTTTCAAGGGATTCATATAAATCAACAAGATAGAGAAAAATAATTTTCAAGAACAATGCTTTTCTCTTTTTAGTTATTTAAATTCATGTCAAAATGTGCATCAACATTTAGGATCGAAAAATGAATTTTGTCATAAAAACCATCAAGACCAAAAAATCATCATGTATAACTTTACAATCTCATGCATAAAATCATCAAATCATAGCATCAAAACTTTCAATAGTTTCATTACAACATCAAGTAAGGTTTTATTGAACATAATTTTGAATGATTCTTATAGATATTTAAAATTTCTTTAGTTTTACTTTATATGATTGACTTTATATTAGCATGCTTCAAATTTTTGTTCTTATGTCAAAACTATACATCATGTTTGAAAACCAAAGATAAGGTTCATAAAAAAAATCATAAAACCTTCCATTCAAAAGTCATGCATCGACATTGAAAATCAATATGGAAATCGTCAAAGTACAAATTCTTGCTTCTCAAGCACATATATAAGATTAATCTTACTAGGTGTATAAGCATTATATTTATATCTAACATTTTATTGCATTAACATAACACAAGCAATTTTCAAGAAAATTAATCCTAAACTAAATTAAAAATAACTCAAGAAAGTATTATGTAATTTCGAAATGAATTAGTGGGATTTTGATTACCTCATTGTTGAAAGAGGGTGAGGCATAGTTTGCCACCTCGCCTTTCTTGATTTTCTCCTCGTCTTCGGAAGAGCTCAATTCATCCCAACTTTTGTTCTTCTTGCGTTCAAAGCAAGTAGTTCCATTCTTTTTGCTTTTTAATTTTTGTTTCATTTGTAGTTTAAGTTCACCATCACTTGAGCTTATGCTCGAGTGGTATTCATGTGTTCTATGTCCCAAATCCTTCCTATCATTTGGAAGGTTGTTCTCGAGTTTCTTTTTTGCCACATTGTTCATTTCGTAGGTCATTAGAGACCCAATAAGTTCTTCGAGAGGGAATGTTTTAAGGTCCTTGGCCTCTTGAATGGCCGTAACTTTTGGATCCCAACTTTTTGGAAGGGATCTTAAGATTTTAGTGACTAGTTCAAAGTTAGAAAAACTTTTACCAAGAGCTTTGAGTCCATTGATGACATCCGTGAACCGGGTGTACATGTCTCCGATGGACTCACTTGGTTTCATCCGGAAAAGTTCATAAAAATGCACAAGAATATTGATTTTGGACTCTTTCACTCGGCTAGTGCCTTCATGAGTGACCTCTAGAGTTCTCCAAATATCAAAAGCCGAGTCACACATCGAAACGCGATTAAATTCACTTTTGTCAAGTGCACAATATAAGGCATTCATAGCCTTTGCATTTAAAGAAAACATCTTCTTCTCCAAATCATTCCAATGGTTCATTGGGAGAGAAGACATTTCAAATCCATTTTCGACTATGTCCCATAAATTCAAATCCAAAGAAAGTAAGAAAACTCTCATTCGAGTTTTCCAACAAGTGTAGTCCGTCCCATTGAAAAAGGGAGGACGAATGAGAGAGTGACCCTCTTGAAAGCCATAAAGAGCCATTTCTATTTGGGTGTTAAACCAAAGTAGAAAACCGTGGCTCTGATACCAATTGTTAGGATCGGAGTGGCACTAAGAGGGGGGGTGAATTAGTGCAGCGGATTAAAACTTCGGTTTTAATAAAAAAATCTTTCGTATGTTAAGAACAAAACTTGAGAAATTTAACTTGAAGGCGTGTTCTTAAAGTTGCGCAGCAAGAGTAATAAGGAACTAAAGCAGTAAGAAGATTTGCAGTAATGTAAATGACAATAATAAAAAGCAAACCAGAGATTACGCCGATTTTTAGAGTGGTTCGGTCAAATGACCTACTCCACTTGCGAGGCCCCTCTTCGATGAGGCTCCCACCTTCCACTAGCAAGTCTCTTGAAAGTGAAGGGTGAATACCCCTCTTACAACTTTTACAAGCGGTTCACTCTCTTACAGATTTTCAACAAGAAAGAAGGAGGTGAACACTAGCAAATTGAAAACAAGACAAGCTAACACTTTTCTAAGGCTTTTCTCTCAAACACTTGCTGCTCAAAAAGTTGTTCTCTCAGCTGAGATTTGAGGGGTATTTATAGGCCTCAAGAGGATTCAAATTTGGGCTTCAAAATTTGAATTCTCTTTGGGTTCCCGCTGTTGGAGGTGCCACCGCCCAGCCAAGCGGTGCCACCGCCCAGGGCTCGGGTGCTGGGCGGTGCCACCGCCCAGCCAGGAGGTGTCACCGCTTGGCTCTCGGGTGGTGGGCGGTGCCACCGCCTACAGTGTTTTCAGCCCAACTACAGTGTTTTCAGCCACTAGTTGGGCTTCAATCTTGGCTCTCTAGTTCGCTGGTTTAGCTTAATTTTTAGCCTAAACCAACTCTGACTTTGGGCCCAGTTGGCCCCTAACCAGGATATAGGATTATCTCTTAATCCTAATCCTAATTACAAGTGGACTACAT